>NW_027590170.1:0-322000 GCF_964213995.1 Mustelus asterias
AAAGAAAGTGGAAACGGGGTCGGGTAAATTAAAGCACTTAAATCACCGAGGCATCATAGGCTGTGCAGCAAGTGCTGGGGAATGGGGGGAGGATAGATTGGGATTTGATGGCCAGCATAGACCTGGTGGGCCGAAGGGCCTGTTTCTGTGCTGTGTGACTCCAGATTCTCCTCTCTCTTTTCCCAGAAATTTCTATTTGGATGGCGGGGGGGGGGGGGGGGGGGGTTCATAATTTCCCTGTCTCTGTCTCTCCAGCGTTCTTACCAATCTCTGCACCCCTCCCCTCTCTCTCTCCCCAGACATTCCTGTCTATATTTCATCTTTCAATCAAATGTGAAGGAAAACACCAATGTGAATTTTTTTGATTTAATTTCAGGGAGGGAAAGACAGAGAGAGAGAAAGGGAGGGAGGGAAAGACAGACAGAGACAGAGAAAGACAGGGAGGGGGGGGGGGGGGAGGAGAGAAAGACAGACAGAGAGAGAGAGAGAAAGGCAGCCGAATAAAACCTGCAGCAGCCGCTTTAATCCATCGGATTGGGGATGTGATTGTGGGTTTTCCTGCTATCTCTCTCTCTCTCCCATCTTTCTCCTTTGATTGTGAGTTATCAGGGAGGGAGAGAGAGAGAAAGGGAGGGTAACAGAGGGAGATCAAAGGCAGAGGGGCAGGGAGAGGAGACACACTGGAGGGGGGTGGGTTAGGGGGGGGTCCTCTGCTCTGCACTCACAGCCCAGCTCCCCAGTCTCTGGGGAAAAGACCCTCACTCACACCCTCCCAGAAGGTGGGATTTGTAACCAGCGGCTGTGTGACTGAGGCTGAATCTGTGCTGTTGTGTTTGAATAGATTTTTTCCCAATATAAAGATATTGGAATCTGGCTGCTGCCACATTGCAGTGAGAGATAGATGTGGCTTTGCAGGAGGAGCTTCCCTCCCCATTTCCCCATGGAAATCACTGAGAAATAGCAAACGTGGCCCACAACACGTCATTATTTTAAACGGTCAGACAGAAACTTATCAGAGAGAGCATTTTAATCCCCATTCATCCCCAGACGGAGAAACAGAGCAGAGATCAGGACAGATTATCCAGAGTAGGAGAGACCGGGGCAGAGATGGGGTATTGGATATATATATAGATCTGGGGGGAAAGCAAAAGAGACACAGAGGGGGCTGGACAGGTTCAGAGATAGAGGCAGAGAAACAGGCAGAGAGAAAGAAACAGCGAGAGACAGAGGGAATGGGAGAGAGAGGTGTGACTGTGCTCGAAGGGGAAGGTTCCCTGCTCATATCGAATGTACAAACAGCCCCAATCCTGGAGTGACTCGTCATTATTTTTATTTGGGGTGGGGGAGAGATGGAGGGTGGGTGGGGAGCGAGGGAGAGAGAGAGAGGGAGAAGTGTGGTTCCCTCATTGCCCACTCACTTTAGCCCAATCCTCACTTAAAAATCACTTTGTATCTGGCCCTGCTCAGACTGTGTGTGGGATCTTGCTGTGCCCTCCTCCCCGCCCCATATTCCCTGCACTGTGACAGCACCCCACACTTTAAACATGAAAAGATGGAGAGGAAGGAGGGTGGGGTAGAGAGAGAGGAACAGAGAATGGGTGGGGAGTGTGGGGGGCTCAGTGGAGGGGGGTGGGGGATAGAGACAGAGGCTCTGGGGGGGGGGGGGGGGGAGGTGTCCTCCTGCAGTGTGGGACTCCCTGTGGGATCCTGATTGCAGCATTCCCAGTCTCTCTCTCTCCCTCTCACTGTGAAGCACTTGGGAGGGAGAGGGAGCTGAAATTCAAATTCCTGAGCCTGGGGGAAAGGCTTTGTTCTCAATCCCAGAGTCCTGCTTGTGTGTTTAGACAGGGCGCTGGGATTTGTGGGTGCGGATGGAGAAGATTGTTCTGTTTAACTGGGGGGTGGGAGAGAGGGGGGTTTGTTCTTTCTACCTGAGGAATAATGCAGCCTCTGTGACTAGGCCGCACTTCATGGCCTCACTATAGGAAGGATGTGGAAGCGCTGGAAAGAGTGCATAGGAGATTTACCAGGATGCTGCCTGGTTTGGAGGGTAGGTCTTATGAGGAAAGGCTGAGGGAGCTCAGGCTGTTCTCTCTGGAGCGGAGGAGGCTGAGGGGAGACTTAATAGAGGTTTATAAAATGAAGGGGAGAGATAGATTGAACGTTCAAAGACTATTTCCTCGGGTGAATGGAGCTATTACAAGGGGGCATAATTATAGGGTTCGTGGTGGGAGATACAGGAAGGATATCAGAGGTAGGTTCTTTACGCAGAGAGTGGTTGGGGTGTGGAATGGACTGCCTGCAGTGATAGTGGAGTCAGACACTTTAGGAACATTTAAGCGGTTATTGGATAGGCACATGGAGCACACCAGGATGATAGGGAGTGGGATAGCTTGATCTTGGTTTCAGAAAAAGCTCGGCACAACATCGTGGGCCGAAGGGCCTGTTCTGTGCTATACTGTTCTATAAATCTCAGCAGCACTTTTGCATTCGCTTAATTCCCCAACAGGGTTTAAGTGGCTGAATTCAATGGTTCAATAAAATGTGAAGCAGCCGCTTCAGGGTGGGATTGTGGATTTTCCTGCACCCGCCCCCCTCTCATTTCCCTTGATTGTGAGTTTCATTTTAAACGGTCAGACAGAAACTTAGAGAGAGCATTTCAATCCAGATTCACCTCGAGAGAGAGAAACAGAGCAGAGATCAGGACAGGTTATCCAGAGACGGGGTATTGGACAGATATAGATCTGGGGGAAGTGTGTAGGAGACGGAGAGGGAGAAACAGAGGGGGGGGGGAGAGGTGACTGATAGAAGTGGGAACTTCATTGGGGCCTCCTGTGTTTATTCACTGGCCTGTCTCTGGAGTAAAGCCCCCAGAATACTTTGACGTGTTTAATAAATTCAATATCGGGACAGTCAGGAGGCAGTTGGAAGTTCATTTCATTTGAAACGTGTTCCCATTTTGTCAGGGTTTAATAATGAGGAGGTGAAAATGAATGTTTCCCCCACCCCCCCCAGTGAGATTGTGAATTTCAGCAAGTCCTGGGATCTTGCTGTGCCTTTTATTGTTTTTAATCAGCTTTTGTTTTGTGTTTAATCAAATTTCACTTTATTTTCTCTTTCTCTCTTCCAAGGAGAATTCCTTTGGAAACTTTGGCGATGCAGAGAGCGAATAGTTTTGCCGTGAGGAATCCTCGGACAAGAGCTATAACCAGAGAGAAAAATATTAATAAAAGTCCCCGTGTCTTTGTCGTTCATTTTTATTCACAGATAGACTGGTGGGGCTTTTACACGGAGGGTTAGTGGTCTGTGTGTCAGGGGGAGGGGGGTATTCCCAGTGATCCCTGCTCCAATGTAATCCCACAGATTTCAATCCCTCTCCCTGAAGCTCTGTCTGTGCAACTCCCCCATCCTCAGAACTGTTTCTCCACATCTTTCCAATCCCTGTCTCTCCCCATCCTTTATACCTCAGCCTCTCACAATGGCAGCATCTTTCCCTTTTTCTCTCCTTCTCTCTATCTTTCACTCTCTCTGAAACTTTGTCACTCTGTCTTGCCAAAGCCCCACTTTCTATTTATCTCGACATCTCACTTTGTATCTCAGCCTCTCTGGACATCTCTCTCTCTGTGGATCATTTTATCTCAATCACAGCAGCCTCCTCTCCGTCTCTCTCTCTATCTCTGCTCCCCCCTCTGTCTATCTCTGCTCCCTCTCTGTGACTCATTCTGTCTGAAGTACAGCAGCATTCTCTCTCACTCCCCATCTCTATATCTTTTCACAATAACTTCATTGCAGTGTTAATGTAAGCCTACTTGTGATTAACAAATAAAATGTTAACTTTAACTCTGCTTTTATTTGTCTCTTATCTCTCTCTCTATCGCTTCCCTCTCTCTATCTGCTTCCCCCTCTCTGTGAATCATTCTGTCTGAATTACAGCAGCATTCTCTCTATCTCCATCTCTATATCTCTGCTTCTCTGTCTCTTATATCTCTCTCTCTCTCTCTCTGCTCTCTCGTGGGGGACGGGCCAGATCACGGGTTTGCTGTTCACAAGCAGCAAAGGCCCAGGAACGCAGAGGGAGGGAATCGGGGGCAATTCAGAGGGATCCAGCACTGCTGAAAGGGGGGAGTGTGTAATACAGGGGCTTGTTCAGAGCCAGGGGCTATGAGACAGAGAGGGAAGGGGCCGGTGGGGGAGGCTGTTGTACAAGTGGGGGCAATATTATAACACAGGCTGACCAGAGTCAGGGGTTATCAGAGAAAGGGGGAAATGGAGGAGGGGGGAGGGGGAATCAGACAGGGGGTCTGTTGTACAGGATGGGGGTGGGGGATGTTATAACACAGGCTGCTCAGTGTCAAGGGAATTAGTCATTTGAACGTTAATGTTTAAAATGGGCAGAGTTTCCACATCCAACTCCACCAGGAGCTGTTTACAGGGGGGTGGTGGACGGGGATGGACGCGCGGTGGGAGGGGGGGTACTAATTAGAAAGGGGGGGGATCTGTCAGTCCAGAGGCTGTTCACAGGGAGGGAGTGGGAATTTGCCAGGTTGAGAGGGGCGGGGTGGGGGGGGGGGGGGGGGGGGGGAAAGAGGGGAACTTAGAGGGATACGGGGCTCAGAGGGAAGGATCGGGAGATTTAGAGGGATTGTGAGGAGGGACGACAGATTTGGCTGGAGTGGGGGGGGGGGGGAATTGAGGGGGATTAAAGGGGGAGAGTGGAGAGGGATGTAGGGGGAGACTCAGGGATTGTGGTCGGGAATTAGAGGGATTCGGGGATTTAAGGGTCTCATGGGGACTTTGGGATTTAGCGGGGCTGAGAGGGAGGGAATCGGGGGGAATTGAGGGGGATTCGGGAAGGGGGGGCTTAGAGGGGGATTTCTGGGGGTCTGAGGGATACAGGAGGGATTGGGGGGTTTACGGGGATTAAAAGACATGGTTTGGTGCTCAGACAGATTGAAGGGGTGGGATTGGAGAGGGAGCAGGATTCGGGGGCAGAGGAATGTGGCGAGGGTGGGGGTGATCTCGGGAGACATTCAGGGGGCATTCTAGAGGAATCTCAGGGGCTTAGACTTTGGGGAGGGTCTGGATGGGGTAGGGAGTCAGAGGGAGTTAGCGGGGGGGGCGAGTCGGGGTGGAGGGAAAGGGATTGAGGGCGGGGTGGATTTATAGGGATTTGGGAGGGGGGAAATTCAGAGAGGGATTTAGGGTGGAGCCTTGCATCAGGGTTAGAATTGGGGGGGTGTCGAGCGATTCGGAGCGGGGGGGGTGACTCAGAGGGATTCAGGGGTGGGGAGGACTGAGGAAGGATTGGGTGGCTTGATTTTGGCAGGGGGGGCAAAGGGAGCCTTTGGGGGGGGAGCTGAGGATTTGGGGCAGGAACTTGGAGGATTCAGGGGGCTGAGAGTCAGATTGGCAGTGGGTGTCAGAGAGATTGAGCGGGGGGAGGGGGTGCTTACAGAGTCGGATTAAAGGAGATCGGGCAGAGGGACAGGGGGAATCAGGTGGGGGAAAGAGGAGTTTTGGGGGGGGGAATTAGTGGAGATTGAGGGCAGCGGGTTGAGAAGGATTGGGAGGGGCTCAGAGGGCTTTGGCGGTGAGTTCCTGAGAGAGAGTGAGTGGGGGGGTGATTAGAGTGGGATTGGAGAAGATTGGGCAGAGAGGATCGGGGGGAGGGGCAGAGAGGATCGGGGAAGGGGGCCGAGTGAGATGAGAGGTGTGTACGTGGAGGGATTTAGAGTGGGTTTCTGGAGTGGGGATTTAAGGAGGGGTTTTGGGGGGAGGCTGGAGGCGGGGGGGAGGGGAATTTGGGGGTGAGAGACTGAGGGTGGCGGGTTTAAAAGGATTGGGAGTGGGTTCAGGAGAGGGGTTCGGGGGGGATTGAGCCGAGAGAGGAATCTATAGGGCATTGGCAGTAAGGGGAGGAAGAGGGAGATTCAGCAGCGGGTTTTGGGTCTGTGGGAAAGGAGTTGGGGGGAACAGCTGGAGATGGGAAGCGGGGGGGGCGCAAGTCGGGGGGGGGGGCGCAGGTCGGGGGGGGCGCAGGTCGGGGGGGGCGCAGGTCGGGGGGGGGCAGGTCGGGGGCGGCGCAAGTCGGGGGGCGCAAGTCGGGGGGGGCGCAAGTCGGGGGGGCGCAAGTCGGGGGGCGCAAGTCGGGGGGGCGCAAGTCGGGGGGGCGCAAGTCGGGGGGGGGCGCAAGTCGGGGGGGGGCGCAAGTCGGGGGGCGCACGTCAGGGGGGCGCAAGTCGGGGGGGGCGCAAGTCGGGGAGGGCGCAAGTCAGGGGGGGCGCAAGTCGGGGGGGGCGCAAGTCGGGGGGGGCGCAAGTCGGGGGGGGGCGCAAGTCGGGGGGGCGCAAGTCGGGGGGGGCGCAAGTCGGGGGGGCGCAAGTCGGGGGGGGCGCAAGTCGGGGAGGGCAGAGAGATGCCAACAAGCAGGACAAAAGAACACTCTCTGATAAATAACAACATGAGAGACAACATTTAATAGGTAGGGAAATGTGTGAACATGGCATTTTAAGGTGAGGCTCCAACAGAGGATTGAAGATGGAATTGGAACAACTATGTGTGATTGCAGAAGTGGTTTGTAAATTGGGAATGAACTAACATCCAAGAGTACATGGTGCAGCTGTACTGAAGAATGAAGGGTGGCATGGTGGCACAATGGCTGCCTCACAGTGCCAGGGACCCGTGTCTATTCCGGCCTCGGGTGATTGTACAAACTCCACACAGACATCCTCGCCGTGGTTTCCTCCGGGTGCTCCGGTTTACTCCTACACTCCAAAGATATGCAGGTTAAGTTGATTGGCCATCGTAAATTGCCTCTTAGTGTCAGGGAGACGAGCAGGGGAAATAAGTGTTGTTATGCAGATAGCCCCTGGATGGGATTGTGGTCTGTGCAGACTCGATGGGCCAAATGGCCTCCTTTTGCACTGCAATGATTCTATGATTCAAATAGGACTTTCTCAGCTGCTTGACTAACAGCGTGACATGAAATGGTTAATGTGGCCTGAAGAGTAAGAAATCATTTTGAAATGATCAAGGCACTGACTCAAACTCCAGAGAAACTGACTGGAAGAACAAATTAAAGTAAAAAGGATTTTGGATTGGGACAAATAAAGGCGAGGGAGAAATAATACTGAATAAGAATTATTACAAGATGGAGCAGGTTAAGGGACAGCTTGAGAATCTTTTTGAATCTATGCAATTTATACAGCAATTATATGTTATCACTGCTTTTATATCCAATTATACCGCTTCAATTATATCTAAAAATTAGTTGTGAGAAGAAGATTGTAAAGGGAAAGGAAGTTGGCTACCTTGGACAAGGCCAATGAACAAAAGGGGGGAAATGTCAGAGTGAATTAATAGATTTAGTAAAAGGGGTGATAGACGTAATACTCCTGCATTAGAGTAAAATCACATAAGACCATAAGACATAGGAGCAGACTTAGGCCACTCGGCCCATCGAGTCTTCTCCACCATTCAATCATGGCTGATTTTTTTTCTCATTCCCCATTCTCCTGCTTTTTCCCCATAACCCCTGATCCCCTTATCAATCAAGAACCTATCTATCCCTCAATGACCTGACCTCCACAGCTTTCTGCAGTGAAGAGTTCCACAGGATCACCACTCTCTGGCTCAAGAAATTCCTCCTCATCTCTGTTTTAAAGGGACGATCCTTTCGCCTGAGGTTGTGCCCTCTGGTTCTAGTTTTTCCTACTTTTGGAAACATCCTTTCCACGTCCACCCTATCCAGGCCTCGCAGTATTCTGTAAGTTTCAATAAGATCCTCCCTCATCCTTCTAAACTCCAACGAGTACAGACCCAGAGTCCTCAACCGTTCTTCATACGACAAGCTCTTCATTCCAGGGATCATTCTTGTGAACTTCCCCTGGATCCTTTCCAAGGCCAGCACATCCTTCCTTAGATATGGTGTCCAAACCGCTCACAATACTCCAAATGGGGTCTGACCAGAGCCTTATACAGTCTCAGAGGTACATCCCTGCTCTTGTATTCTAGCCCTCTCAACATGAATGCTAACATTGCATTTGCGATCCTAACTGCTGACTGAATGTTAGCCTTAAGAGAATCTTGAACAATGACTCCCTTTGTCTTTCTGATTTCCTGAGCATTTTCCCATTTAGAAAATAGTCTATGCCTCCATCCCTCCTTCCAAAATGCATAACCTCACACTTTTCCACATTGTATTCGACCTGCCAATTCTTTGCCCACTCTCCTAACCTGTCCAAGCCCTTCTGCAGCCTTCCTGTTTCCTCAATACTACCTGTCCCTCTCCATATCTTTGTATCATCTACAAACTTATAAACGGTGCCTTCAGTTCCTTCCTCCAAATCGTTAATGTAGACCAGTGTTCCCAAAGGATGCGGCGCGCCACACTGGTACGGCGAGAGAGGATGGCAAGTGTGGCGGGAAGATTCAAGGACAATCAAAGAAACATTTAAACATGGTTTAAACAAGCATTGTTTTATACTTTCTGAATGTCCCATGATATTATAAAGTAGTTGTGTTCTATGTTATGAATCAAGCACTGCGAGGAGTTGTTTTTTTTGTTTTTGAATGTATTTCTTATCAATAAAGAATTCGGTGTGGCGCAAGCAAATTTTTGTTCTGAAAGTGCGACCCAGTGGAAAAAGTTTAGGAACTACTGATGTATACTGTGAAAACAGGTTAGTCAAATGCTCCACATCAAGGTTCTCATATCAGCAAGGTTGTTTACTTGTTTGAGGAACAAACAGTTTCCAGATTACAAACAAGACTTTGGGTGAAGTTTTAATAATAAACCGACAGAGGTCAGATAGGAACTTTAGAATGAAAATTCCTATCTTGCCTCCATAGGTTAATTAAGAATGTTCTCTCCAAGGAGAGAGGGTGGGGAGGGTGGTGGGTGGAAAGGGACGGGGAAGGTGGGGGTGGAAGTTGAGGGGAGGGTGGGGTGGAATGGGAAGCAGTGGGAGGTTGGTGGATGGAGGGGTGGTCCGAGGGGGAGGGGTGTCGTGAGAAGGGGGACAGGTAAAGAGAGGGGGGAGATGGTGAGAGGGATGGAGGGGGGAAGGTAGGAGGAGATGGGGAAGGGTGACGGGGTGAGGTGGACGGGGAAGTGAGAAGGCGGAGAGGAAGTTGGGGGAAGGGCGTGTTGGAAGGGGCATTTGTCAATTTAAGGACTAATTCCCAGGAGTTGGGAGGCTAAATCGTTCCACCAGAAGTTAATAAACTGTTTTGCTAAGGGGACATCCCAACCCAATCCAATGACTCCCCACATGTACTTAGTGTCAAGGTGGGGTCACTGCGCACCCCCTTCCCCCCCCCTCCCCCCGCCTCCCCCAACTCCCACTTGCCATCCCAGTCTCAGAAGTTTGGAGACAGGGCTCCAGATGCGTAATGGCGGCCGCAGCTCCCTCACTCCCCCGCGCTGGGAAACCGCTCTATCTGCCGCGCGGGAGGTGACCAGGGACTGCGCATGAACAACGGAGAGGGGAAGCGGCACATGTGTGGGGTCGAGCCCAAAGCCTGACCTTCAGGCTGAGGTGTTGACCAATGCGAAGAGTTAGAGGACCGGAAGGACTGTGGTCCTCCAGCCAATCAGAGCGCGGGCTTTGTGTGAAAGAAGATTGAAACCTCTTCCTGTCTCCAACATCTGTCCTGACTTAATCTGAGTTTGTTTATTTGGTTTGACCTAAAAAGAGGCCAACATCTGTGAGTAAAACACTTTCTTTTCTCCCCCTTTCCATTTCTTTTCTCATTCTGGGGGGAAATTGGGGACTTGCAGCTACTGAAGGAAAATAAGTGAATCCAGGGAGGGTGCAGACTCTGGAAAGATTGGCCCAGGTCTCTCTCTCTATTTTAAATGCATTGACATCCTTTGCTCCCTCAGCTTGACACATTGATTTGTCTGGCTAAAATGATGATCTCTTTCCGAATGTTATTAAATTAAAGGACTGGTTTCTCCAGGAGATGGCTGACATTTAAGGGGACAGTAAATTAATATAGGACAGAGATATATCTAGTGTTATTATATGATACAGATTAGATATATTATTTGTAGTTCTGTAATGAAATACATTTATGATTATTTCTAGTTTAGTAATATAATACTGTAGCTATGCTGTATGTTTCCAGTCAGAGTCATTACAGCACAGAAGGAGTTCATTCAGTAACTCGAGTCCATGCCGACTCTCGTTTCAGCTCCATCTCACCTTGGGCTGAATTTGAGATGCCGACCTGGGAGAAAAGGTTTTTCCTCCTGTCCCCTGTAAACTGTCCACCAGTCACTTTAAATCTATGTGAAAAGCAAAATACTGCAGATGCTGCAATCTGAACAAAAAAACAGTGAAAATTCTGGAAAATCTCAGCAGGTCTGACAGCATCTGTGGCGAGAGAATAGAACCAACGTTAAAGTCTGGTTGACCCTTCATCAGACTCTTGAGCTCTGTCATTTTCTGTGTTAAACCTACGCTCCCTGGTAATCGCACCTTCTGCTATGGGAAACATGTCAGTTCTGTTTACCCTTTCTCGACCCTTATAATTTTTAAGTACTGGTTACATTCAGTCAGTCCCAGTCCCCCTCCATATCCCCTTTGCAGGTAAATTTGTCAGTTTATTTCCTTCTGGTGCCATCTACCTCCACTTCCACATGCTGCTGAAATCAAGTTCTTCCGCACATCCCCATATATCCAGTAACACAGTACTGTGTATTACATCGGTTTTTAGTCCAATAAACATATATAAAATCAGTGAGCATGGATCTATTGGTCAGCAAGAATTGGTCCCTTCAGGAGAATTGGGAGGGTGAATATTAGATACAGCAGAGTGAGAATGGAGGGAGAATGAGTGGGATGGAGATTTATGATTTTTGGGGAATGAGAGAGGAAAGAATGTTCCATAGAAACTAGAATTGTCTGTTTTGAATTTCTATCTTGTGCTGACAATGATGTATTTTGTAAACTTCTTTTACAGGATATTAGAAGGCGAGGATTGACAGATGAAAGACAACATCTGACAGAGTCTCTTAATTCATTGGGACCTGAATATCATCGGCCTTTGAATCTAGAAGGAGAAATGTTTCTCTGTTCTGTCTGCTTCAAAAGACTTTAATCGTTGGTGTGACTTGAAAAGCACTGAGACACACACACACCCGAGTGAGAGTGTTCCAGTGCACTGAGTGTGGAAAGAGCTTTAACCAGTTACACAGCCTGAAAATACATCACAGCATTCACAGCGGGGAGAGATTGTACCCGTGTTCTGTGTGTGGATGAGGCTTCAACTGATCGTCAAACCTGGAGATCTTTTTCTGCACCTTAGCTATAACTAACACTACATTCTACATCCTCTCCTTTCCTTCTCTGTGTATAGTATGCTTTGTCTGTATAGCGCGCAAGAAACAATACTTTCCATTGCATACTAATACATGTGACAATAATGAATCAAATCAAAGAGTCACAAGGACATCCGCACCATGAAGAAGCCGTGGAAATGTGGAGACTGAGGGTGGGGATTCCAGTTCCCATCTGCACTGGAAACCCATCGGCGCAGTCACACCGGGGAGAGACCGTTCACCTGCCCTCAGTCTGGAAATGGATTCACTGAGTTAAACATCCTGCGGATGCACCAGCGAGTTCACACTGGAGAGAGGCCGTACAAATGCACAGAGTGTGGGAAGGAATTCACTCAGTTATCCAGCCAGCTGAAACACCAGGTAATTCACACCGGGGAGAAACCGTTCACCTGCTCTGAACGTGGGAAGAGATTCAGTCAGTCTTCCAGCCTGCTGAGACATCAGCGAGTTCACACTGGGGAGAGGCCATTCACCTACCCTGAGAGTGGAAAGGGATTCACTGAATCATCAAACCTGCTAACACACAAGCGAGTCTGCACCAGAGAGAG
The DNA here is from genome assembly GCF_964213995.1 of Mustelus asterias. Taxonomy (NCBI): domain Eukaryota; kingdom Metazoa; phylum Chordata; class Chondrichthyes; order Carcharhiniformes; family Triakidae; genus Mustelus; species Mustelus asterias. The sequence goes on from NW_027590170.1 coordinate 11,896, forward strand.
AGCTTTTATCTGCTCCGTGTGTGGGAAAGGATTCACTCAGTTCATCAACCTGCAGATTCACCAGCGAGTTCACACCGGGGAGAGACCTTTCACTTACTCTGAGTGCGCGAAGGGATTTACTGAGCCATCAAACTTACTGATACACAAGCGGGTTCACACAGGAGAGAGGCCCTTTGGCTGCTCTGCTTTTGCGAAAGGATTCAGGGATGTTTTCACCCTGTGGAACCACCAGCGGGCTCACACTGGGGGTGAGGCCATTCACCTGCCCTGTGTGTGGGAAGGGATTCACTCTGCGATCAAACATGCTGAGACACCGGCGAGCTCATACTGGAGAGAGGCCGTTCATCTGCTCTGACTGTGGGAAGAAATTTATTGATTCATCTCATCTGCTGACACACCAGCGAGTTCACACTGGGGAGAGGCCGTTCGCCTGCTCTGTGTGAGGGAAGGGATTCACTCAGTCATCCCACCTGCTGAGACACCAGCGAGTTTGCAAGTGATGACAGGGGTTGGATTCTGCTGTTATTGCTGTTGTTAATCACATCCAGGACTGAACCATGTTCATTCTGACAGTTGGTGAAGTGGGAGGGTCGGAGGGTTTCTTTCTGCTGGACTGGCCGGTCTCACAACTTTGCTTCCAGTGGGCTGATGCTCTTTGAGCCTGAGAGAGCACATTTCCACTGAAATGATCCACAAAAGCTGATGAAGGATATTTCTTTTTTCCTGGATAATAAATAGTGTTTTTCCACCACTACAGGTAGATCTAAAATACTACATTTGTCTCCGTTCCATTGAGTCTACAGCACAGGGCCAGGCCAGTCGTGTAACTAAGTCTGCACGCTAGAGTTTAGTGAAACCCAACCATTTTCAGTTTAATTCCAGTTACATTCACAGCAATGAAAGGTCAAAATGTTATTTTGTTCTCGCACAGAGATAAGAAGCCATTTAATGTTCAGTATAATCACTCACATGTATTCATGAAGGGTTATTACATCAATAGAAATCAGCCAGAAACAGGCGACTGACCAAATAGTGAAGCTCAGTTAAGTTTCAATTGAAGGATAAGTTATTAATAATCAGCAGTTAATGAGAAGTCACTTTAGGATATTTCTGTATTTCTCCATCAGCTTTTCTTCTGAGGACATGTCAGAGCTGGGAAAGAAATGGGATGAGCCTTGGACTCTCTCCCTATCAGGGACACACACACTGCCCTTGACTGTTGAGTCTGTCTGAATGAATGGGATTCCTGTAAAGACATCAAGATAACAGACATAGCTGAAAGGAAGGCATTGTCCTAAGTTGAAGACCAGTGATTAACTGGAAGCAATGGAGTTGACTCGATTGACAAATTATAGACCTCTTAGCCGTTTCCAACCACTTGCCTCAGGTAGGCTCACGACATCTTTTGGGTGTAAAAAGGGGGGTTTCCGGGATCCACCTTTGTGAACATCGAATGTGGGAGAAGCGGTTTGGATCTTCAGGGATAGTCGAGCTTCCTCCTATCAACGTGAAGGTAGTTTCCAATAAAGCTCAGGGAAGAGGAGATGATCCATCTCGGCCTCCTCCACTGGCCCCCAGCATCTCGGATGCCAGTCTCCAACCAATTTGATTCACTCCATGTGATATCAAGAAACGGTTGGAGGCACTGCATATTGCAAAAGCAATGGGCCCTGGTAACATTCCGGCAATAGTACTTTAATACTGGGAAGCTTTTTCCCAGGTCGGAGGTGATGAACACAAGGGGTCACGGGTTCAAGGTGAGGGGGGCAAGGTTCAACACAGATGTCAGGGGGACGTATTTTACACAGAGGGTGGTGGGGGCCTGGAATGCACTGCCAAGCAAGGTGATTGAGGCGGACACGCTGGGATCTTTTAAGACTTATCTAGATAGCCACATGAACAGACTGGGAATAGAGGGATACAAACAAATGATCTAGTTGGGCACATGAGCGGCTCAGGCTTGGAGGGCCGAAGGGCCTGTTCCTGTGCTGTTTTGTTCTTTGTTGTTCTTCTTTGTACTGAAAACTTGTGCTCCAGAACTTGCCGCTCCCCTAGCCAAGCTCTTACAGTACAGTTACAACACTGGCATCTACCCAACAATATGGAAAATTGCCCAGGTATGTCCTGTACACAAAAAGCAGGACAAATCCAACCCGGCCAATTACCGCCCAATCAATCAACTCTCGATTATCAGTAAAGTGATGGAAGGGGTCATCAACTGTGCTATCAAGCAGCACCTGCTCAGCAGTAACCTGCTCAGTGACGCCCAGTTTGAGTTTTGCCAGGGTCACTCAGCTCCTGACCTCATACAGCCTTTGTCCAAACATGGACAAAACAGCTGAATTCTTGCAGTGAGGTGCGAGTGACAGCTCTTGACATCAAGGCCACATTTGACCGAGTGTGGCATCAAGGGGCCGGAGTGAAACTGGAATCAATGGGTATCTGGGGCAAACTCTCCGCTTGCTGGAATCGTACCTGGTACATAGGAAGATGGTTGTGGTTGTGGAGGGTCAGTCATCTCAGCTCCATGACATCTCTGCAGGAGTCCCTCAGGGTAGTGCCCTAGGCCAACAATCTTCAGCTGCTTCATCAATGATCTTCCCTCCATCATAAGGTCAGAAATGGGGATGTTTGCCGATGATTGCACAATGTTCAGCACCATGCGTGACTCCTCAGATACTGAAGCAGTCCATGTTCAAATGCAACAAGATCTGCACAATATCCAGGCTTGGGCTGACAAGTGGCAAATAACATTCATGCCACACAAATGCCAGGCAATGACCATCGCCAATAAGAGACACTCGAACCACCGCCCCTTAACATTCAATGGTGTAACCATCACTGAATCCCCCACTGTTAATATCGTTGGGGTTACCATTGACCAGAAACTCAACTGGACTCACCACATAAACACAGTGGCTATAAGAGCAGGTCAGAGGTTTGGAATACTGTGGCAAGTTACTCACCTCCTGACTCCCCAGAGGGCTATCCACCATCTACAAGGCACAAGTCAGCAGTTTGATGGAATACTCCCCAGTTGCCTGGATGGGTGCGGCTCCATCAACACTCAAGAAGCTTGACACCATCCAGGACAAATCAGCCTGCTTGATTGGCACCACATCTACAAACATTCAATCCCTCCACCACCGACGCTCAGTAGCAGCAGTGTGTACAAGACGCCCTGCAGCAATTCACCAAAGATCCTTGGACAGCACCTTCCAAACCCACAACCACTTCCATCTGGAAGGACAAGGGCAGCAGATACATGGGAACACCACCAGCTGCAAGTTCACCTCCAAGTCACTCACCATCCTGACTTGGAAATGTATCGCTGTTCCTTCGCAGTCATTGGGACAAAATCCTGGAATTCCCCCCCTCACGGCAATGTGAGTCAACCCACAGCAAATGGACTGCAGCGATTCAAAAAGGCAGCTCACCACCACCTGCTCAAGGGCAACTAGGGATGGGCAAGAAATGCTAACCAGCCAGCGATGCCCATGTCCCACGAATGAATTAAAAAAAGATGAGTAGTTAGTCCAGGGACTGGTTCAGTGATGGGTTCCCTGCCGTCGAAACCCCAGGAAGGTGCCATCTGTGCTTCTGGGAGGCAGTGACTGTTTCTCTGTAAGCTCCAGGAGTTCACGTTGTCATCCACTTCTCTTGGATTTAAAAGTGTGGAGTTGGGAGAGTATCATTTATGAGTAAAGTTTACCCGACATCCCATCATCAGTTTCCAAAAGTTGCATATAATCAATAAACTTTGATACAATTGACTGATTTGGTGTCTGACTCTTTGCTTGATGGTTATATCTCTGCCAAATTCTAACCCTTTAAAAGGACAATTTGGGATCCAGAATTGGGCAGTGTACAGCCAAATTGGAACAGAATAAAAGACCAAAAATAAACCTAATTTAAACTGATAATGTCTTTGTAACAATCAGCAGCCCCAGCCTTTCCTGAGGGCTAAATGCTCTCAGTTCTGGGATTATTCTTGTGAATCTTTGTTGCCCTTTCTCCAGTGCATCCATTTCTAGAGTGGTTAGCACTGCTGCCTCACAGCGTCAGGGATCTGAGTTCAGTTCTGGCCTTGGGTCACTGTCTGTGTGGAGTTTGCACATTCTTCCCATGTCTGCATGCGTTTCCTCCAGGCGCTCTGGTTTCCACCCACAGTCCAAAGATGTGAAGATTAGGTGGATTAGCTGTGGCAAATACGTGGGGTTACAAGAATAGGGTGGGGTGGACCTGGCTGGGATGAACTTTCGGAGAGTCATTGCAGACTTAGTGGGCTGAATGGCCTCCTTCCACATTGGAGGAATTCTATGATTCTAAATGGAGATCACAAATGATGACAGTATTCCCAGCGCAGTATAGCCATGCTTCTAATCAAGTCAAACATAACTTCCCTTCTGTTCAATTCTATCCCTTGAGAATGGGATCTGATATATGGCCCTCAGACTTTAGGGAAGATGTGAAGTTCTTCGAGAGGATGCAGAGGAGATTTGCAAGAATGGCATCTCGCATCATTAAAAAGTACCTGGATCAGCACTTGGCAAATCAGAACATTTAAGGCTATGGGCCAGGTAAATGGGATTAGGCGGGAGGTCAGTTGTTTCTTGCGTGTGGGTGCAGACTCGATGGGCTGAAGGGCCTCTTCTGCACTGTACAATTCTATGATGAGGCAATTCAGTTGGAGAGACTGGAGCAGCTGAAATTTCTCTCCTTAGATCAGTCAGACGTTAAGGTCTAGAATGGGGCCATTCGGTCCACTGATTCAATGCTGGCTCTCTGCTGATCAAACCCTTGCCCCCTTCTATTTATTGACAGATCCATGCTCACTGCTTCCTGCCCTGGACACAGAGAGCTGGAAATCTCCATGCAGGCGGCCAGACAGATATATGTCTATCTGACTGGACTAACAATGTGTGGAATGTACAGGCTGGGGGAACAATGGGTGGGGGCGGGGCTCCCGGGTCCGCGCGCCTGAACCCGGAGACGTCACCGCGGAGCAGAGTGATTGCTATTGGCTGATTCAGGCAGGGCTCCATTGTGCCGTCACAATGACTCAGAGGGGCGTTCCCAGCACACAGTGTCCCATTGGCAGCAATATCGCTGGTTACAGAAGCAGCACACTGCGGATTGGACACCAGCTCAGCGCGGCGGGCGGTCAAAGCCCCGCCCACCCCCACGTGGGCCCGGGCTCCGCCCCCTCATTGTCGACATGCGGCACATTGACCAATGGCAACGCCTGGAGGACCGGATGTGCGCTGTTCCAGTGCACTGACTAAAGAGCTTTAACCAGTTACACAGCCTGAATAAATGTCACAGCATTCACAGCGGGGAGAGACTGTGCTCGGTGTGTTCTATGTGTGGGGAGAGACTGTACTCGGTGTGTTCTATGTGTGGGGAGAGACTGTACTCGGTGTGTTCTATGTGTGGGGAGAGACTGTACTCGGTGTGTTCTATGTGTGGGGAGAGACTGTACTCGGTGTGTTCTATGTGTGGGGAGAGACTGTACTCGGTGTGTTCTATGTGTGGGGAGAGACTGTACTCGGTGTGTTCTATGTGTGGGGAGAGACTGTACTCGGTGTGTTCTATGTGTGGGGAGAGACTGTACTCGGTGTGTTCTATGTGTGGATGAGGCTTCAACTGATTGTCCACCCAAGAGAGCGGCAAGGACACCTGCACCATGGAGAAACCATGGAAATGTGCAGACTGTGGGAAGAGATACAGAGCCCCCTCTCTGCTGGAAGCTCATCAGCGCAGCCACACTGGGGAGAGGCCGTACACCTGCTCTCAGTGTGGGGAGGGATTCACTCGGTCATCCCACCTGAAGAGACATCAGCGAGTTCACACTGGGGAGAGGCCATTCACCTGCTCTCAGTGTGGGAAGGGTTTCACTCGGCTTTCCAATCTGCGGACACACCAGCGAGTTCACACTGGGGAGAGACCATTCAACTGCTCTCAGTGTGGGGAGGGATTCACTCGATTATCCAACCTGCGGAGACACCAGCGAGTTCACACTGGGGAGAGACCATTCACCTGCTCCCAGTGTGGGAAACGATTCACTCAGTTACGCAGCCTGCAAAGACACCAGCAAGCTCATACTGGGGAGAGGCAGTTCACCTGCTCTCAGTGTCGGAAGGGATTCACTGACTTATGCAGCCTGCGGAGACACCAGCGAGTTCACACTGGGGAGAAACCGTTTACCTGCTCTATGTGTGGGAAGGGCTTCAGAGTTTCATCCAAGCTGCTGAGACACCAACATGTTCACGAGTGATTTCAGGTTGGATTGTGTTGTTATTGTTTCTGCTCTCAATTACTTCCACAACTGCATTTGTTAAAGTTTATCTGGGGAATTAACCTTGTCTCGAGTCTTCAATTAAAGGTATTTCTGGGAGTTTAAAAAGAGAACTACAAGAACGCTTAAGGAATTTATTTCAGTTATTGTTGTAAAGCACGTGCGAAGTTTCTCTGCTGGTGTATGGATAATATTTGTGGGTTGAATGCTTCAAACTTTGAGGTTTTCTATCTGATTTAAATCAAACAGATTTTAAAAAGGGAACTGTAATTAACAAAGTTTTTTTGTTCAGAAGTTATGAACCTGGAGCCATATTTACTGGCCAGAGACAGGATTCCAGGATATTTTACTAAACATGCGGGAATTTTAATCCGGATACAATTCACACATGTGAGAATGAGAGTTTTAATTTGTAATGGTTATTTAAAATTTGGGACATGTGAAATGATTCTGACCAATCCTGTGTTGGATTGATCTTGGGTTAAACTTCCTGTCAGGTCCAAAGATTTATTCCTGATGCAATTGACACAATGAAAAGGAAAATTCTAGAATTGGATACTGAAGGAAAAAGTTTAAAATGTGAGATTATTAAATAGAAATGATTCCCAGACCGTGTGTTCGTTAGATTAAAACAAAGGAAGGGTGCTGATGTCCATTTGAGAACTTTTAATCCACCCCTTTTCAAACCAAGGGAGTCTGGTACCAAAGAAAGCCCAAGGATAGTAGATAAGGGGGTCCGGAAAACATCATGATGGGGCACCTATCTGTTCATGAGGTGATCACAAAACCCCATAATGCCCAGATACTAATTTCATTGCACCTATATATAATTAATGTAATCTATAACCATTCTGATTGGATTGTGTCCAGTCAGGATGGGCTGAGTAACTGGATAAGAATTGATGGTTTTCTTTGTTGGGTGGAGATAAATGCGAAGTGATGTATTTTGGAAGAACTAATGTAGGGGGGAGTTATACAATAAATGGCAGAGCCATCAAGAGTATAGAAACACAGAGGGACCTCGGTGTGTAAGTCCACAAATCCTTGAAGGTGGCAGCACAGGTGGAGAAGGTGATGAAGAAGGCATATGGTATGCTTGCCTTTATAGGACGGGGTATAGAGTATAAAAGCTGGAGTCTGATGATGCAGCTGTATAGAACGCTGGTTAGGCCACATTTGGAGTACTGTGTCCAGTTCTGGTCGCCGCACTACCAGAAGGACGTGGAGGCGTTAGAGAGAGTGCAGAGAAGGTTTACCAGGATGTTGCCTGGTATGGAGGGTCTTGGCTATGAGGAGAGATTGGGTAGACTGGGGTTGTTCTCCCTGGAAAGACGGAGAATGAGGGGAGATCTAATAGAGGTGTACAAGATTATGAAGGGTATAGATAGGGTGAACAGTGGGAAGCTTTTTCCCAGGTCGGAGGTGACGATCACGAGGGGTCACGGGCTCAAGGTGAGAGGGGCGAAGTATAACTCAGATATCAGAGGGACGTTTTTTACACAGAGGGTGGTGGGGGCCTGGAATGCGCTGCCAAGTAGGGTGGTGGAGGTAGGCACGCTGACATCGTTTAAGACTTACCTGGATAGTCACATGAGCAGCCTGGGAATGGAGGGATACAAACGATTGGTCGAGTTGGACCAAGGAGCGGCATAGGCTTGGAGGGCCGAAGGGCCTGTTTCCTGTGCTGTACTGTTCTTTGTTCTTTGTCAGTCCCTGTGGGTTCTCCCCGCTGGGACTGAATAACTCAATAAATTGTTTGTCGATTGAATCAGGATTGAGTGTTGAATGATCTGCAGAGAGATTTGGATAGGCTGAGCGAGTGGGCGAGGATCTGGCAGATGGAATATAACGTTAGCAAATGTGAGGTTATCCACTTTGGAAGAAATAATAGTAAATTGGAATATTATTTAAATGGAGAAAAATTACATCGTGCGACTGTGCAGAGGGACCTGGGGGTCCTTGTGCACGAATCGCAAAAACTCAGTCTGCAGGTGCAGCAGGTGATCAAGAAGGCGAATGGAATGTTGGCCTTTATCGCGAGGGGGGTAGAATATAAAAGCAGGGAGGTCTTGCTGCAACTGTACAAGGCACTGGTGAGGCCGCAACTGGAGTACTGTGTGCAGTTTTGGTCCCCTTATTTGCGAAAGGATATATTGGCCTTGGAGGGAGTGCAGAGAAGGTTCACCAGGTTGATACCGGAGATGAGGGGTGTAGCTTATGAGGAGAGATTAAACAGATTAGGTCTGTACTCGTTGGAGTTTAGAAGGATGAGGGGTGATCTTATAGAGACATATAAGATAATGAAGGGGCTGGATAGGGTAGAGGTGGAGAGATTCTTTCCACTTAGAAGGGAAACCAGAACAAGAGGGCACAGCCTCAAAATAAGGGGGAGCCGGTTCAGAACAGAGTTGAGGGGGAACTTCTTCTCTCAGAGGGTAGTGAATCTCTGGAATTCTCTGCCCATTGAAGTCGTGGAGGCTACCTCGTTGAATATGTTTAAATCACGGGTAGATAGTTTTCTGATCGATAAGGGAATTAGGGGTTATGGGGAGCAGGCGGGTAAGTGGAACTGATTCGCTTCAGATCAGCCATGATCTTGTTGAATGGCGGGGCAGGCTCGAAGGGCCAGATGGCCTACTCCTGCTCCTATTTCTTATGTTCTTATGATTCTTCTGAGTTCATTCCCTCCAACACAATTCATCCTTGGGAGTGGCCTGATAGGCCGTTGTCCAGACATGTGGACTTTGGGGAACCTTTCATGAATCACATGTGTTTGGTTGTTGTAAATGTGCATTCAAAATGGTTGGAAGCACAGACCATGAGTAATATTCCAGCTCCTGTGACAATAGAGAAGCTCTGTCAAATTTTCGCAAGCCCTGGGTTACCAGATTGGCTTGTTTCAGATAACGACACTCTGTTAACAAGTGAGGTGTTTCAGGAATTCCTGTAAAGGAATGGTCTACGCCATGTGCATACTGCACCATTTCATCTGGCTACAAATGGTCTCACAGAAAGAGCTGTTCAAACTCTGAAGGAGGGATTGAAGAGAATGGCAGGCGATACTTTAAGAACAAGCTCTCAAGATTTTTGTTCCAGTTTCGCATCACACCACAATCCACAACCGGACACTCTCCTGTGGAATTTTTAGGTAGAAGGTTGAAGTCTCATCTGGATCTGCTTCATCCAGATCTCAGAGCAAAAGTGAGCAGGAGACAAGAGAAGCAGAAGGAGGGACAGGACTACCGCGCCAAAGAGAGGCAGTTCAAACCGGATGATCAGGTTTACTCAGAAACTTTGGGAGTAACCAAAGGTGGTTACCGGGAATAATTTTAAACCAAAGTGGTCCAGTATCTTTGGTGGTGAGACTGTAAAACGGAAGAGTTGTTCGCAGACACCAAGACCATATTCGCTTGCGGTGTGACCCCGAGTCAGGAACAGTTTCAGAGTCAGCAACCATTACTGAGAACATGGCAGAGGGTCATGCTGCTGTGGATGTTCACCAGGAAATGGTTCCAGCTTTGCCAGTTGACTCTGCTGTGGGAGTGGAAGAGGAATGTTCATGTACAGATTCTCAAACAACCTCTTCACCTCCCATTCCAGATCCATCATTACAAGATTTACCAGTGGTATTGTACAGGTTGCAATGCAACCGCAAAGCTCCTGACAGACTTCCGTGTCATTAAAAACATTACTTTTGTTGTATTTCTGTCCTGATGGGGGATTGAAATTTAAGGGGAGAATTGTTACAGAGTGTTCTTCTCAACCTCTCTCCCTTCTGAGCATGTGCGGGCTTTGGGTGGGGTTTCAGTCTGCAAGTCCAGGCTGGTTCCAATGTTGCCAATTATTTTTAAACTTTGTTATTTATTTATATAAAGAACATCCTGCTTTTAACAATGCATTTGACTCCCTTATCTGTGGACTGAAGTTCCCACAATTGTAAAGCAGGAAATTAGTTAAATGGACAGCCTGAATTGAGAGACAATTAAAGAATAAGTGATTCATTAATACAGTTGTTAGGTTGGAAATGTAAATTTGAACACAAAAGTTTATAACGTTTAGAATTATAAAGATCTAAAGAATGTTTAAAATGCTGTGGGAATTATAAAATGTTCCCTTCTGAGGCCGACAGAATAGAAAAAAACAGATAACAAGACTTGTTAGCGTGGCATGGTGCCACAGTGGTTAGCACTGCTGAGTTCAAAACAATCAGGATCCAATTAAACACACTGCACATGGACACACAGTGAGGAAAGTTACAGTAAAATGATATTATAGATTGGGACAATTAAGGGCTTGGGGGAAATAACACAGAGTAAGAACTGTCCACAACTTGGATAGGGGTAAAGAGAGAGCTGGAGAATCTTTTACATCCATGCTTGATCTGTTGCTTGAAGCATCTGTCCTTATGTACGAGTAACCTGGAACTCACGGTGCTCTTTCAGAAGAAAAGATCGAGTAGATGTTACTCCAGGCGGGACCAGAACAGAAATGGAAAATAACGGAGTGAAGTTGAGTGAGGGATCAGAGAGAGAGCATGTTTAACAGCTCTCTTGAAAGCCCAGCATGTTAAAGAGCCTGCCAACCCCTCTCACCCACTTTCCCGAAAGTGCATCAATCTCATCAGGAAATGTCCAGAAAAATCAAATATTTTTACTGATAAAAGTTTATTAATGAAACAGAACATGGTTAAAACAAACAGAAAATGACTTGAGGATCAAAGACAGCCAGAGTAAAAGGATGTTCACAATGTTCTGGACACAAATGGTTTCTCTTCAGCTGCTCTGTCCCCTGTTCCCGTGACTCCTGTCGTGGTTCCCCAGGACGACAATTTATTCACATCGATTAAAACAGAGAGTCTGAGCAGCGATCTTCCAAGCAGTAGACTTTATTTCCCAGCACAACAGAATAAAGTCGGGATGTCCGGAACAATCCGACGAGCCCTCAGGCTTACAGTCTTTTTATGTACATTTCAGCTCCATATCTCAAGATTCTTATCTTACTTTTACAGCCCGACCTTGATTCTTATCTTACTTTACAGCCTGACCTTCCTTTGGCCACCATTGTTTTTTGTTGACTCTTTATCTGTTTTATTCGCGATTGGTCGCTCCCTGTTACATCTCTTTGTTTCTTAAACCATGGTGGTTATAATTCTTGCCCTTATGTAAACTTCTCTGCTTGTACAATAATCGTGGTTTTGCTGACTTAGGCCGAATGTGTTAGAAAAAACATCCTCACTTTATTCTCTCTTTTTATTATGGACCAACATTAAGTTGAACCACTGAGCAGTATTCATTGTTCTCCCAAGTGACTATTGTTTGCTTTCGTTAATTAGTGACTGCTATACTACTTCTCTGCTTCCTCTGCTTTGATCATATCAACTATACTTGATTACATTAGGTCATCCATTCTAGGTTTGATTACGTTAGGTCACACGAGGTTACTTTAGGTTACATTGGTTACATACCCATCTCACTACTCACCTAAATCTGCTTTATCATTTCACTAAGACCTATGAATCTGAATTCCATACCTAACTCATACAATATCCAGTACAATTTCCCTTACACTCCCCGCTTTGGACACAGGGACACTGAACCCCGGGGGTCACGTCACCATCAGCCCCAGTCACCCCCTCCCGTGTCCTGATTGATTGGCGGCCCATTTCCCACTCCAGTACCTTCCCATCTCTCTACCAGTGCAGTATCCCAACTGGGGCGCAGGCCCCGTTATTCTCAGCTAAGTTCAGCCCTCAGCTCCGTTGCCTGACTGTCATTGACACGAGCAACAGAGAGACAGAAAGGTGCCCCAGGCTCAAATGGGAAGTCGAAACTTGTGGCTCTAAACCAACGTTTCAACATTTGTCAGCCAAATCCATGTTATTTACACTGGGGAGTTTTTATGATGAGATTAATTGAAGTGTTCGGCTCGTCAGCAAGCTCGAGAAGCACTGATTCCAGATTGTTTAATACTTCTGTCTTGAATCACAAAAGCTTCTCACTTTATCCTCTTCCTGAACTGAATGCCATCATCCTGAGCAGCTGTGGGTGTCACCTCTCTGTGTAAACTCCTGCCCCTTTTTATAAGGCTCTCTCATTCCTTATTGTGGGTCAATTCTTTAATGGTTGAGGATCGCTCTGTGATGCAGTGAGTGTTTATGCGGTCAATCAATGTTTCTGATGTAGTCGGAACGTCCATCGTTACTTTTCACCTGTTTCTTACTCTGTGTTTTATAAAAATAAAGTTTATAAACTTTTACAGAATGGACAGCTTTAAGGTTTCTGTAGTTGGTGATGAGGTCATCCAAAGGTCAAAGCCTTTCTCTTTTCTACTTCCTGTTTAACTAAGGGGTTGTGTGGAATATTCCATTCGGGGGGAGGTGGTGGGAATGTCACTGGCCGAGTAATGCAGAGACCCAGCAAAGGATCCGGGGACAGGCAGCTGGTGGGATTTGAATTCAGTGAATCAATCTGGAATTATATAAAGTTAGTGTCAGAAACGGTGACCATGAAACTATCGACTGTTGTAAAAACCTGTCCAGTTCACCCAATTAATGCTCCCTATTAGGGAGGGAAATCTGCCATCCTTACCCGGTCTGGCCTACATGTGAATCCAGACCCACACAGCGATGTGGGTGACTCTTAACTGTCCCACTGAAATGGCCGAGCAAGTCACTCCATTCAAGGGGCAATTAGGAGCTGAGCAACGTGTGCTGGGGCTTTGCCAGCAGTGTCCACATCCCAGGAAAGAATAAAGAATATTCCACGGAAAGTGATGGGTGATTTGAAATGAATTGAAAGTAGGTCAGGAGGTGCTGTAAGGGAAATTGTATTAGATATTGTATGAGCTAGGTATGGAATTCAGATTCACAGGTTTTAGTAAAATGATATAGCAGATTTAGGTGAGTAGTGAGATGGGTATATAACCTAAAGTAACCTCGTGTGACCGACCTAATATAATCAAGTGAAGTCGATATGATCAAAGTGGAGGAACTAGAGGAACTAGAGAAGTAATATAGCAATCACTAATTAAGGAAAGCAAACAATAGCCACCTGGGAAAACAAGGAAGACTGCTCGGTGGTTCAACTTAATAGTGGACCATAAACCAGCAGAGAGAATGTTTTCTCTTCTAAACACATTAGTGGACCATAAATCAGCAGAGGGGATGTCTTTTCTTCTAAACACATTCGGCCTTAGCCTGCAAAACCACGATTATTGTACAAACAGAAAAGTTCAGATAAGAGCAAGAGTTATAACCACCATGGTTTAAGAAACGAAGAGATATATCAGGGAACGACCAATTGCAAAGAAAACAGATAAAGAGACAACTAAAAATAATGGTGGCCAAAGAAAGATCGGGCTGTAGGGTAAGATAACAACCAAGGACAGGCTGTAAAAGGGAGATAAGGATCTCGAGATATGAGGCTGAAATGTACATAAAAGATTGTAAGCCCAAGGGCTCTTTGGAGTGTTCCGGACGTTCCCGACTTTATCGCTTGTGTTGAGAAATAAAGTCTATTGCTTGGAAGATCGCTGCTCAGACTCTCTGTTTTAAACCGATGTGAACGAATTGTCGTCCTGGGGAACCACGACAAAATTGGCGCTGCTTAGCAGGGTTGGTGAGAGATCGCCCAGAAAAGCATCTGGAAGGAGTGGCGGAGACGGTGGTCCAACCGGAACCGAGAGGTCCCCAGCCGGCCTTCTGTCAACAAGGTAAGCAGACTTGCATGCATGTAAATCCTTGTTGTCAGAAAGGGGTTTTCTCGAGGCCCGGTGCGCCCGGCTCTCTGCTGGTCCTGGATCTCCCCAACCCAAAAAGATATCCTGCACAGGTAAAACCAAATTGTGTAAAAATTTTGAGAGACTGAGTCTGATCCGAAGAGCAGAATTTTTGCATGCAAAAGCGCGCTGCGAATACTGTATTGTCTGTGAATGGGTAAAAAGTGAGACGGGAAAAAGGCCGAACGCTAAAGTAATGCAATTAGGTTAAGTCAAGCGGTTTGGAGCGGGTTTTTCAGGTCACGACTTGCCCAGAAGAGAGTAAGTGTGGGAAAATCTGCCAGTCCAAACCTACCCAGGACCTCGGGTAAGGGACGTCAACCGAGAGGGAGAGAGATCAGTGAGAGATCGCTCCAGGACCTAATACAGTAGCCAAAAGCACAGGAGTGGATTTTAACCACAGGAAAGGGGAGTAGCAGCTAGAATAGAGGAAGTAAAAGACCAATTTGAACAAACTGGTCTGAGAAAACAGCGTGAAGGACAGAAATAAGAGAGAGAGTCGGAATATAGGTAGGGTAATAACTAACAACTTGAAAAATTACCCTGACAAAACTGCCTGGTGACAAGATTGAAAATAACTAATCTTTGAATAATAACAAAAACGGAAGCAACACTGGATTGGAAAAAGATTACACACATAATTAACTTAGAGGAGATAAAGAATGAGTGGCCGTATGTAAAATGGGAAAGAGTAGTCGATAGGAATTGGATAGACGAAATAAAATTGGAAACCCTAGAGAAATTAATAAAGGGATCTGACCGATACAGGATTCTTATACACATAGACGAGCAAGTGAAAACCTACTACCCTCTGGCCCGGGAGAGGAAGATAGTGCCGGGACAGGGGACTACGGGGAAGTGGATATCAGGACCCCGGTTAGAATTACAGATAGTGGCAAAAGAAATCCAAAGGAAAGGTAAACAGGGGACTGAGCACGGAAAAACAATACAGCAAGTAATAATCACTGTAATACCTAACTCTGACGGACTAAGTGACAAAAATTGCGACAGTGATCCAAAAAGACGAGTAATGGCGCACCAAGTTAAGACACCAGTGGAGATATTAGGGGATAAGTTCCCAGCCCTTAGGGGAGATATAGAACACGTCTCTAAAAAATGGGCCAAAAGAACAAATAAGACCAATACACAGTGGCCGGAGGAAGGCACATGGTCCATAGAGAGGTGTGAGGACCAGAAGGGAATGATAAAGAACTATAAGATTAAGGATAAATCGAGCAAAAGAGGGGAAAAGCGAGAAAAGGAGTTAGAGATATTAGCCCTATTCCAACAAGAAGGGAAAGAGAGAAGAGGGGTATGGAGGGGAGGTAGAATGCAGATGCCAGTACAACTTGAGGAAAAAGCAAAATTGGAAGATCCAAACGTAGCCCCACCCCCATACTTAGAGAAACAGAGCTCCACGGGACTGTACCCAGTTATATCAGGCACAATGAATTTTGAGGGAGAATATGACATAGAACAGATGACGAAGGAGGGAAGGGCACAAAGGGAGAGAGAAAAGAGACAAGATATAGAGGAAGCGACTAGGAAAACAGAAGAGGATTTGGATGGGCTGAACCAAAGGTGAAAGGAGTTGGAGGACGAAGTAAAGGTGGTAGAACTTTTGGAATGGGCAAAGAAGGTAATGAAAAAGGAAAAAGAACGAGAAGAGGGAGGAAAGAATGTTAGAAAAGAATATGAGGGGAAAACAGTAAATGATCTTCACGAGTGTGGAAGTGAGACATCACAGGGAAAAATAAAAGGAAAGAGAGTCGGAGTGAGCAGAGAAGAAAAAGAAAGAGAAAGGAGCGGAGAGGGAATGCGCTGGGAAGTGCACAGAGAGCCAGACAGACAACAATGGGAGAAAGGATGGAGGTGGAAGCACCCAGAGGAAAGTAGAATGGCGAGAGAGACGGAAGGAGAAACAGAAGAAAGTAGTGAAGACGAAGAGAGCCAATCGGTGTTAGGGGTGCAAAGAAAATCAAGGCGGGAAAGGCACCCACCTGTAAAGTTTCCAGATGTGGATAGGAGAGGGAAAAGGGTATTCCCGGTGATTCTGAAGGGTGGCAGACCGCAGTATATCCCTTGGTCAGGTCAGGATTTGCCTAATTTAATTAATGAATTACCCAATATTTTGGATGGAGCTGGAAGGTGGATTGGACAGTTGGAGGCAGGAATGGTGGGAAAAAGGATGGCACTGGGCGACATCAAAGCTCTCCTGACAAAGGTGCTAGGAATGGACCAAATGGCGGAAGTAATGAGACGTGCTGGCATCCCGACCACAGCTTATGACCCAGCGGTGGATGGGACACTAATGGACCAGTACCGCCAAGACATCTGGCAGGCACTGCGGGATATGTACCCCAATCGAATGGATGTAAAAACCCTAAAGGGAGAGCCACTGGGTGAGGAGGAGAATGCAGCGGTGTATGTGGAGAATCAATTAAAAAGGTGGAGAAGGGACACGGAGAGGGACATTCTAATAGACCCACTGACCAACTCCATGTTCCGGGCTGCAATCCTAGAGGGCTTGCCAGCCCCAGCTAAGACAAGGCTGGAGGAAGTGGTGGGCTTGGACTCAAAAAATTACCGAGAGTTTGTGGATTATGTTGCCCATGCAGTAGAGAGACATCGTAAAGATGAAAAGAATGCAGACAAACAGCTGAAGGAGGTACAACGTAAACTCCTTCAGGCACAGTTGGAGGAGATCAAAAGCAAGGATAAACTGAAGGCAAAAGAGGATCTCGCACCCAGAAAAATAGCACCAATGATGGTGGAGCAAAAGCCAGAGGAAATACCTGCACTAATCAAAGGGGGGAGCGGAGATGGAGGCCAGCCCGTCATAACCTATAACATTTCTGCCTTCCCACTGTCCATGAACCCAGGAGCCTATGGCCTAAATTATCAAAACCCATACGCCCTGCAAAGTCAGACTGACTGGAATAGAAATGGGAAAGGACAGGGAGGTGGTAGGCCACCCTATCAGAATCAGAGAGGACAGGGACAGGTTAATCATCAGACTCCGAGACAGGGACCACTGCCTGGCCCTTCAGGTGTGTGTTGGGGGTGCGGGGAGGCAGGGCACATAAAAAGGAATTGCCCGCGGAATTTCCCCAGACAGGGAGAAAACCAGCAGCAGACAGGCCAACAACTGATCCAAGGGTCGCCAAACGGCATCCCGATGTTTCAAGGGCCGGTAAACCATCAGAATTCCTCATAGGGAGGCCCAGAGAACCCCGAAATGGTAGGACAGTACGTACAGATAACAGAAACTGCAGAGCAGGAACCTATAGTTAACGTTAGAGTAGGAGGGATCGAGGTCCCCATGATGATAGACACCGGTGCCACATGTACGTGCATGCAAACGAAATATGCGGATCACTTACCATTGTCAAACCAGTTTGTAAAAACTGTGGGGTTCTCGGGGAAAGTAACATTAGCTCGAATGACGACGCCGGTGCCTGTTACCATTGGAAATAAGACAACCCATGCACCTATTTTAGTATGTGATAAAACTCCTTTAAATCTATTGGGAAGGGATGCAATCCTAGGTTTAGGACTGAAATTAGAATGCACTGAACAAGGAATTGATTTGATGGGAATGTATCCACTTGAAATACCAGGAAAGGAAGGGGTTAATGTATATTGGTTGGGAGATATAGAGGAACAAGTTAAAAAACAGATATGGGAAGTTTGGGGAAAGCTTATAAACACTTGGGTTCCACAAGCCAAATGGCCAAGAACAGAATTACACAGTACAATGATATTTGATGAAGGGCAGGAACCTGAGATACAGGAGAAATGGGAAAGGGAGGCGGGACGAGAACAGGAAATAAAGTCAGGAAGTATTTTAATCGGACTAGAGGGAGTAGCCCTCACAATTGTTAGGAATGAATGGGTTAACAAATGGTTCTCTGTATCTGGGGCGGAGCCACATGTCACATTGAAAGTGAATCCGGGATACAGATCAAAAGACCTAGGACCAATGGTGTTGAGAGCACAAGATTTAGAATTTGTCCAGACAGACAACGTAGATATTTGGACGTCCAGCAATGGACAAATGACGAAAATAATTTTGGATGTTAAAATGCTTGGGAAACCGAAGCAGATAACAATAGGAGTGCAAATTGAGAAACAGGAACTGGAGCGGAGAAAGAGGCTAGAGCAGGATTTGAACTCCCTCCCGCAGGAGTTGTGGTCCAGACAGGACACGGATGTAGGGAGGGTCAAAAACGCTAATCCAGTTGAAGTCAGATTAAAGATAGGACGTCAGGGGCCGTATAGGCCGCAATACCCAATCAAGACAGAAGCAATTGAAGGAATTAGAGGGACAATTAAGAGATTGATAGAAGCAGGGGTATTAAAAGAAACCCGGAGCAGGTGTAATACACCGCTACTACCAGTGAAAAAGGCGGACGGAGAAAAATGGAGATTGGTGCATGACCTAAGGGCAATTAATGAGGTAGTGGAAGATATGCCAGCAGAGGTTCCAAACCCTTATACCTTGATGACAAATATACCACCTGAAAGTAGATGGTTTACTGTAATAGACCTATGTTCGGCATTTTTTAGTGTGCCACTAGCTCAAGAAAGTCAGTATCTCTTTGCATTTACGTACGAGGGGAAACAATACACATACATAGGATGCCCCAAGGATTTAAACATTCCCCACATGTATTCAATCAAGTGTTGAGAGCAGATTTAGAAGGAATACAGTTGGAAGGAACACTAATACAATATGTGGATGATTTATTATTATGCACAGAAACACAAGAACAGTGCAGGAAGGATAGTTTAAAACTATTGGAAAGACTAGCAGAAGGGGGTCATAAAGTATCAAGGAAAAAGCTGCAGCTGTGCCAGAAAAAGGTAGAATACTTGGGAAGAGAAATATCAGCAGGACAGAAGGAGATAGCTTCACAGCAAATAGAAGCAGTACTGCAAGTTCCGAAACCACGGACGGTGGGACAAATGATGACATTTTTGGGAATGACAGGATTCAGTTCAGAATGGGTGGAAAGCTATGCCGAAAAAACGCAGGCACTACGAAAGATAATGAAGGAGGCAGGGTGTGACGAATTAAAAGCCAAACTAAAATGGGATAAAGATGCTTCAGACGCATTTGAAAACGTGAAAAGAGAAATGGCACAGGCACCAGCATTGGCCTTACCGACCTATGACAAACCCTTTGACTTATTTGTGAGTAACAGAGAAGCCGGAATTGCTACAGCAATGTTAATGCAGGAAAATTGCAAGGGTAGACGAAGGCAGGCTGTAGCATATTACAGTACCAAGCTAGACGACGTAGCGATGGGATACCCTCCGTGCTATCAAGGCCTGGCAGCAGCTTGGTGGGCGTACGAAAAGGCAGCCACGGTCACAATGGGATATCCGATAAACATACATGTATACCATAAGGTAGCTGAATTGATTGAGCAAGGAAAATTTGTGCTGACACCTGCTAGGATCCATCATTATCGAATGCTAACCACATTTCCAGATATCACGATAATAAAGTGCAACAGAGTAAATCCAGCTGATTACATGCCATTACCTCATGAAGGAGAAGAACATGAATGCTTAAGAGAAGCAAAAACATTTATGAAACTGAGAAAAGATTTAAGAGCAGAGGGACTAGTGACAGAAGGGAAAAGGATACTGTATGTAGATGGCTCATGTTACAGGGATCACTTAGGAAACCACGCAGGCTATGCCATAGTTGAACAGAAAGGGGAAACACTTGAAGTCATAGAAGCAGAGAAATGTGAACAGCCCTGTTCAGCCCAACTGGCAGAACTTAAAGCATTGACCAGAGCATGTGAGCTAGCAAACGGGGAAGCATTGGAAATTTATACTGATTCGGCCTATGCCCACGGGGTCTGCCATCTGTTCGGGGCAATATGGAAGCAAAGGGGATTTATGAAAAGCGGAGGAGGACCAAGACAACACGAAGGTCAAATCAGGGCTTTAATAAGGGCCATGATGGGTCCAAGGGAATTAGCCATAATTAAGTGTCAGGCGCATAAAAAGGGAGCAGACAGCATCACACAGGGAAACACCAAAGCCGACAAGGCAGCTAAAGAAGCGTCAGGATGCATTGAGGCTACGATAGCCCCAGTAGAAATAGCAAGGCCGCACCCAGGGCCAGGTACGGGGGATATCGAACCTCATATCACATTAGAGGATGTAGCACAGTTACAGGAGGAAACCTCTGTAGCTGAAAAGGCAATGTGGAAAGATAGAGGAGCACTACAGGGACAACAGGACAGGATATGGAGAAATGGGGAGGGATTAGTCATAGCACCCACATCATTACTAACCGTACTAATTAGCAAAGCGCATGGAGTGGACCACTGTGCAAGAGGAGAAGTGGCGAGAAAGATCAAGAAGGAAGGATTCTGGTCACCATACCTGCAAAACTCGATTGACTACATACTAAGTCAGTGTGAGGTATGTGCATCAGAGAAACCTAACACCCAAGTAACTGATATACCATGGGGATCAGGAGACTGTGGAACCAGGAAACAAAGCTGGAGAAAGGAAAATTGCCGTCCATATACCACATATATACGGTATCATATGATAGGGAATCGGAACTACTCGTATGAGAAGATAAACTGTTCCGGATCCGCATGTGATAACGTTTGTAAAGGTGAGCCGCCGTTGTGTCAATACCACTGCATCCTGTTTGCTGGGGTAAAAAAGGGCATCTACAACTTGACCCACAGATGTCCAAAGTGGCCAAAAACGGCAGTGGACGCGGTCCCAAAGGAATGGAGTGTAGAGCCCAACTTACAAATCCAAGATTGCTATTGGAGGGAAAGTAGCACAGGAAGTAGTGTGGGAAATTACACAGGAGAGTGTGAAAGGATTTGGAATATAACCAATGTTCTTAATCTGATCATCTCAGGAGGGGGATGGGCACCCCCTCCTTATGTGTTAGACTATCAAGAAAATCAACTGGCCGATCTCTGGTGGCTTTGTGGCCCGGAGAAAGGGCTATTGGCAAAATTACCACAGAATTGGAAGGGACTATGTGCACGAGTTATGCTTGCCCAGAGCATTGTGATACTACCGGTGGAAAGAGAAATTAAATCACAAAAAGTTAAGAGGGCATATACCCCTGACCCTACGATAAAATTGGACGCAATCGGACAGCCCCGCGGCATCCCAAATGAGTTCAAAGCTAGGAACGAAATAGCTGCAGGGTTTGAATCCCTCTTTGTTTGGATCACACCCAGCAAGAATACTGAGTGGATCAATTACATCTATTATAATCAGCAGAGGTTTATTAATTATACGAATGATGCCCTGGAGGCCTTAGGAGAGCAGTTGGATGCGACCAGCAAAATGGCGTGGCAAAATCGACAGGCGTTAGATTGGCTCCTGGCAGAGAAAGGAGGGGTGTGTGTTATGTTTGGGGATCAGTGCTGCACATTTATCCCTAATAACACTAATCCAGAAGGGTCATTTACACAAGCCATGAATAAGTTAAAAAATCTTAAGAAAGAAGTGAAAGAAAATGCTGGGTTTGGGCATGAGGTATGGAGTTGGCTGGACAGAATATTAGGGAGATGGGGGGCGTGGTTTGCCAAAGCTGGAGCTGTAGCAATCGCAACAATAATCATTCTGGGATTGATATTTTGTTGTTTTTTACCCGCCCTGAGATCCTTCCTTACCAGAATGACAGCGCGGCAGATGGTGACGCGGGTGCTAAGCAGCTCACGCTCGAGAGAAAAAACAGAGGAATGGGAAAATCTTGAGCCGCCCCCGCTGAGTGGATTCACAATGACCTTGGTCGAAGTTGAAACTCGTCACTCTGTAAAATAACTACAATAGTGGAAGATCACCTTGTGGAAACAACAGCACCTTGCTGAAGTCCGCACGAAACCAGGAGAACTTAGTCTGTACACAAGAATCAGTCTTTTTCCCTTCCCTAGACAAGAGTGGGAAGGTTTTTGGCTGATGACTGTCAGGGGCAGGCAATCTGGAGGAGCAACCCAAAAATCAGAACCGGGATAGACAAATTATGATAAAGTTAGAATAGGGACACTGATCCCTGACCAAAATATTCGGCTCCTCCACATCGCCTGGGAAAAGTGATTAAAATAAAATACAAATGGGATTGAGCAAGGGGATTATTTGAGCTTGATAATTGGGATGAGGCTAGGGAAGCCTCAAAGGGGGGATTGTAAGGGAAATTGTATTAGATATTGTATGAGCTAGGTATGAAATTCAGATTCACAGGTTTTAGTAAAATGATATAGCAGATTTAGGTGAGTAGTGAGATGGGTATATAACCTAAAGTAACCTCGTGTGACCCGACCTAATATAATCAAGTGTAGTCGATATGATCAAAGTGGAGGAACTAGAGGAACTAGAGAAGTAATATAGCAATCACTAATTAAGGAAAGCAAACAATAGCCACCTGGGAAAACAAGGAAAACTGCTCGGTGGTTCAACTTAATAGTGGACCATAAATCAGCAGATAGAATGTCTTTTCTTCTAAACACATTAGTGGACCATAAATCAGCAGAGAGGATGTCTTTTCTTCTAAACACATTAGTGGACCATAAATCAGCAAGAGGGGATGTCTTTTCTTCTAAACACATTCGGCCTTAGCCTGCAAAACCACGATTATTGTACAAACAGAAAAGTTCAGATAAGAGCAAGAGTTATAACCACCATGGTTTAAGAAACGAAGAGATATAACAGGGAACGACCAATTGCAAAGAAAACAGATAAAGGGTCAACTAAAAATAATGGTGGCCAAAGAAAGGTTGGGCTGTAGGGTAAGATAACAACCAAGGACAGGCTGTAAAAGGGAGATAAGGATCTTGAGATATGAGGCTGAAATGTACATAAAAGATTGTAAGCCCAAGGGCTCTTTGGATTGATCCGGAGATCCCGACTTTATCGCTTGTGCTGAGAAATAAAGTCTATTGCTTGGAAGATCGCTGCTCAGACTCTCTGTTTTAAACCGATGTGAACGAATTGTCGTCCTGGGGAACCACGACAGCAGCTGAAGATGCAGCCTCCAAAGGTCAAACAGTTTAAAATAAGGAATGGTCAGGGAAAGAAGAGTACAGAGATCTCCAAAGATCCAACTCCACAGATGTGCAGGTTAGGTGGATTGGCCATGCTAAATTGCCCCTTAGTGTCAGGGGGATTAGCAGGGTAAATATGTGGGGTTATGGGGATAAGGTCTGGGTGGAATTGTTGTCAGTGCAGGATCAATGGGCCAAATGGCCTCCTTCCACATTTAGGAATTCGATGATTCTATCTCTGAGTTTTGAGAGTCTCGAGGAGATTACAGAGATAGGTAGGAGCCATGGAAGAATTTTAAAATAAGCTTGAGAATTTAAAAAGAAATAGTTTGTTTATTGATCTGGAACCTTTGTAGGTCATGATTTTTGATTTGATTTATTATTGTCACATGTATTAACATACAGTGAAAAATATTGTTTCTTGCGCACTATACAAAGCTATACAAATAGAGAAGGAAACGAGAGAGTGCAGAATGTCGTGTTACAGTCATAGCTAGAGTGGAGAGAAAGATCAACTTAATGCGAGGTAGGTCCATTCAAAAGTCTGACAGCAGCAGTGAAGAAGCTGTTCTTGAGTTGGTTGGTACGTGACCTCAGACTTTTGTATCTTTTTCCCAAAGGAAGAAGGTGGAAGAGAGAATGTCTGGGTTGCGTGGGATCCTTAATTATGCTGGTTGCTCTGCCGAGGCAGCGAGAAGTGTAGACAGAGTCAATGGATGGGAGGCTGGGTTGCGTGATGGATTGGGCTACATTCACAACCTTTTGTAGTTCCTTTTGTAGTGCGCACAGGGGTGATGGGTGAACAAGACTTGATGTGAGTAAGCACATGGGCAGCAGAGGTTTGGATGAGCTCAAGTTTACAGAGAGGTTGAATGTGGGAGGCCGGCTGGCATTTGGATAATTACATCCAGAGGTAACAAAGGAAAGAATGATTGTTTCAGTAGCAGGTAAGCTGAGACTGGGGTGGAGTCAATGACGTCAGTGACGTGGAAATAGATGCTCTGGGTGATGTTGATATGTGGTTGGAAGCTCATCTCAGTAACACAAAATACTCCCTGGCTGTGAACAGTCTGGTTGAGCCTCAGGCTGTTACCAGTGGGAGGGATGGAGTCCATGTCCAGGGGATGGAGTTTGTAGAAGAGACTGAAGGCAATGGCTTTGTACTTCCTAATATGCAAGTGGATTGTCAGACAAGTCAGTGCAGTGTGTGTGTTGGAGAACTTGCAGGTGATAGTGTTCACATAATCCCGCTGCCCTGGTCCTTTGAGGTGAGGAGGTTCAGTGTTTAATGATTCGGTCAAAGTTCTGGCTGAGTGGTTTATGTATAAAATCCCTCTTCTTCGCCTCCTGCCTCTCCACTTCTCTCTTCCTCCCTCTCTCCCTCCTTCTCCTCCCTCAGAGGCCAAAGTCTTGTCCAGACCAGGTGGCAGGTTCCCTTCCCTGTAGGACATTAGTGAATCAGTTGGGTTTTTACAACAATCCAGCAGTTTTCATGGTCACTTTCTTCTCGTGCCGGCCCCAGATTCATTCAGCTCAATTTCACAACGTGCCTTTGTGTTTGGGGGTTCTCTCTCACTTCCTTTTTTCTGTTTTAAATCAATTTTGCAGAGTAACAGAAGGGAAGGTTTGCAGTCGTGGAACAGGAAACGAAACATCACATCAAAATCTGAGAGTCAATTATTTTATCGTACCCTGAATATCATTGGATTTTGATCATGGAAGGAAAACGCCCTGTTCACAGTGGGGAGAAACTATACACATGTTCTGTGTATGGACAAGACTTCAACCAACCATCTGCTCTGTCAGAAGATAAATGTCACTACACTGAGGAGAAGCCGTGGAAATGTGGGGACTGTGGGAAGGGATTCGATTACCCATCCCAGTTGGAAATTCATCATCGCAGTCACACCGGGGAGAAACCATTCACCTGCTCGGACTGCGGGAAGGGATTTACTAAATCTTCCACCCTGCTGACACACCAGCGCACTCACACTGGGGAGAGACCATTCACCTGCTCCGATTGTGGGAAAGGATTCACTCAGTCATCCAACCTGCTGACCCACCAGCGAGTTCACACCGGCGAGAGACCATTCATCTGCTCAGTGTGTGGGAAGGGATTCACTTTTTCAGCCAACCTGATGACGCACCAACAAGTTCACACTGACCTGAGACCTTTTAAATGCCCAGACTGTGGGAAATCTTTTAAAACTTCCCAGGAACTTATGTACCATCAACGTCTTCACACTGAGGAGAGGCCGTTCAGGTGCTCACACTGTGGGACTGGGTTCAGACGTTTGTCACATCTCACTGTACACCAGCGCACTCACAGTGGAGAGAAACCATTCACCTGTTCAGAGTGTGGGGAGGGATTCACTCAGTCATCCACTCTGCAGAGACACCAGCGAGTTCACACTGGGGAGAGGCTGTTCATCTGCTCCAAGTGTGGAGAGGGATTCACTAAGTTTCCCAACCTACTGATGCACCAACAAGTTCACAAGTAACTAAAGAGATTGGATCTTTCTGTTAATCGCATCCAGGCCTGAACCATGTTCATTGGGGTCTGTTGCTGCTGATGTTCATAAACTCCTATCCAGTTATAATAGATAGTATTCTGGATTCAAAATACAATTAAATTAGATTCATGTTAATCAAACACTGGCCAGTTTTAAAAAAATATCTCTAACACAATTCAGATTCTTCTGAAGGGCTCTCCCTCTCCCTCTCCCCTGTCTCCTGCATCCTCACCTCCAACAACTGAGAAGAGCTCAGGAGGTTCTTTGACACAAACATTGAGACAATCTGATCAGCTGCTTCCTCCCTTCCACTGGACCACCAGGGTAAACTGTTTTTGTCCAAGTTCTGAACTCATATCTTATCTCCCTTTGATCCTAATCTCACTAACCTGCAGGACAACCAACTTCCCCATGTCAATAGCTCTCTCTCTCTCTCTCTCCCCCTCTAGCTCACCCACTGTCTCTCCTTCATTATCTATTGTTGTCTTTCCCCCTGTTTATCTCAGAGTATTGCCATCTGTGTTTCTCTCCCCATCTCTCGCTCAGTCTTTATCTCTATATCTGCCTCTGTGTTCTCCCCACCTCTCTACCTTACGTACAGATTTGAAAAATACAACCCTACTCTCTCTCTTCTGGCACTGTCTCTCTTAAATCCACCGTCATCAAATCTTTTGACTGCACAATCTTTGCAAATTATTGCCCCATCTATAATCTCTCTTTCCTCTACATACCCCCTGAACTCAGTGTCCCCGAAGGATCTATCCTTGGCCCCTCCTATTTCTCAACTACAAGCTGCCACTGGGTGACATGATCCAAAAGCACCGTGTTAGTTTTCACATGTACACTGACAACACCCAGCTCTACCTCACACCCATCCCTCTCCATTCCTTTACTGTTACTAAATTATCAAACTGCTCATCCCACATCCAGTACTGAATGAACAGAAATTTCCTGTAGTTAAAATTAAAACCATTGTCTTCAGTCACCACGACAAATTCCGTTCCCTAACTACTCAGTGTGTGTGGTCATAGAATCAGAGAGTCTATGGCACGGAGACAGGCCCTTCAGTCCAAACTGGTCCATGCCGACCAAATTGCCCATTTAAGCCAACCCCATTTGCCTGCATTTGGCCCACATCCCTCTAAACCTTTCCTATCCATGTATCTGTCCAAATGCCTTTTAAATGTTGTCAATGTCGCTGCCTCAACCACTTCCTCCGGCAGCTCATTCCACATACGTACCACCCTCTGTGTAAAAAAGCTGCTCCTCAGGTTCCCATTAATTTTTTCCCTCTTAACTTAAACCTGTGCCCCCTAGTTCTTGATTCCCCAACCCTGGGAAAAAGACTGAGTGCATTCACCATATCCATGCCTTTCATGATCTTATACATCTCTATAAGATCACCCCTCAGTCTCCTACGCTCCAAAGAAAAATGTCCTAGCCCGATCAGTCTCCCCCTTTAACTCAGTCCCTTGAGTCCTGGCAACATCCTTATAAATCTATTCTGCACTCTCGCCAGTTTATTAACATCTTCCCTATAGCAAGGCGACCAAAACTGAACACAATACTCCAGCTGTGGCCTCACCAACATCCTACACAACTACAACATAACTTCCCAACTTCTATACTGACTGATGAAGGCCATCATGACAAAAGCCTTCTTCACTGCATGATCTATTGGTGACTCCACTTTTAGAGAACCGTGCCCCACCTGAACTCCAAAGTCCTTCTGTTCCACGATACTCCCTAAGGTCCTACCATTCATTGTGAAAGTCCTACCTTGATTTGACTTTCCAAAATGCACCTCTGACTTATTTGTATTGAACTCCTTTTGCCATTTCTCGGCCCACTTCCCCAAGATCCTGCTGCAATTGTTGATAACCTTCCTCACTGTCTACAATACCACTTATTTTAGTGTCATCTGCAAACTTACTGATCATGCCTTGTACATTCTCATCCAGATCGTTGAGAGAGATAACAAACAGCAATGGGCCCAGCACTGACTCCTGAGGCACACCACTCGTCACAGACCTCCAGTCTGACAAGCATCCTTCCAACATTACCCTCTGCTTCCTACCATCAAGCCAATTGTGTATCCAATTTGCCAGCTCTCTGTGGATCCCATGTGATCTAAATTTCCAGAGCAGCCTACCATGTGGAACTTTATCAAAGGCCTCATTGAAGTCAATATGGACTACGTCAACCTGCCTGCCCTCATCAACCGTCCTGGTCACTTCATCAAATAACTCTAACAAATTTATAAGGCATGATCTCCCATGCACAAAGCCGTGCTGACTACTCCTAATCAAACCCTATCTTTCCAATGCCTGCATATCTTATCCCTCAGAATCCTCTTATCCGTAACTTATCCATCACAGGCGTTAGACTTATCGTTCTATAATTCTCAGGTTTTCCTTTGCAGCCCTTCTTAAATAAGGGCACAACATTTGCTACCCTCCAGTCTTCTGGGAACCTCACCTGTGCCTAAGGATGATGCAAATATCTCAACCAGGACTCCCGCAATTTCTTCTCGAGCCTCACTCAATGTTCTTGGATATGCCTGGTCAGGGCCAGGAGATTTCACAGTAACTTCATTGCGCTGTTAATGTAAGTCTTACTGTGACTAATAAATAAAACGTTAAACTTTACGGCCAGGAGATTTATCCATGTTCATACATTTTAATACATCAATTACCTCCTTGACTGTAATGCGGACTGTCCCATATATCGCCACAACGTTTTTGAGTTTCCCAAGTCTTCATGTCTTTCTCCACAGTAAGACAGGAGAAATTTTCATTGAGAACCTCGCCCATCTCTTGCGGTTCCACATGTATGTGTCCACTTTGGTCTTTGAGGGGTCCTATTCTCTCTCTAGTTATTCTTTTTCCTTTAATATACTTAAGAATCCCTTTGGATTCACCTTAATCCTCTCAGGCAAAGCTACCTCATGTCCTCTTTTTGCTCTCCTAATTTCCTTCTTGAGTATACTCCTGTGTCCCCTGTGCACGTCCAGGGAATCTCTTGATTCCAGCTGCTTGTACCTGAGCCATGCCTCCTTCTTTGACTATATTATTATGTAATATATATTATCTATTTATAATATATATTATCCATATATATTATATCATTATATACTATTCATATTATTTTGCTGCGCATTTACAGAAATAGTTTATTATCACTGAAATATGAATTGTAGTTTATGGCAGTGCGTGAATCATCTAATTTATAACTTGACATTAACGCTCATGCTAATGTAATAAAATGCAACCTTTAGCATTGTGTGGAATGACAGCATTTCATGGTGCAGTAAAATACCTTTTCGTGAACTGATATCATAGTATCAGAAAATGGGCAGTGCAATCATTATATGACATTAGTTGAGACAGAAAATATATTGTGTGATAACAGTAATGTAGAGTGCGCTCTCTGGAAATAGGTAAGAGCTACAGTTTGTTGGATTGTCCCAACTGTTATTTTTATTGCTTTCATTCATTTACAGGATGTGGGCGTTGCTGACCAGGCCAACATGTATTGTACACTTCTAAATACCTTTGAGAAGGTGGCAGTGAGCTGCCAATTGAACTGCTGCAGTCCCTGTGGTATAGGTACACCCACTGTGCTGTTAGGGAGGGAGTTCCAGGAGTTTGAGCCAGTATCAGTGAAGGAACAGTGATATATTAATGTGGTCTTAGGAATTAATTATGGAAACTTTGAAAGGGATAAATGGAGATTCAAGATTTTTAAGCTAATCTGTCTTGTGTCTTGAGTTAGCAAGTTTGACAAATTTTGGATAATTATATTTTGAATATTCCTGACAAGGTCAACATTTATTACTCATCTCGAGATTTCACTTGCAAAGGTTGACTTGTCCTTCTTCCTTCAGGTATTCCAATACGGATGTGAGGGATGCTTGACATGAACTTTAAAAACAAATTCGATACAGAATGGCGAAGTAGATTCTGACCCGAAGTTTGATCAAAGAGTTAGGTTGTACGAGGAGAACCAGTGGACGTGGATTATTTAGACATGTTTTCAACAAGGTCTCATGAAACAGACTACTATGTAAAGTTAAAGTATATGGGATTGGAGGTAATGTCTTGAGATGGATAGAAAGCTGGTTAGCAGATAGGAAACAAAGAGTTGGCATAAATGGGTCTTTTTCTGATTGGCAGTCAGTGAGTAGTGGAGTTCTGCAGGGATTTGCACGAGGATCCCAACTGTTCACATTATATATTAATGATTTGGAAGACGGAACAAAAGGTACTATCTCAGAATTTGAAGATGATACAAAGTTGGGTGGGAGGGTGAGCTGTGAGGAGGGTGAGCTGTGAGGAGGCTGCAGAGATGCATCAGCGTGATTTGGACAGGCTGAATGTGTGGGCATATGCATAATGTAGAGTATAATATGGATAAATGTGAAGTTATCCACTTTGGAAGCAATAATAGTAAGACAGATTATTACTTGAATGGGTGTAAATTGAGAGAGGTCGATAACAAGCAAGACCTTGGTGTCCTTGCGCATCAGTCGCTGAAAGTAAGCGTGCAGGTACAGCAGGCAGTAAAGAAGGGAATGGTATGTTGGGTTTCATAGCGAGACGATTTGAGTATAGGGATAGGGATGTTTTGCTGCAGTTGTATAGGGCGTTGGTGAGGCCACATCTGAGTATTGTATGCAGTTTTGATGTCCTTATCTGAAAAAGGATGTCCTTCCTATAGAGGGAGTACAGTGAAGGTTTACAAGGCTGATTCCTGGGATGGCAGGGTCTACCATGTGAGGAGAGATTAAGTTGGTTAGGATTATATTCATTGGGTTCAGAAGAGTGAGTGGGGATCTAATAGAAACTTATAAAATTCCCACAGGGTTAAGACAGGGTAGATTCAGAAAGAATGTTCCCAATGGTGGGAGAGTCCAGAACTAGGGGTCATAGTTTGAAGATAATGGGGTAAACCTTTTAGAACTGAGATGAGGAGAAATCTCTTCAGCCAGAGAGTGGTGAGTGTGCGGAATTCACTACCACCAAATGTAGTTGAGGCAAAAACTTGTCTGATTTCAAGAAGAATTTAGATATAGCTCGAGGGACTAACGGGATCATGGGATATGGCGGGGGAGGGGGGGTTGAATCAGGATATTGAACTCGATAATCAGCCATGATCAAAATGAATGGTGGAGCAGGCTCGAAGGGCCGAATGGCCTACTCCTGCTTCTAGTTTCTATGTTTCTATATCATCTGATTCGAAGTTAATCCAGACCTGTGAATTGAAAAGTCCCAATGGGAAATATTGCAGATTGAGTTTGCAGGTCCGCAACCCACAGTAAAAAGAGGGGACCAGAATAACCTTGTAGTGGTAGATATATTTACCTGGTGGATTGAAACTCTTTATGCATAAAAATTATGCATAAATTACAGCTAAAATCTTGTGGGAACAGTTCTTTACAAGATGGGGATTTCTGAAAAGGATGGAGAGTAATAATAATGGTTCTCATTTCACAGCAGAAATAATGTAACAGCTCCGTTGTCTTGTGGGTGTGTTAAACACTCAGATGGGAATCAAATCTGGGTCCCTGGCGCTGTGAAGCAGCAGTGCTAACCACTGTGCTACCGTGCCTCCCAAAACATTAAATCTGTTTCTCTCGCCAGAGATGCTGTCAGACCCGCTGTGTTTTTACAGCACTTCCTGTTTGTATTTATGAGTTCAGGAGTCAGGCCAGAAGGAAATTTAAAGACAGTTTGGCCCGGTGGGCGAATGGAAGAGAGGGAAGGAGCAGAGGCAGCTGATCAGATTGTCTCAATCTTGGTGACAAAGAAGCTCCATGAGCTCCTCACACTTGTTGGAGGTGAGGATGGAGGAGACGGGAGAGGGGGAAGCCCTTCAAATGGAACTAACATGTTTGAGGTATTAAAAGCATTCATCACACTGTGTTGAACATAAAGCTTGTGTATTTAAGTTCCACCCAAAATATAAACCTTCCAACTGGGCTAGGATTTATCAGCAGAAACAGACACCAATGAAAATAGTCAGGACCTTGACGTGATTAAGAGCAAAATCCGGTCCTTGCAGTCACTCGTGAACACGCTGGTGTTTCAGCAGGTGAGGTGACTGAGTGAATCCCTTCCCACACACGGAGCAGGTGAATGGCCTGTCCCCAGTGTGAATTTGCTGGTGCTTTACCAGGTTGGATGATTGACTGAATCTCTTACCACACTCAGAGCAGGTGAACGGCCTCTCTCCGGTGTGACCTCGCTGGTGTTTTAGGAGGTTGAATGATTGAGTGAATCTCTTCCCACACTCGAAGCAGATAAATGGCCTCTCCCTGTTATGAATTCTCTGGTGTTTCAGCAGGTCGGATGAATCAGTGAATCCCTTCCCACAATCAGAGCAGGTGAACGTCCTCTCTCCAATGTGAACTCGCTGGTGTTTCAGCAGGATAGAAGAGGTAGGGAATCCCTTCCCACACTCAGAGCATCTGAATGGTCTCTCTCTAGTGTGAACTCTCTGGTGTGTCAGCAGGATTGATGAGGTAGCAAATCCCTTCCCACACTCATGACAGTTGAATGGCCTCTCCCCAGTGTGAACCCACCGGTGTTTCAGCAGATGGGATGAACAAATGAATCCCATCCCACACTTGGAGCAGGTGAACGGTCTCTCCCCAGTGTGAACTCGTCGGTGTGTCAACAAGATGGATGAGGTAGTGAATCCCTTCCCACACTCAGAGCAGGTGAATGGTCTCTCTCCAGTGTGATTGTGTCGATGAGTTTTCAGTTCAGATGGAAATCTGAATCTCTTCCCACAGTCTCCACATTTCCATTGTTTCTCCTTGTTGTGACTGCATTTAGAACATAGAACATAGAACATAGAACATTACAGCGCAGAACAGGCCCTTCGGCCCACGATGTTGCACCGACCAGTTAAAAAAAAAAACTGTGACCCTCCAACCTAAACCAATTTCTTTTCGTCCATGAACCTATCTACGGATCTCTTAAACGCCCCCAAACTGGGCGCATTTACTACTGATGCTGGCAGGGCATTCCAATCCCTCACCACCCTCTGGGTAAAGAACCTACCCCTGACATCGGTTCTATAACTACCCCCCCTCAATTTAAAGCCATGCCCCCTCGTGCTGGATTTCTCCATCAGAGGAAAAAGGCTATCACTATCCACCCTATCTAAACCTCTAATCATCTTATATGTTTCAATAAGATCCCCTCTTAGCCGCCGCCTTTCCAGCGAAAACAATCCCAAATCCCTCAGCCTCTCCTCATAGGATCTCCCCTCCATACCAGGCAACATCCTGGTAAACCTCCTCTGCACCCTCTCCAAAGCCTCCACATCCTTCCTGTAATGTGGGGACCAGAACTGCACACAGTACTCCAAGTGCGGCCGCACCAGAGTTGTGTACAGTTGCAACATAACGCTACGACTCCTAAATTCAATCCCCCTACCAATAAACGCCAAGACACCATATGCCTTCTTAACAACCTTATCTACTTGATTCCCAACTTTCAGGGATCTATGCACACATACACCTAGATCCCTCTGCTCCTCCACACTATTCAAAGTCCTCCCGTTAGCCCTATACTCAACACATCTGTTATTCCTACCAAAGTGAATTACCTCACACTTCTCCGCATTAAACTTATGTTTCAACAGGCCAGATGATCGGCTGAATGTTCGTCCACACACAGAACACGTGTACGGTTTCTCTCCACTGTTAACCGTGCTTTCCCCTTCCATGTTTGAAACCCAATGATATTCAGATTACACTAATTTAGGCGATAGCGTCAGATCCTGATGCGACGTTTGGTTTGAGTTTTCTCCCTTCCACTCCTGCACTTCTAATATCCTGTAAAAAAAAAAGTCCAAAGTTAAAAATTGAAGCAAATATTTCTCTTGGTTTGAGTTTACTGTGTGTAAATCCTCCCCTTCTCACCCTCTGGAAAAGGAGACTCCAAAATCCATCAATGTCAGTCCAGGATAGAAATTCACATTTTCTCACAGGGACAGTGATAACCGTGCCTGTGTCCTGCCCCCGAGAAAGATGACAGCCATTAACCCAAGTCTATCAGTGTTTCTCCTTCACTATTTCATGTGATGTGGGTTTTATTGCCAAGACCAGAATTTATTTCCTGCCCCTGAGGAGGGCAGTTCGAGACTGAATCGCACGTTGACAAGTCTATGGAAAGACAGCAGATTCCCATGAATAAACAGGATGGGTTTTTTAAATTGTTCACAGCTGTAATGGTTACTCAAGTGAAATTATATTCCAGATTTTCCAGCGTTTTGTGAATTCTATTTAAACCCCCCCCAGCTCCATGATGGGACTTGAACCCCTGTCCCCAGAACATTAGGCTGTGTCACTGATATTACCACCACCTCCCCGATTGTAGAGGTGCTGCAATTACCCCCCGGGTCGGTGCAAACTCGGGCCCGGGGGGGTTCCTTATTCTGGGTTTGAGGCCTCCTCCACTGGCTGTTTCTGAAGCCTCTGCACTCACTTCCCTGCCTCCCTGCAGCTCCAGCACCCACACTGCGCATGGGCCAGTCCGAATCCGCACAGCGCATGCTCCACTCAGAATCAGGTACTGCGCCTGCGCAAGCGGCTGCTCTTGTGACAATACGGCACATTCTCTCTCGCTGCGAATGCTGGGTAAGAGGACCGCCATAGGAAGGAGATAATGTTCAACACAAAATTGTGCTTTGTCATCCAATTACGATCAGAACTACAGGGTTAATATATAAAATTATTAAATAAATTGATACATCTACCAATGTGCATGGTGGGATTGTTACTGGACGAGTATTCCAGAGACCCAGGGTCCTTTTAGAGTCTACCCCACTCTGTTGTAGGTTGCAGCACGACATAGTTGGGTTGGTCACATGGGCAGAACAGTGATAGACTTCGAAATATATCACCATTCCTTCACAGTCACTGGGTCAAAATCCTGGAATTCCCTCCCGAACCGCATTGTAGGTAAACCCACAGCACATATACTGCAGCGATTCAAGAAGGTAGCTCACCACCACCTTCTCAAGGGCAACTAGGGATGGCCAGTGAGCGACGCCCATGTCCCACAAATTAATAAAAAAAATATGGTATTTAATCTTGATAAGTGCGAAGTAATGCACTTTGGAATAAGTAACAAGACAAAGAAATAATGAATGAATGGAAGGACACGAGGTAAAATCAGAGGAGCAGATGGGGATCTTGGGGTACTTATTCACTTAAGGTAACAGAGCAGCTGAATAGAATAGATAAGAAGGCATATGAGACACTTGCTTTTATCAGTCGTGGCATACAGTATAAGAACAAAGAGATAATGTTGGAGCTGTACAGAATGTTGGTTAGTCCACAGCTGGAGGATTGTGTGCAGTTCTTGTCACCTCACTATAGGAAGGATGTGATTGCACTGGAGGGGGTACAGAGGAGATTCACCAGGATGTTGCCTGGGATGGAACATTTGAGCTATAAGGAGACTGGATAGGTTTAGAGTGTTTAGAGCAGAAAAGGCTGAGGGGGACATGACTGTGGTGAATAAGATTATGAAGGACAAGGACCGGGTGAGTAGAACCCTTGGTTGAGAGGTCAATCATGAGGGGACATAGTTTTAGGGTACCTGGCAAGAGATTCAGAGGGAAGTTGAGAAAAAAAAAATCAGAGGGTGGTGGGAATCTGGAATAAACTGCCTGGGAAGGTAGTGGAGGCTGGAAACGTAACAACCTTTAAAAAGTATTTGGATGAGCACTTGAAATATTATAGCATTCAGATAAGGATATGGGACAAGTGCTGGAAAATGGGATTAGCATGGGAGTTAGTGGTAGCTATTGGTGGTGCAGACTCGATGGGTCGAAGGGTGTTTTCTGCACTGTATGACTATGACTGTAAATCTCACTCAGTCTCTTTCACTCGAACAGTCTTTGTCTCTATCTATTTCCCTCTTTTGGTCTTTGTTCTATTTGCTCACTGTCTTTGTGCAACTAAATTTCACTGGATTGATTCCTGAGATGAGGCGGTTGTCCTTGGAGGGCATTCAGTGGGATGAGTCTGTCCTCTCTGAAATTCACAACAATGAGAAGTGATATAATTGAAAAGGGAGGGAAAAGGAAGGATCAGGAAAGCAGCAAACACTTGATGTTGTTCCAGGAAAAGTGGGGTCTGGTGGTGTGGATGTCAGGTTTTACACAGCACACGGTCAGCCTGTGGATTCACCCAGGATGAAGAATCTCTGAATGATTCTGTTCAAATCACCCAGAGAGGAACCTTTGAGACAAACCACCTAAGAAGGAGCAGCACATAAAGATATCCAAACACAGAGATCCAAACACACTCTCTCTCCCCGTCTCTTACACAGAAATGGGCAAACATAGAGACACACCCACAACCAGACAGACATCTTCATTCATAGACACACACCCACACAGATAATTCCAGCCCTATCACGTGGAGAATACAGCCCATTCTGACTAATACTGGAGATGAAATAACAGTGTCTTTACAAACCACAATGTTTGAGAAATTTAAGTAACCATTACCCTCCAGGGACTGTGAGAGTTCTGATTACCCATTTCCACTCCTTTCTCTAAACTTGAGTCTACGTTGAACAACATCTGGAACAGCAGCAATGACAAATCACGAACACTGAGCTGCCTCTTGTCAGCCTGGGTGAAGAGCCCTGCTGGGGGATAGTGTAAATTACAGAACAACATCCCTAGGTAATCAGTGTCTCTTGGTTCTGGAATTACAGAAGATGCTAATTCCCCTCACATTGATGGTCCAGTTAATGAAGAGAATTCTAAGACAGGTTTCAAGCATAAAGAATATAATGTTGTTTTGACTCTGTCATCCTGGCCTCATTCATTACTGCTCCAATGTCCTGGGAAATGTGCTGCACCACATCCAGCAGGTACCACAGACACTATTCATCTTTTTCAAAATGTGGATTCGAATCCAGGTCCCCAGAACATTAGCTGGGATTCTGGATTAATAGTCTATCGATAATACCATTAGGCATCGCCTCCCCCAAATTTGTTCCCTTTGGAACAAAGAAGCTGAAATGGAGATTTCATGGATCTGTTCAAGATTATCGGGGTGGGGACGGATGGTTTGATAGAGCAGGTCGGGAGAAACTGTTCCACTGATGCGGGTCAGTAACCAGAGGACTGGGATTGAAGATAATTAAAGAAAGACAGACTGGCATTAATATCGCACATTTCCCGACCAGCAGGAATCACAATGAGATCATTGTTATAATGAAGGCTGAATGGCCGAATGCTGCTCCTACGGCTTATGGTCTATTCCTTAGTTCCCTCGAAACGGGGATAATCCCAGCCTCCCAAATGAAGATGCAGTCATTCAAAAATTAAAACAAAGTTGATTTTTAAAATGTTTTAAATCCAGAATACTAATATCTAAATCTGCACTGGATATTGTTAACATCAGACCCCAATAAATATAGTTCAGTTCTGGATGTGATTAACAGCAAACTCCAATCTGGCTGGTGTGTCAGCACGTTGGATGACTGATTGAATCCTTTCCCACACTTGAAGCAGATGAATGGTTTCTCCCCAGTGTGAACTCGCTGGTTTACAGTGAGAGGAGATGATTGTCTGAACTCAGTCCCACAGTGAAAGCATCCGAACGGACTCGAGTGTGAACCCGTTGATGGGTCATCAAGTTCCCAAAACTTTTAAAGCACTTTCCACAGTCTGGGCATTTAAAAGGTCTCTCGTCAGTGTGAATCCGTTGATGGCAGATCAGGTTCGAAGAGTTAGCGAATTTCTTCCCACATTTGGAGCAGGTGAACGGGTTATCCTCAGTGTGAATCCGCTGGTGTGTCAACAGTTCTGTTGATGTAATGAATGCCTTCTCACACTCAGAGCAGGTGAATGGTCTCTCTCCAGAGTGAATTCGCTGGTGAATCAGAAGGTGAAACGACCGGCTGAATTTCTTCCCACACTCGGAGCAGGTGAATGGTCTCTCCCCAGTGTGAACTCGCTGGTGTGTCACCAGGTGGGTTGACTGAGTGAATCCCATTTTGCACTCGGAGCAGGTGAATGGTCTCTCCCCAGTGTGAACTCGCTGGTGTGACACCAGGTGGGTTGACTGAGTGAATCCCATTTTGCACTCGGAGCAGGTGAATGGTCTCTCCCCAGTGTGAACTCGCTGGTGTGACACCAGGTGGGCTGACTGAGTGAATCCCACCTTGCACACAGAGCAGGTGAATGGTCTCTCCCCAGTGTGAATTCGCTGGTGTCTCACCAGGTGGGACAACTGAGTGAATCCCTTCCCACACTCGGAGCAGGTGAACGGTCTCTCCCCAGTGTGACACCGTCGATGAATTTCCAGCTCTGATGGGGAACTGAATCCCTTGCCACAATACTCACATTTCCACAATTTCTCTCCGTTGTGACTGCATTTATGTTTTGACAGGCCAGATAAACGGCTGAATCCTCGTCCACACACGGAACACGTGTACAGTTTCTCCCCACTGTGAGCGGTGCTTTTTCCTTCCATGTTCAAAATCCAATGATACGCATATTACGATAAATTGGGCGACTCTGTCTGATCCTGATGTGATGTTTGGTTTCAGTTTTCCGACTGCAAATCCTCACCTTTGAATATGCTGTGAAATTGATTTAAAAAAGAAAAAAAGAGAGTGAGAGAGAACCCACAAAAACACAAAGGCAGGTTGTGAAATTGAGCTGAATGAATCTGGTAATTTGTGGGGCCGGCACTGGGAAAAAGAGACCAAGAAAACTGATGGATTGTCACAAAAACCCAACTGGTTCACTAATGTCCTTCAGGGAAGGGAACCTTTGAGCCAGTCTGAACCTATACAAGACCAGAGCTTCAATGTGAAGAGGCAGCGGATGGGCGGGATTAAGAGATGTGGGAGGAGAAGAGGTGAAGGAGTGGATACATCTACAACCAGACAGAAACTCCCAAACCCTCAACCTCCACCATTTAGAAAGACCAGGTTCACAGGTGAATGTGAACATCATCACCTCAAAGTCACACAGCATCCCGACTGGACTGAGATCCTGTCCTGGATTAGGAGAAGTTTCCTCCATTTAAAGAGTGAGAAACATGAAACAATTGTCTTCAGTCCACGCTACAAACTCCACCCCGTGGACACTGACACCATCCCACTCTGATGCTGAAGCAGGCTGTTTACAACCAGGTTCAAATATTTATTTTCTAAGTCTGACTTTGCAGGGTCGACAAGGCTGTTTCCCGTGCCAAGGCCTATGCCTGGTCTGCCCATTTCCATACCTTTTTAGTAACCTTGTTAAAGTTGGGTATAACTGAGTGGCTTGCTGTGTCATATCAGAGGGAATTTAAGATTCAACCACATTGCAGATCTGGAGATACATGTAGGCCAGACCAGGTGAAGATGGCAGATTTGTTTTTCCCTAAACAGCACTAGTGAACCCAATGGGCTTTAATGATAATCAATAATGGTTTTTTGCTCATCATTAGCTTTTCAAATTTAAACTTTTATTAAATGTAAATTCCACCACCTGCCGTGGCAGGATTTGAACCTCGGTTCCCAGAACATTACCCTGGGTCTCACCCCCTCGATGCCCTTCCAACCACACACCTGTCCCATCTCCAAGAATGGGTTTCCATCGGTGAGGGGGCTGGGACCTCACACTGCATACTTCTTTGAAAACATGTATTGATATCCTCATAGCTATTTCTAAAATTATTAAAATGGGAGAAATAGCTGAATCTGTGTGTGTCTCTGACCCCTGAACAAATGGAGCAATCTGGGAGACACAAAGAAACTCACACCTCATTCTCCCAAAAGCGACATTTTGATTCTGGATCATGTGAAACACAATTGTTCTCTGTGATCTCTGCACTGTAAATCTTTCCTTTCTCTGTCCATCTTCTATGTATGAATGCATCCATCATTATGAAGTGCTTCGAAAGGTTAGTCATGGCACAAATCAGTCCGGCCTCCCAGACTGCCTGGATCCACTACAGTTCACTACTGCCACAACAGGTCCACAGCAGACACCACCTCCCTGGCCCTGCACTCAACCCTGGAACCACCTGGATAACAAAGCACCTATTTCAGACTCCTATGTATTGATTACAGCTCAGCCTTCAACACCATTATTCCTACGAAACACATCTCCAAATTCCGTGGCCTGGGGCTTAGCTCCTCTCTCTACGACTGGATCCAAGACTTCCGAACACACAGACTGCAATCAGTAAGAATAAGCAACAACACCTCCTCCACAATCATCCTCAACACCGGTGCCCAACAAGGCTGTGTCCTCAGCCCGTTACTATACTCCTTATACACCTATGACTGTGTGGCCAAATTCCCCCGCAACTTGATTTTCATGTTTGCTGATGACACCACCGCAGTGAGTCATTTCTCAAACAATGATGAGACAGAGACAGGAATGAGACAGAGAATCTGGTGAACTGGTGACAATAATCTCTCCCTCAATGTCAACAAAATGAAGGAGATAGTCATCGACTTCAGGAATCGTAAAGGAGAACATGCCCCTGTCTACATCAACAGGGATGAAGTGGAAATGGTCGAGAGCTGAGTTTCTAGGCGACCAGATACCAACAACCTGTCCCGGTCCCTCCATGCCAATGCTACAATTACGAAAGCCCACCAATGTCTCTGCTTTCTCAGGAAGCTAAGGAAATTTGGCATGTCCGTTATGACTTTCAACAACTTTTATAGATACACCATAGAAAGCATTCTTTCTGGTTGTATCACAGCTTGGCGTGGTTCCTGCTCTGTCCAAGAACGCAAGAAACTACAATGGGTCATGACCGAAGCCTAGTCCATCACGCAAACCAGCCTCCCAACCATTGACTCTGTCTACACTTACCGCAACCTCAGAAAAGCAGCCAGTATAATCAATGACCCCACACACCCCGGACATTCTCTCTTCCAACTTCTTCCATCGGGAAAAAGATACAAAAGTCTGAGGTCCCGTACCAATCGACTCAATAACAGCTTCTTCCCTGCTGCTGTCAGACTTTTGAATGGACTTACCTTACATTAAGTTGATCTTTCTCTACACCCTAGCTATGACTGTAACACAACATTCTGCACTCTCTCCTTTCTTCCTCTATCTATGGTATGCAAGAAACAATACTTTTCACTTCATACTAATACATGGTGGCACAGTGGTTAGCACTGCTGCCTCACAGCACTGGGGACCCAGATTCGATTCCCGGCTTGGCTCACTGTCTGTGTGGAGTTTGCATATTCTCCCTGTGTCTGCATGGGTTTCTTCCGGATGCTCTGGTTTCCTCCCACAGTCCAAAGATGTGCAGGTGAGGTTAATTGGCCGTGCTAAAATTCTCCCTCTGAACAGGTGCCAGAGTGTGGCGACGAGGGGATTTTTACAGGACCTTCATCGCAGTCTGAATGTAAGCCTACTTGTGACTAATAAATAAACTTTGTGTGACAATAATAAATCAAATCAAATGGCGCAACATTGAGTTTCCACATTTGGAGTGTCTGTGAGTAAACTAAAGTTAATTCTCACTTAGAGTCATAGAGGTTTACAGCATGGAAACAGGCCCTTCGGCCCAACTTGTCCATGCCACCCCTTTTTTTAAACCCCTAAGCTAGTCCCAATTGCCCGCATTTGGCCCATATCCCTCTATAGCCATCGTACCCATTTCCTTCCCTAAAGGACATTAGTGAACATACATACGGATGTATGAATTACGAGCAGGAGTAAGCCTTGAAGTATTGGGTCGTATGCCACTGCTTATAAAGGACGAATCAAATCAAAAACATCTTTCTGGTCACAGACAGATGTGAGATGAGAAATCAATGTGGAATAAGTTACCTTCCGCCCCTCCTGTAGATAACATATCCCCCTAACATGGCTCACCCTGGCCCTGTCTTAGTGTTGTTTCTGAAAATTTCATGCATTCCCTCCTGACTTGACTGGACAGCCTCATCTATTCATTACCAACTTGAGTTTCGCTAAATCCCTGTCTCAGCTGAGGTTTCTAGAACTTTCATTCATTCCTTTATTTTCTTTAGACTTGACTGTCAGTGTCCCTCATTTAACCCATGAAAAACGTTGCTGTATATAAACCCCTGTCCTCTGCATCAAGTCCCACACACTCACCCATCACCATGTCCTCACCATGGGGCTGCAGTGGTTAGCACTGCTGCCTCACAGTGGGTTCAATTCATGGCTTGGGTGACTGTGTGTGTGGAGTCTGCACATTCTTCCCATGTCTGCATGGGTTTCCTCCCACAGTCAGGAAGGCTTGCTGGTTAGGTGCATTGACCCGAACAAGTGCCGGAGTGTGACAACTAGAGGAATTTTACAGGAACTTGCAGTGTTAATATAGGCTAAGCCTACTTGTGACACTAATAAATAAAGTTTAAAACACTGACCCACACAGGCTCCCAGTTAAACAACTCAATTTAAAACATTGCATCTTTTTTTGCAAATCCTTCCATGACATTATTGTTCCGTATTTCCAGTCACACAGATGTTTGAATCTTTTTCTACAGACACACTTACAATCAGGTTCTGATGAATGGAGTGACTCTGGCAGGTTTTGATCTGATGTCTGGTTTGAGTTTCCCTTCAAATTTTGTCGTCAAATTTCCTGTAAAAAAAGATCATCACTGTCAGTCAAGAATAGAAATTAAGTGAGAAATATTTCTCTTGGGTTGAGTTTTGTGTGTGTAAATCCTCCCCTTCTAACTCCCTGTAAAAGGAGTTTCCAAAGTCCATCCCTGTCAGTCCAGGAGAGAAATTCACAACATTCTCTCCTCCTGCTGACAGGGAGCAGCGCGCATGCGCGCTATTGCCCATCGCTCCGAGAAAGATGGTCTCCGTCAACTCGGGGCCTCCAACTCGGCATCTGCGGTCGCGGCCCCGAATGGTTGGAACGCGGCACTGAGCAGTTATTATTCGGGTTCTCCTGTCTCCACTGGGTGCTTATGAAGCCCCCCCCATCCACCCCACCGCCTGCATTACCCTCCAGAATAAGCCGTTTCCCTGGAAACCCGGAGCCGATATAACCGCCCTGCTGCTACTGCGGCAGCAACATCCACTGCGCATGCACTTTGGATCTACAATGCGCGTGCGCAAAGTCTGTTGTAAGGATAGATCATATTCTGATTCACTGTGAATGCTGGGTAAGATAGCCACCATTGAAGTATGTTATTGCATATTAAAAAATTATGTTTTGTGATTCAATTACAACTGAAGCCAAAGCACCAAGGTATAAAATGCAAATAACTAATACAGCAGCTAATGTCAACAGGCACCACAGCTCTGTCCTGAGTTTAATTAATAGCGGAACAAACGTCTACATCTGAAGATGAACTCCTTGGAGTGTCAGCTGGTGTAACAAACTGATTGATTTACCATCCACCCCCTCTCCACACACACACACACACACACACACGGACTTGAAAATAAGAATGAACTCATGGTTGATCAAATCCTTTGAACTTTTAAATATGTTAACAGAAGGGGAAAATGAATAAATCCATTTACACACACAACATACCTGAATGGTCTCTTTCTGGTGTGGCTGTGCTGCTGTAAATAGGATAACTGACCACTTACATTCCAGAACTGACTGGGTCAGCACTGCCCTATTTCCAAGACCAACATTGAGGGGCAGCTGTTTCACAGCGCCTGGGACCCGGGTTCAATTCCCAGCTTGGGTCACTATCTGTGTGGAGTTTGCACGTTCTCCCTGTGTCTATGTGTGTTTCCTCTGGGTGCATTCACCATTGTTCTTCCTGACTCTAAACACAGTTGTGAAGGAGCTTCTGTTCCGTGTCTAGGAGCTCTGAACCATGGAAAAGAACGACTGGGACACATTTCTTACACTCAAGATTCACCCACACGGGGACTTTGTTGTCAGTGAAAAGTGACGAAAAAGAACAAAGTGCTGTTTGTCCCTCTCAGCGTGACCCTGAAGGACTGGGTCAAGAATGAAGTTCTGTTCCTACTGTATGATCCTCCCTCAGATTTCCCTTTCTGAGCTCCAGCCTGGTGACGTTAAACACTCAAATGGAAAAGACAAAAATTGACAACAATGATTCAATCAAATGTCTATTTCACATTTATTCAGAATATCAAACCTCAACAGAAGAAAAAAGTCAGAGTGAACATGATTCAGACCTGGATATGATTAACAGCATCAATAAGTGTAGAATCCAAACCTTGCAGTCGTTTGTGAACTCGCTGGTGTGTTAGCAGGTGGGATGACTGAATAAATCCCTTTCCACAGACGTTACAGGTGAATGGCCTCTCCCCAGTGTGAACTCGCTGGTGATTCAATAGATTGGATGAACGAGTGAATCCCTTCCCACACACGGAGCAAGTGAATGGCCTCTCCTCACTGTGAACCTGCTGGTGTGTCAGAAGGTTGTATGAACGGGTGAATTTCTTCCCACATCCAGAGCAGGTGAACGGTCTATCCCCTGTATGGAGCTGCTGGTGTATCAGAAGATTGGATGAATTAATGAATCCCTTCCCACAGTCTGAGCAGGTGAAGGGCCTCTCCCCAGTGTGAATTCTCTGGTGGTTCAGTAGGCCAGATGGGCGGCTGAATCCCTTCCCACACACACAGCAGGTGAATGGCCTCTCCCCAGTGTGAGTATATTGGTGCGTCAGCAGATCTTTTTTGCATTTAAAACTCTTCTCACAGTCAGAACATGGAGACAGTCTCTCATCAGTGTGAACAACTTGGTGTGTCACAATGTGGGATGAGCGAGTGAATCCTTTCCCACAGACAGGGCAGGTGAACGGCCTCTCCCCAGTGTGAACCCGTTGGTGAGTCAGAAGGTTGTATGAATGGGTGAACCCCTTCCCACAAACAGAGCAGGTGAACGGTCTCTCTCCAGTGTGACTGCGCCGATGAACTTCCAGTTGTGATGGGAAACTGAATCCTTTCCCGCACTCCACACATTTCCACGGTTTCTCCATGGTGCTGGTGCCCTTGTGTTTCTCCAGGTTGGATGATCAGTTCAAGCCTCATCCACACACACAACACACACGTAGTTTCACCCTGCTGTGAACTGTGATGTTTTTTCAGGCTGTGTAACTGGTTAAAGATCTATCCACATGCAGTTCACTGGAACACTCTCACTCGGGTGTGTGTTTGTCTCGATGCTTTTCCAGTCACAGTGATGTTTAATTTCTTTGCCCACAGGCAGAACAGACAAATATTTCTCTTTCCAAATTCAAAGACCGATGATATTCAG
The DNA here is from genome assembly GCF_964213995.1 of Mustelus asterias. Taxonomy (NCBI): domain Eukaryota; kingdom Metazoa; phylum Chordata; class Chondrichthyes; order Carcharhiniformes; family Triakidae; genus Mustelus; species Mustelus asterias. The sequence continues at coordinate 56,765 of NW_027590170.1, forward strand.
CTCTGAAGGAACTGAATGACTTTGCCAGTTATGATGTTCGGTTTGAGTTTTCTGTCTGCCATTCTTTCACTTCCAATATCCTGTAAAAACAGTTCAGAAAAGTCATCACTGTCAGAACAGGATAGAAACTCTGAACAGACAATTCTAGTTTGTCAGGAACATTTTTTCCTCTCTTGTTCCCCCAAATCTGTAAATCCCCGTCCCACACACTCTCTCTCCCTCCTCCCTGGGCTGAAATCCAAACCCATCTCACCATCTCTTTCCTCCACTCCCAGTTTTCTCCCTCCCTCTCCTCTGTCTGGGTTCAGTTCTCCAGCTCCTGTCTGCAGACTGACAATAAAACCAATGGGTCTTACTGGGGGTGTTGGGGCCTCCAGCGGGTGTTTGTGAATCCTCCCCGCCCACCTCCCAGGGTTTCCTTCCTTCCCAGAGATCAGAGTCCTCATTGATTTGAGGCCAAAGTGTAACCTCTTATTTATTGTCCCCCTCCCCCATCCTCTGATGTGAACCATCCTCCAGTGGCTGAGCCAGGATGGGGCCGTTAACCTGGGCCTGTTCCCGGGAGGGAGGGAGGGAGAAGCCCCGCAGCTGCAAACCAGGGAGCTGACAATGATTCTGAAGGGTTTGCGGATCCACAAAGTGTTTCCAAATCCTCCCAGCCACCGCCTAACGCTGACTCCGCTTCTCCGGGACAAACAAGCGCCAAGGACAGCAATGACACTGCGCATGCTCCACATCACAATGCCTGGGGACTGATTGACGGCAGCTCGGACCAATAGGAAGAGGGGGCGGGGCTGGAGGACCGAGCGGGAGCGGCTGGTCCTCCAACCAATCGGAGTGAATGGGGGGCGCGACCTGAAGCATGCGCAGTGCCGGTAATGGCGACGGATGGATGGTTTTGACTCGGAACCGAGATCAATACGAGGTAGAGGGCGGCGTGCGGGGAATGATAAATGTGGCGGGTGGGTGGAGAGACTTTGTAAACATGTTGTTCAAACCCAAACCCCGGAAATGAACTTCCCGGTTCCCCCCCTTTGTACCAAATGGAGCGGCAGCTTGTAGTGTTAGACCCGGGCTGACTGCCGCCATTGAGGCTGCATGTGGGAGGCCGGCAGGGATTGTGATGGGAGAGTGAAGCCCTGACGTCACAATGGAATGGGTGAGGGTGTGACATCACAATGGAATGGGTGAGAGTGTGACATCACAATGGAATGGGTGAGAGTGTGACGTCACAATGGAATGGGTGGGAGTGTGACGTCACAATGGAATGGGTCGGAGTGTGAGGTCACAATGGAATGGGAAAAGATATTGACTATCTCGCTGATCTATGCCCCTCATTATTTTATAGACCGCTATAAGGTCACTACAAAGCCTCCTACGCTCCAGAGAAAAAAGTCGCAGTCTATCCAGCCTTATAACTCAAACCATCAAGTCCCGGTAGCATCCTAGTAAATCTTTTCTGCACGTTTTCTTGTTTAATAATATCCTTTCTACAATAGGGTGACCAGAACTGGACACAGTATTCCAAGTGTGGCCTTACCAATGTCTTTTACAACTTCAACAAGACGTCCCAACTCCTGTATTCAATGTTCTGACCAATGAAACCAAGCATGCTGAATGCCTTCTTCACCATTCTGTCCACCTGTGACTCCGTTTTCAAGGAGCTATGAACCTGTACTCCTGGATCTCTTTATTCTATAGCTCTCTTCAAGTCCCACCATTAACTGAGTAAGTCCTGCCCTGGTTCGATCCACCAAAATGCATCACCTTGCATTTATCTAAATTTAACTCCATCTACCATTCATCAGCCCACTGGTCCAATTGACCAGGATCCTGTTGCAATCCTAGATAACCTTCACTGTCCAATATGCCACCAATCTTGGTGTCATCTGCAAAATTAATAACAATGCCTCCTATATTCCCATCCAAATCATGAATATAAATGGCAAATAACAGAGGACCCAGCACCGATCCGTGAGGCACACTGCTGGTCACAAGCCTCCAGTTTGAAAAACAACCCTCCACAACCACCCTCTATCTTCTGTCATCAAGCCCATTTTGTATCCATTTGGCTACCGTACCCTGGCTCCTGTGAGATTTAACCTTCTGCGACAACCTACCATGTGGTACCTTGTCAAAGGCCTTGCTAAAGTCCATGTAGACAACATCAACTGCACTGCCCTCATCTACCTTCTTGGTTACCCCTTCAAAAATATAATATCAAGGGTAAGACTCTTAGCAGTGTAGAGGATCAGAAGGACCTTGGGGTCCGGGTCCATAGGACTCTTAAATCGGCCTCGCAGGTAGAGGAGGTGGTTAAGAAGGCGTATGGTGTGCTGGCCTTCATCAATCGAGGGATTGAGTTTAGGAGTTGGGAGATAATGATGCAGCTTCATAAGACCCTCGTCAGACCCCACTTGGAGGACTGTGCTCAGTTCTGGTCACCTCATTACAGGAGGGATGTGTAAATGATTGCAAGGGTGCAGAGAAGATTTACAAGGATGTTGCCTGGATTGGTTGGCATGCCTTATGAGGATAGGTTGAGGGAGCTCGGTCTTTTCTCCTTGGAGAGTCGAAGGATGAGAGGTGACCTGATCGAGGTGTACAAGATGTTGAGAGGTATAGATCGAGTGGATTCTCGGAGGCTTTTTCCCAGGGCTGAAATGGCTGCTATGAGAGGATACAGGTTTAAGGTCCTGGGGAGTAGCTACAGAGGAGATGTCAGGGGTAAGTTCTTCACTCAGAGGGTGATGGGTAGTGGAATCGGCTGCCGTCAGGGTGGTGGAGGCAAACTCGATAGGGTCTTTTAAGAGACTTCTGGATGAGTACATGGGACTTAATAGGATTGAGGGTTATAGGTAAGCCTATATATAAGCCTAGGTAGGTAGGGACATGACCGGCGCAACTTGTGGGCCGAAGGGCCTGTTTGTGCTGTATTTTTTTCTATGTTCTAAGTTCTAAAAAACTCAATCAAATTTGTGAGACATGATTTTCCACTCACAAAGCCATGCTGTCCCTAATCAGTCCTTGCGTCTCTAAATGCCTGTAGATCCTGTCTCTCAAAATTCCTTCAAGCAACTCAGCCACTACAGATGTGAGGCTCACCCACCGGCCTGTAGTTCCCAGGCTTTTCCCTGCAGCCCTTCTCAAACAAAGGCACAACATTTGCCACCGTCCAATCTTCAGGCACCTCACCTGTGACTATCGATGATTCAAATATCTCTGCTAGGGGACCCACAATTTCCTCCCTAGCCTCCCACAATGTCCTGGGATCCACTTCATCAGGTCCCGGGGATTTATCTACCTTGATGCACTTTAAGACTTCCAGCACCTCCTTCTCTGTTACATGTGCACTCCTGAAGACATCACTATTTATTTCCTCAAGTTCCCTAACATCCATGCTTTTCTCAACAAAGGATTCCTCAAAGGATTGTGAATGAAGCCCAGTCCATCACCCAAACCTGCCTCCCATCCATTGACTCTGTGTACACATCCGGGTGCCTCGGAAAAGCAGCCAGCATAATCAACCCTCGCACCCCGGACATTCACTCTTCCACCTATTTCCTTTGGGAAATGAAACAAAAGTCTGAGCTCACGTACCAACCAACTCAAGAACAGCTTCTTCCCTGTTGCCATCAGACTTTTGAATGGACCTACCCCGCACTAAGTTGATCTTTCTGTCCACCTTAGCTATGACTGTAACACTACATCCTGCACTCTCTCCTTTCCTTCTCTATGAACTGTATGCCTTGTCTTGATAGTGTGCAAGAAACAATTCTTTTCACTGTATACTAGTACATGTGACAGTAATAAATCTAATCAAGTGCATCCTCTGATCTTGTGGGAGTTTGGGGAAGAAATTGCAGAGGCTCTTGCAGAAATATTTGCTTCATCCCTTTCCACTGGTGAAGTTCTGGAAGACTAGAGTGTGGCTAATGTTATTCCATTGTTGGAGAAGGGTTGCAAAGAGAAGCCTGGTAATTACAGGCCGGTGAACCTGACAACAGTGGCGGGTAAGTTACTGGAGAGGATTTGGCCAACCTTTGGGTAATCAAGGTCTGGTTAGGGAGAGTTGTCAGAGATCCTGGGTACCAGCAACTTTAAGCATTCTTAGTCAACTTGAGTACAAACAGCACTGGACACCAGGCATAATCCAATGTGGGCCCTTTAATGACTTGTGCACAAGGAGAAACCCTGTGCAGCTGTCCCGCAAGTGGTTCTGATGTTACAGAAAAATAACTTGGCAATAATAGTCAATTACAGCAAATCAGAAACCAGGAATGTTTCTAATCCTTCATTGACGGACATATTCGCCAATTAAATCCTAGCTTTTCGCCCTTTCGCGTTCAAAATTGACTTCTGCTAATCTTTTATTTGCATAGCATATCCCCATATCTCGCCTTTGGTATTTGTTATGGAGAAATCTGGTCTTGCTCACCCTCTGGTGAAGGCCGAAAAGCAGAATGTTCTGGGGCCTACGTCAGTGAAGATTAGCCTGTTCATGCTGAAATAGCAGACACTGACTCCTTTGAAGGTCTGCAAGCCGATAAACATTTTCACTCGCTGTTAAAGAGAAGGCAGGAAACTTTAATCTGAGCATTTCCACATAGTCAGCACTGCTTCGTGCATGTGTTAGAGTGGGCCAAGGCTGAGGCAGCTGTCGTATATATATTTATAGAGTGAGAATAGACTAACATTTCGAGTCTGGATGACCCTTTGTCAGAACTCTGATGAAGGGTCATCCAGACTTTAAACGTTGGCTCTATTCTCTCTCCACAGATGCTGTCAGACCTGCTGACATTTTCCAGCATTTTCTGTTTTTGTTTCAGATTCCAGCATCCGCAATATTTTGCTTTTATATATATTTATATATCCAAATGTGCTATGTTAACAAAATGGGCAGTTACTAACCGAAATATAAAGCATCATGTGATTTAGCTGACTTGACCATATTCCTATAGTTATTCAGTCATTAAAGACACAGTCATGGAGCATTAAACTTGCCTCGCAGGGCCCCTCGTATCAACACACAGGCAGCTGCTTTGTGAGACTGCGAGCAGCACAGACAAGTCAGAGATAAGAGTGTCCTGAGAAGAGAGATTCATTGTGAAGGCTCAGGGACAGTTGATAAGATGTATTAATTCTATGATTCTCATGAACATTTTTTCCCCTCTCATTCCCAAAAGCTGTAAATCTCCATCCCACACACTCTCCCTCCATTCTCACTCTGCTGTATCTAATATTCACCCTCCCAATTCTCCTGAAGGTGCTGATTGAGGCTGATTGACAGATCCATGCTCACTGCTTCCTGTCCACGACTCAGAAATCATAATAGGAGCTGCAGTTGGCCATTCAGCCCATTGAACTGCCTCAACCATTCATTGAGAATTGGCTGATCTACCGCAGCATCATTTCCCACGCTATCCACCAGATAGAGAGAGAATAGAGCCAATGTTCTGAGTCTGGAGAGAGGAAAGAATGTTCCATAGAAACTAGAATTGTGTGTTCTGAATTTCTATCCTGCACTGACACTGATGACTTCTGTAAACTTGTTTTACAGGATATTGAAAGAGGAATCACAGGCTGAAATCTCAAACGTCACATCTAGATCTGACAGAGTCATATTCCTTGGGACCTGAATATCATCGGCCTTTGTATCTTGAAGGAGAAATTGTTGTCTGGTCTGTCAGTTTGAAAAGATTTCAAACATTAGTGTGACTGGAAAAGCACCAACACACGGCCACACTCGAGTGAGAGTCTTCCAGTTCACAGACTCAAGAGCTTTAACCAGTTACATAGCCTGAATAAATATCACACCATTCACAGCGGGGAGAGACTGGACACGTGTTCTGTGTGTGGACGAGGCTTCAACTGATTGTCCACCCAAGAGAGAGGCAAGGACACCTGCACCATGGAGAAACCATGGAAATGTGCGGACTGTGGGAAGGGATACGGAGCCCCTTCAGAGCTGGAAGTTCATCGGCGCAGCCACACTGGGGAGAAGCCATTCACCTGCTCTCAGTGTGAGAAGGGATTCAGTCAGTTATCCAACCTGCAGAGACACCAGCGAGTTCACACTGGGGAGAGACTGTTCACCTGCTCTCAGTGTGGGAAGGGATTCACTAATTTATCCACCCTGCGTAGACACCAGCGAGTTCACACTGGGGAGAGGCCGTTCACCTGCTCTCAGTGTGGGAAGGGGTTCAGTCAATTATCTGACCTGCAGATACACCAGCGAGTTCACACTGGGGAGAGGCCGTTCACCTGCTCTCAGTGTGGGAAGGGATTCAAAGTTTCATCCCGGCTGCTGAGACACCAGCGAGTTCACACTGGGGAGAGACCGTTCTCCTGCTCTGTGTGTGAGAAGATATTCAGTCTTTTATCCCAGCTGCTGAGACACCAAAAAGTTCACGAGTGATTCCAGGGGTTGGATTCTGCTGTTATTGTTTCTGCTCTCAATTACATCCAGGACTGCATTTTGTTCATTCTCACAGTTGGTCAATGGGGAGGGTCAGAGGGTTTCTTTCTGCTGGACTGGCCGGTCTCATGACTTTGTCTCCAGTGGGCTGATGCTCTTTGAGTCTTGTTGCCAATACCTGGTTTCAGATTTCACACGGATCACAGAGTGACAGGGTGTTAGGAAGTTCAGAGTCACTATTTCTGTTTGAAACCTCCCAATGCCCATCCAATTTCCTTTGTAATTGTTTATTGTCTCCACTTCCTCCACCCTCGTAGGCAGCGAGTTCCAGGTCATTACCATTCGCTGCATCAAAATATTCTTCCTCACATCCCTCCTGCATCTCTGACCCAAAACCATAAATCTGTGTCCCCCTCGTCCTTGTCCGTCAGCTAATGGGAACAGCTTTTCTTTGTCCACCTTATCTAAACCTGTCAGAATCTTGTCCACCTCTATCAAATCTCCCCTCAACCTCCTTTTCTCCAAGAGGAACAACCCCCAGCCTGACATTGACAATAAAGAACAAACTAACAGAATATGTTAATACCTGAAATCAAATGGGAATGTTTAATTTCTGTTTTAAAGAAATCATGAATATATTGTCCCGTACAATAAAGGGATTTGAATAACTCAGCTTGGGTGCAGTTGAATGAAATGTATCAATCTCGTATCCACCCACAGTCTAGAGGAAGTGTGGAATGTGTAGCTGGAAATCCCTCCCTAACAGTACTGTGGGTGTACTTACACCTCAGGCATTGTAGCAGTTCAGGAAGGCAGTGTTGGTGCTGATCGTGGCCGAGGCAGCTACAGACAGCCACATATCCTGTTATAACTGAAGGACTGCAGATTAAATGCGAGGCATTGTGGGACATGACTATCTTGACCACATTCCTGTGACTGCTCAGTTTCTGCAATCATGAACCATTAAAGCTGCTTAGCAGGGCTCTGAAAGAGGACCTGGTGAGAATATTTACTCATAATGAGTTAGAATTAAACTTATCCCAGGACCGGCTGGTGTTCAGTGGCTGAGATTCCTGAATGTGTAAAAAGGGGGTCTGATCAATCAACAAACAGTGGTAGGTAGTTAGTTAAGAAGCGTTCTCATGCATTATTTGAATTATTTTATCATAAATTTGTGATCAGAACTGTGAGGGACTTGTAACCCAATAGTTGTTGAATTGACGGTAAACTCCAAGTAGCACTGGACTGAAAAGGGGGTCTGACCAAGAAGTGAAGTGATCTCAGGCATTGTTTAAATTACATCATCATTGGCCAACTTCCCCTTTGTGACGTCACAGTGGAGCCATCCTTGAATCAGCCAATGGGAATCACTGTGCTCCGCGGTGACGTCTCCGGGTTCCAGTGAGCAGGCCCGGGCGCGTGGACCCGGGAGCCCCGCCCCCACCCATTGTTCCCCTCCCCCTGCACCACATCGAGCCACGGTTTCCAGGCAACCGGCTGGCGGCTCCGGCCAGAGCGAGAAGCCGCTCGGTGAGCTCCCCCTCCCCCCGGCCCGGGACTGCGCATGTCCAAGGGAGGGGGAAGCTGTGAATTGCAGGGCAGATCCTGCCCCCTGACCTTCTGAGGTGTTGATTAATAGGAAGAGTTGGAGGACCGGAAGGACTCTGGTCCTCCAGCTGATCAGAGCGCGGGCTTTGCGTGAATGAAGATTGAGCTTCAGACAGACTGAAACTTCCTCCTGTCTCCAACATCAGAGAGGTTGTTTCTGTAGTGAAGTGGTTGTCACGTTTGCCTGACACGCGAAAGGTCCCCGGGTCAGAACCGGGCAGGAATGTTAATTTGTTAATTCCAGCATCTGAAAGTGGGAAGGGGGAGGAAGGTGAGCTGTTGCCTGCCTGCCTGCTGTCCGGCCTGCCTGCCTGCCTGCCGTCTGGCCTGCCTGCCGTCTGGCCTGCCTGCCTGCCGTCTGGCCTGCCTGTCTTCCGTCCGTCCGCCCACTGGAGGGTGCTCTCTCCCTGGAGGGAGAGAGGACACGGAGTGAGTTTCTTTCTTTTTTCTTTCCATCTATGGGAGGGAGGACTGCATGTTTCAACATCGAGGGACTGAGTGGTTGGGCTGGTGCCCTCATCATCAGAAGGTCGGTGCCTGAAAGGGATGGGGGGGGGGGTGAAGTAAATTCAGACTGTTTTTTCCATCTGCGGGCGGGCGGGCGGGCGGGCGGGTGGGGTGAAGACACCCCGGACTTGAACTGTTTGCGCCCAAAAGGGCTGGAGGAGTAAAGTCCCCCACCCACTGCTGCTGCCCCCAACACCGGCACCCCCTCCCCTCTTTCCCCCTGACTGGGGCACCGGCCCCCCTCCCGTGCCTTGTCCCTCGTCCTCCCTCCTGCTCCTCCGACCTCCTCTCTCGCTCCGGGGAGAGAGCACCTAGATCCCCATCCACCTACCCTACCCTCCCTTATTTTTCCCTCCTCTTATACGCCCTGCCGTGGCAGAGCCTTCTCGGCCCACCTATGCGGGCGTGGCAGCTGCCAGAGCCCCCGCCGCTCCCAAGGCCCTGCCACCTTTTTCGTTGCTCACGCGGCAGCTCGGGGTTAAGTGCTACGCCCACCCCGACATGTCCATCGAGGCCTGTGTCAAGGCAATGGCTGGGGTTGTCGGCCCCTCAGCCATTGTCGCGGCCTCTAAGATGTACGGCCGGGCCGTATTCTTTTTGAAGGCCACCCACCCGCCACATTTATCATTCCCCGCGCGCCGCCCTCTACCTTGTATTGTTCTCGCTTCCAAGTTGAAACCGTCCGTCCGCCGCCGTCGCCATTACCCGCACTGCGCATGCTTCAGGTCCCGCCCCTCATTCACTCCGATTGGTTGGAGGACCAGCCGCTCCCGCTCGGTCCTCCAGTCCCGCCCCCTCTTCCTATTGGTCCGGAGCTGGCGTCAATCAGCTCCCGGGCATTGTGATGTGGAGCATGCGCAGTGTCATTGCTGTCCTTGGCGCTTGTTTGTCCCGGAGAAGCGGAGTCAGCGTTAGGCGGTGGCTGGGAGGATTTGGAAACACTTTGTGGATCCGCAAACCCTTCAGAATCATTGTCAGCTCCCTGGTTTGCAGCTGCGGGGCTTCTCCCTCCCTCCCTCCCGGGAACAGGCCCAGGTTAACGGCCCCATCCTGGCTCAGCCACTGGAGGATGGTTCACATCAGAGGATGGGGGAGGGGGACAATAAATAAGAGGTTACACTTTGGCCTCAAATCAATGAGGGTTCTGATCTCTGGGAAGGAAGGAAACCCCGGGAGGTGGGCGGGGAGGATTCACAAACACCCGCTGGAGGCCCCAACATCCCCAATAAGACCCATTGGTTTTATTGTCAGTCTGCAGACAGGAGCTGGAGAACTGAACCCAGACAGAGGAGAGGGAGGGAGAAAACTGGGAGTGGAGGAAAGAAATGGTGAGATGGGTTTGGATTTCAGCCCAGGGAGGAGGGAGAGTGTGTGGGACGGAGATTTACAGATTTGGGGGAACAAGAGAGGAAAAAATGTTCCAGACGAACTAGAATTGTCTGTTCAGAGTTTCTATCGTGTTCTGACAGTGATGACTTTTCTAAACTGTTTTTACAGGATATTGGAAGTGAAAGATTGGCAGACAGAAAATTCAAACCGGACATCACATCTGACAAAGTCATTCAGTTCCTTCGGAGCTGAATATCATTGGTCTTTGAATATAGAAAGAGAAATATTTGTCTGTTCTGCCTGTGGGCAAAGAAATTAAACATCAGTGTGACCGGAAAAGCATCGAGACAAACACACACCCGAGTGAGAGTGTTCCAGTGAACTGAATGTGGAAAGAGCTTTAACCAGTTACACAGCCTGAAAAAACATCACAGTTCACAGCAGGGTGAAACTACGTGTATGTTGTGTGTGTGGATGAGGCTTGAACTGATCATCCAACCTGGAGAAACACAAGGACACCCGCACCATGGAGAAACCGTGGAAATGTGTGGATTGTGGGAAGGGATTCGGTTTCCCATCACAACTGGAAGTTCATCGGCGCAGTCACACTGGGGAGAGACCGTTCACCTGCTCCGTCTGTGGGAAGGGATTCACCCATTCATACAACCTTCTGACTCACCAACGGGTTCACACTGGGGAGAGGCCGTTCACCTGCCCTGTGTGTGGGAAGGGATTCACTCGCTCATCCCACATTGTGACACACCAACTTGTTCACACTGATGAGAGAATGTTTACATGTTCTGACTGTGAGAAGAGTTTTAAATGCAAAAAGGATCTGCTGACACACCAACGAATTCACACTGGGGAGAGACCGTTCACCTGCTCTGTGTGTGGGAAAGGATTCATTCAGTCATCCCACTTGCAGACACATCAACTTGTTCACTCTGATAACAAACTTTTTAATTGTTCCCACTGTGAGAAGAGCTTTGAAAATAAAAAGGATTTGCTAACGCACCAATATGCTCACACTGGGGAGAGGCCATTCACCTGCTGTGTGTGTGGGAAGGGATTCAGCCGTCCATCTGCCCTATTGAACCACCAGAGAATTCACACTGGGGAGAGGCCCTTCACCTGCTCAGACTGTGGGAAGGGATTCACTCGTTCATCCAACTTATTGAATCACCAGCGAGTTCACACTGGGGAGAGGCCGTTCACCTGCTCTGTGTGTGGGAAGGGATTCAGTCAGTCATCCAACCTGCTGACACACCAGAAAGTTCACAGTGCGGAGAGGCCATTTACCTGCTCTGTCTGTGGGAAGGGATTTTCTCATTTATCTTATCTTCTGAAACACCAGCGAGTTCACACTGGGGAGAGGCCGTTCACCTGTAATGTCTGTGGAAAGGGATTTATTCAGTCATCCCACCTGCTAACACACCAGCGAGTTCACAAACGACTGCAAGGTTTGGATTCTACTCTTAATGATGCTGTTAATCATATCCAGGACTGAATCGTGTTCACTCTGACAGTCTTCATCCGTTGAGGTTTAATATTCTGAATAAATATGAAATAGACCAGCTTTGTTTTTTAAAATTGTTGTCGATTTTTGTCTTTCCCACCTGACCCCACATCACCAGGCTGGAGCTCAGAAAGGACAATCGGGGGAGGATCATATGGCAAACAGGACGCAGTCCTTCAGGGTCACAGAGAGGGACAAACAGCACTTTGCTCTTCCTCATCTCTCTTCACGACAGCAAAGTACCCGTGTGGTTTAATCCTGAGATGTGCAAGAACCTCAGTCGCTCCCTTCTATGTTTCAGCGCTCCTAGACCAGGAACAGAAGTTCCTTTACAACTGTGTTTAGAGTCAGGAAGAACAACAGTGAATGCTGGTAGGATGCTGCTAAATCAGAGATTGGTGCAAAACTCGGATCTGTTCCTGACTGAGAGTGAAACGGCAGGATTAGATTTCCAGACTGAAAATGCAGAAAAGTCTAAAATATTTTAATGTGTTTGTGTCAGTGCCAGTTTATTGAACAGAAACCAGTTTAAAATAAATTGGTTAAAGTCTGCATTAAAGTAGCAGCTGGAGAGTTCAAAGGAACCTGTTATCTGCTGGGACAATTAGACAACAATTTGATTCCCAGATAAAAAGGAGCTACAGCGTGTCCAAGAATTCCCAGTTTTATTGATGAGGCTTCCCACACACTGTCCTTTTAAATAAACCTCACTCCTATCAACCTTTAACCATTATAAACAGAATAGAGAGAAGAGTGAAGCTGTGCCTGTCCCTTTAACTGGAAACTGAACAGCATCAAGCCCCAACTGTCCCTTTAAGAATGAATGATGTGTTCAGCTGAAGATTCCTATTGGTAGTTTTCTGGGTGATCTCCTTATTTTGGATTATTCTCAGTGATCCTCAGTTGTGTGAACCTCTTCTCACTCACTTAATATCTCTCCTCTCTGTCAGATACTCACTTAATATCTCTCCCCTCTGTCAGGTACTCACTTAATATCTCTCCTCTCTGTCAGATACTCAATATCTCTCCTCTCTGTCAGATACTCAATATCTCTCCTCTCTGTCAGGTACTCACTTAATATCTCTCCTCTCTGTCAGATACTCAATATCTCTCCTCTCTGTCAGATACTCAATATCTCTCCTCTCTGTCAGATACTCAATATCTCTCCTCTCTGTCAGATACTCACTTAATATCTCTCCTCTCTGTCAGGTACTCACTTAATATCTCTCCTCTCTGTCAGATACTCAATATCTCTCCTCTCTGTCAGGTACTCAGTTAATATCTCTCCTCTCTGTCAGATACTGACTCACTTAACATCGCTCTCCTCTCAGACACTCATTTCACTTACCTTCCACCTCTACACTCAATTAAACACGCTCCTTTCACTCCCTTACCTCTCTCTCAAATACTGTCTCAGTCACGTAACCTCTATCTTTCTCTCAGACACTCATTCATTTAACTTTTTTATGTCAGATAGTGCTGAAACTCACTTAATTTTTTATTCTCTGGTTATCTCTCTCTAAAAAAGCACCAAACACCTTCAATCTCTCTTCTCTGTCTGAGACAACATCGAATTTACAGAGACTCAATCTTCTCTCTCTGTTTTTTTTATTCATATGTGGGACACAGGTGCCGCTGACTGGCCAGCATTTATTACCCATCCCTAGTTGCCCTTGTTCAGAGGGCAGCTGAGAGTCAACCACATTGCTGTGGCCCTGGAGTCACATGTAGACCAGACCGGGTAAAGACAGCAGATTTCCTTCCCTAAAGGACATTAGCGAACCAGATGGGTTTTTCTGACAATGGTTTCATGGTCATCACTCGATTCTTAATTCCAGATGTTTTGAATTGAATTCAAATTCCACCATCTGCCATGGCGGTATTCGAATCTGGGTCCCCAGAAAATTTGCTGAGTTTCTGCATTAACATCTAGCGATAATACCACGAGGCCATTGTCTCCCCACTTCTCTCTCCCACTTCCTCTGACAGGCCCTGACTCACTCTCATTTTCTGATCACCCTCTTTGGGGGAAACTCATTCCTTTCTATAATTTCCCCTCATCTCTCCCAGTGATGACCCTCAGTCCATCTCCCAATTCATTGACTGTTAAAAACCCAAATAATCTTTGTTTATTGTTTAACATGGGAATGGAGATGAATGTAATGCTGAGAGCGGCAGCAATCTGTGTGGTTGTTCTTGATGCTGTCAGAGTGAGTTCACCCTCACAGACAGGAAGAATATTCACGGTGATAACATCTCAAACTGATGTCGCCTGTTTCACTCTCAGGAAATACAACTTCCTGTTTCTCTGCTGCCGGTTGCAAACCGCGCATCTCACTTCTGGGCAAAAAATAAATCCAGGGGCCACAATCTGGTGAGAACATGTATCAGTGCGGCCTATATCCATCCACAGAGACAGGGCAGAGTCACACAGGATCACATTGCAGTGACATTTACAAATGAGTCTGTTATTTCTGTTCAGAGTCTCCATTCCCGGATATAACGAGCTGTATTTGTGGATCAGTCACTGAGTTCCCTCTGCTCCCCATAGCTGGGGACTGATAGCCTGCTCCCTTATATTGTATATCATTCTCTCTGTATTGCTTGTTTCCTCTGTTTCTCAGCTTTTATCTCTGACCACCTCATCTTTCTGTTTTTTAAAATCTCTCTCAATGTTTCTGTCTTTCTGTCTCTCCTCTGTATCTCTCTCAGTCTCTGTGTGTTCCTATTTAACCGAGATGTTCAGCATCATGAAGGGTTTCTGATTGATTATAGAAGGAAAAACAGGGAAAAAAGCAGAAAAACTCAGCAAGTCAGAGAGAAACAGTTAACATTTTGAGTCCATATGATTCTTCAGGGCAGGAAAAACATGGGTTTTTCTGTCTTAGATCAGGGTACGTGATGGGGAGGTTTAATAGAGATGTTTAAAATGACAAACGATTTATGATAGTGTCAATGGAGAGGAACTGTTTCCCAGAAGCAGGAGGGTCTGTCGATGGGGAGAAACTTTCCCAGGTGCAGAAGGGTCTGTCGATGGGGAGAAACTTTCCCAGGTGCAGAAGGGTCTTTCGATGGAGAGAATCTATTTCCCAGGTATTGGAGGGTCTGTCGATCGGAAGAAACTGTTTCCCAGGTGCAGGAGAGTCTGTACACAGAGGGGATACAGAGATTTAACATAATTGACAACTTAACTGGAGAGGGTGATGAGGATGATTTTTTACACAATAATTTGATGCAATCTGGAATGTACAAACTGACAGGTGCGAGAAGCAGATTTCAAGTAAAGTTTATTGGTCACAAGTAAGGCTTACATTAACACTGCAATGAAGTTCTGTGAAATTCCCCGTGTCACCACAGTCCGGCACCTGTTTGGGTCAATGCATCTAACCAGCACGTCTTTCAGAATGTGGGAGGAAACCGGAGCACCCGGAAGAAACCCACGCAGACACGGGGAGAACGTGCAAACTCCACACAGTGACTCAAGCCGGGAATTGAACCCGGCGCTGTGAAGCAGCAGTGCTAACCACTGTGCCGCCGTGCTGCCCAGCCACCGTGCTGCCCAATTTAATAGTAAATGTCAAAGAGAATTGGATAAATACTTGCAGAGGGAATTTGGCAGAACGATGGTAAATGGGATTAATTGACAGTTCACTCGTCTTTGTGACATTCTGAATGTTTCTCTCCTGAGGTTTTAACATTTGATCTTTTCAGTCACAATGTGTCTCAAACAGAAGATCAAAACATTGGGTTTGATGAGCTGTCAGATCTGTTTCCCATGTGACTGTAACTCAAGAATTGCAGATAACCATGAGAAGGAACTGATTATTTTCAGTTCCTCTCACAGGTACACCTCAATATCAGAAATCTCTGGAGTTCCCCATGTCCTCATTATTCTCCCCTTGAGCATAACAGCTCTCAGTCAAGTAGAGTCAGTAACACATGTCTCTGCCATGATGTTTGCATTCCTATTTTCCCACTCACCTCCCAGTGACACTCAGCATAACACACAAACCTCAAACTATCATTGCCCCCTTACATCTTGTCCTCCTCTTACAAGCAAATATTTGTTGGGCCTCTTGTCTCCCTTAATGTCAGGTTACCTGCAGGCAAAATGACCTCAGCGACACTGGAACCGATCTTTGTGATTATCATTGTTACACCAGATTCCAATCAGCCCCAGGACCTGCAGTTGTAAAATGCAGTAACATTTTAATATCAGGCAGGTTATTGTCAAATAGTAAGTGGCAGAGTGACAAATAACAGAATTGGAATATATTATATCAATAGACCATGACTCACTCGCTATCAAATGAGACCCAAACTTTGGTTATGGTGCACTCGATACTGACTGTATTATCATTACATTGGATCCCCGGGCCTAGAATACCCGACGCTAAAATGCCACCCTGACTACCTTCCATGGGAGTTCACCTCTGTTAGCCTGACAGCAGTTTACGTCCCACCCCACGCAGGCGTGAAGACGGCATTGGATGAAATATACACCACCACAAATAGCCTTGAGACGAGGCCTTGTCCTGAGGCCTTGTTCATCGTAGCCGAAACTTCAATCAGGCCAAGCTCAAGGGTGTTCTACCAAGGTACCTGCAACACATCTGTTCCATCAGAGGCCCAAACATCCTAGACCACTGCGATACAAATATCAAAAATGCCTACTGCTCTATCACCAGCCCACACCTTGGAAAATCAAGTCTGTGCTCCTGCTCCCAGCTTAAAAGCAAAAACTGAAATGGGAGAATCTGCCAAAGAAAGTCGTGCAATATTGGTCTGAGGAATCGGATGATCTCCTACTAGACTGCTTAGAGTCAGTAGATTGGTCAGTATTTAAAAACTCTGTGACCAGCCTGAATGAGTCCTCCACTACAGTAACTGACTCATTAGTAAGCGTGTAGAAGACTGTGTGCCAAAGAAGCAAATCCATGTGTTTCCCAACCAGAAACCATGGATGAACAGGGATATCCACTGTCTGCTGAAGTTTAGATCTGAGATGTTCATGTCAGGCGACACTGACCTATACAAGACAGCCAGATATGATCTATGAAGATCCATCAAAGATGCCAAAAGACAGTACCGGATCAAGCTAGAATCCCAGGCTATCCACATGGATTCCCGTCGACTATGGCAAGGTCTGCAAGACATAAAAGGCTACGAGATTAAGGCAGGTAAAATCACCGGCTCCAATGCACCCCTCCCCACTGAGCTCAACACATTCTATGCCCGTTGTGAGCAAGAGGTCAGCGAGAGCACACCCTCCATCCCAGAAGCCTCGAATGATTCTGTATGTTAGGTCACCAGTGCAGACATCAGAGTAGCCTTCTCAAAAGTCAACCCATGGAAAGCAACTGGCCCAGACGGGGTACCCCAATGAGCACTGAGGTCCTGCGTGGATCAGCTGGCAAGCGTATTCACAGACATCTTCAACCTCTCATTACAACAATCTAAGGTCCCTACCTGCTTCAAGAAGAGGACCATCATCCCGATACCAAAGAAAAGCCAGGGCAGCGTGCCTTAATGACTATCATCCGGTGGCTCTGACAAACCATCTTTTTGTGATTCATGCACAAGGACACCCAGGTCCCTTTGCGCAGCAGCTTGCTGCAATTTATTACCATTTAAATGCATGGTTGGGGACCCCGCGCACCCCCGACATTCTCTCTCTCACCTTCTTCCATCGGGAGGGGGATGCAGAGGTCTTGGGGTCGCGTGCCGACCGACTCGAGAGCAGCTTCTTCCCGTGCTGCTGTCGGACTTTTGGGTGGGCCTATCTTGCATTGGGTTGGTCTTTCTCTGCACCCTAGCTGTGGCTGTGGCACTGCATTCTGCGCTCTCTCATTTCCTTCTCTATGAACGGTATGTTTTGTCTTTATAGCGCAGAAGAAACAATACTTTTCATTGTATGCTAAAACATGTGACAATTAAAAAAAATAGTCCATTTTGCTGTTATTCCTACCAAAATGGATGACCTCACATTTACCAACATTGTACTCGATTTCTGTTGGCAAAATAGGTTGCATGCTTACTTTTTAATTATACAATGTTCAGAGCACTAAATTTGACACACAGAATCATAGAATCCCTGTAGTGCAGAAGGAGGCCATTCGGCCCATCAAGCCTGCACCGACAACGATCCCATCCAGGCCCTATTCCTGTAATCTCATGCCCCAACATGAAAGGGGCAATTTATCATGGCTAATCCACCTAACCTGCACATCTTTGGACTGTGGGAGGAAACCCACGCAGACACGGGGAGAATGTGCAAACTCCACACAGTAACCTGAGGCTGGAATTGAACCCAGGTCCTTGGCGCTGTGAGGCAGCAGTGCTGACCACATGTGACCAATAACCAAGGACATGGCAGACATGACCAGTGTGTGAATTGCTGATGAATGGTCTTGTCCCTGTTGTTCCAATCTGTGTCCACAAAGGTACAATCCAATGGCAGAGCCATTGCCCAGCATTCACTGCGGGAGCTGCTGCGCAGGCGCACTGTTAGGTTGTGATTGGAGCATGCGCGGTGCGGGTGCTGCAGCTTGATGGAAGGGCGAGGCGGTCGTGTGGCTTTCGCAACGGGTGAAATAAAACACCCAGTGTGGATGGGGAACGGAGCCGGTGGGTGGAGAGATTTCATTACCACCAGACTCGGCTCGCAAAGTTCGAGTAAAAATCTAACGGTCCCCCATTTGGACCGAGACGGTTGTTCTCTCGGTGTCGGGCCGGGCTCGCCGGCCGCCATCTTTATAAGGGGCAATGTTCCGGCAAGGGCGCTGCCATCTTTATAAGGGGCAATGTTCCGGCTAGGACGCTGCCATCTTTATAGGGGGCAATACCAGCAGCAGGACAGAGCTTTATGCATTTCTATGTTAAAAGCAAAATTCTGTGAGTTCTAGAAATCTGAAATAAAAACCGAAAATGGTGGATTGCTAACCTGGACTGACAATAATGTATTTACAGGATACTCGGAGGAGAGAATTCACAATTCAAAACATTGTATCTAGATTCAGTCGATTCATCAAGATCATTGACCTTTGAATGTGTAAAGAAGCTGTTCTGTCTGTGGGAAATGATTTCAGCTATCAATGTGTCTGGTATTTGGATATAAGACTGATAATTTCAAAACCAGGACTCTGCTTGACTGGAAATCATGACAAAGTACTGCAGATGCTGAAATCTGATGAAGGGTCATCCTGACTCGAAAAGTTGGCTCTATTCTCTGTCCACAGATGCTGTCAGACCTGCTGAGAGTTTCCAGCAGTTTCTGCTTTTGTTGTGACTGGGAATCAATGTGGGTGAGCAGGCACTGAGGTCTTGGGGCTAACTGGACTTGCTGTCATAGAGTCACACAGCACAGAAAGAGGTCCTTCAGCCCATAAGTGAACAAGCAAGGAAAAGATGTTCCACAGCATCAGAATTGTCTATTTAGAATTTCTGTCCTGTACTTACGAGGATTCATTTTATAAACTCCTTTTACAGGCTATGAGAAAGGGAGGAATTCCAAACAAGAACATCAAACCAAACATGACATCTAACATCTACTCACTTGATTCATCAGCACTTGAATATTGTGGACCTTTGAATGTGGAATGAGAAATGTTTCTCTGTTTCTGTCTGAGGATTTCAAACTGAAAGTTTTGAAACAATTGACTGGAAAAGCACCGAGTGAGAGTGTTCCAGTGAACTGACTGTGGAAAGAGCTTTAACCAGTTATACAGCCTGATAAAACATCACATCATTCACAGCAAGGAGAAACCATACAGTTTGGACAAGGTTTCAACTGATTGTCCAATCTGGAGAGTCACAAGGACACTGGCATCATGGAGAAACTGTGGAAATGTGGGGACTGTGGGAAGAGCTTCAATTACCCAAAGCTGAGAAAACGTTATCATTGTCACACTGGGGAGACACCATTCACCTGCTCTGTATGTGGGAAGCGATTCACTCAGTCATCCCATCTCACTGACCATCAACTTGTACACAGTGATCAGAGACCTTTTAAATGCTCTGATTGTGAGAAGAGGTTTAAAAGCAAGAAGCATCTGGTAGCACATCAGCTTGTCCACACTGGGGAGAGGCCGTTCCTCTGCTCTGTGTGTGGGAAGAGATTCAATCGGTCATCCCACCTTCTGACACATCAGCAAGTTCACACTGGGGAGAGACCATTCCTCTGCTCTGTGTGTGGTAAGGATTCATTCAGTCATCCCAACTTCTGAGACATCAGCGAGTTCACACTGGGGAGAGGCCATTTACCTGCTCTGAGTGTGGGAAGGGATTCAGTCAGTTGTCCGACCTTCTGGTACACCAGCGAGTTCACACTGGGGAGAGGCCATTCACCTGTTCTGTATGTCGGAACAGCTTTGCTCAGTCATCTACTCTTCAGAGACACCAACGAGTTCATACTGGAGAGAGGCCATTCACCTGCTCTGAGTGTGAGAAGGGATTCATTCAGTTATCCGACCTTCTGAGACACCAGCGAGTTCACAAATGATTGTAGAATTTGGAGTTTGTCATTGCTGCTTTTAGTGACATCCCGGACTGAACATGTGGCTGTGTAAGCTGAGGTGTGTAAGGAATGTGTCCCAGCCACGCTCTTCCATGATTCAGTGGTCCTGGAGGGAGAACAGAAACTCCTTTACAACTGGGTTTAGAGTCAGGAAGAACAACGGTGAATATTGGAAATGTGATGTCAAGTCAGAGATTGGTGTTAAATTGGGATCTGTTCCAGACTGAGACTTTGAGAAGAAATAGAAATGTGGAATGAACATTTAAAATGTTTGTGATATTCCTGATCTATCATTGTCAGACAATAACAACACTCTACATTTATATTGTCTCTTTAACAGAGTAAATGTGAAAACTGACACTGTTTTCAGATGTTGTCACTGATGGGAATATGTTGATAAGAAATAAGAGGCCAAGCCTCTGGAGACACCAGAGGTAAGTGTGGGAATGGGAAGGGAAGATATTATAAGTGATTCTCTGACTCTGATTGAAGAGAGAAGAATAGGTTTAAAGTTTAATGTTTATTTATTAGTTTCACAAGTAGGCTTACATTAACATTGCGATGAAGTTACTATGAAAATCCCCTAGTCGCCACATTCCTGCGCCTGTTTGGGTACACTGAGGGAGAATTTGGCATGGTCAATGCGAACCAGTACATCTTTTGAACTGTGGAGGAAACCAGAACATCCGGAGGAAACCCACACAGACAGTGACCCAGAATCGAACCCGAGTCCCTGGTGCTTGAGACAGCAGTGCTAACCACTGTGCCACCGTGCCGCCCATGTAGAACCAGAAGAGAGTAGCCCCACCCAGCTGGACGACAGTGGAGAGGGATGGAGCAGAATGATGTGGGCGACCTTGCCAAAGGCTACAAATAGGTCGAGGATAAAAAGGGAAAGTTCATTTTTGTTGCAGTCACATAGGATGTCAGTGCGGACTTTGATAAGAGCTGTTTCAGTAATGTGGCAAGGCAGAAACCTGATTGAAGAATTCAAATATGGAGTTCTGGGAAAGATGGCCTTGGGTTTTGGGAGAAGGCAAAACATTCAGTGTGAATGAGGGGGCGGGGCTGGAGGACCGAGCGAGAGCGGCTGGTCCTCCAACCAATCGGAGTGAATGAGGGGCGGGGCTAAGGGCGAGTTGCCCTGTGGTGATCTGGAGCATGCGCAGTGCCGATCACTGGGGATTGAGGCGGTTGCGGAAATATTCAGTCCGGGCGATAACACCGGGTAAATCAGGAATGAGTGATGGAGCCGGTGGGTGGGCGGACTTCGAGGCTTCATAAAAGTCCCGTGTAGGCCGCAAGCCCCCAATAGGAAGCTCGGATTCGATATTTGAACCGTTGAAAGGTTGTTCGGGCTTTTCCCCCGATTCGGGCCCGGGTGAACGATCGCAATCTTGACAGTGTGCGGCCGAGCGCACGCGCAGACAGATGGGAGCTCCAGGCTCAGCCCCCTCCCCCCCCCATTCAGTCTGATTGGTTGGAGGACCAGCCGCTTCTGCTCGGTCCTCCAGCCCCGCCCCCTCCTCCTATTGGTCCGGAGCTGCTGTCAATCAGTTCCCGGGCATTGTGACGTGGAGCATGCGCAGTGTCATTGCTGTCCTTGGCGCTTGTTTGTCCCGGAGAAGCGGAGTCAGCGTTAGGCGGTGGCTGCGAGGATTTGGAAACACTTTGTGGATCCGCAAACCCTTCAGAATCATTGTCAGCTCCCTGGTTTGCAGCTGCGGGGCCTCTCCCTCCCTCCCTCCCGGGAACAGGCCCAGGTTAACGGCCCCATCCTGGCTCAGCCACTGGAGGATGGTTCACATCAGAGGATGGGGGAGGGGGACAATAAATAAGAGGTTACACTTTGGCCTCAAATCAATGAGGACTCTGATCTCTGGGAAGGAAGGAAACCCTGGGAGGTGGGCGGGGAGGATTCACAAACACCCGCTGGAGGCACCAACACCCCCAGTAAAAAGCTGCAGCTCCCGGGTTTGCAGCTTTTTCCCGGGAGAGAGTTGGGGAAGTTTTGTGGAGACAATTCCCAGCTGGTTCAGTTAGTGGTCAATGAAGCTCAGAAACCCTGAGTCAGGATCCTCATTGGGTGGTTGTTTTATTAAATTATTATTATTCATCTGTTGAAGAAAATATTAATTTTTTTTGAAAAATCATTTTTATAACGTTTGTGAAAATGTCCATTAAAATAGCCGTTTTTCCAATGTATTTCTGATGAGAATTTTCATATTACTGATTTGGGAATTGATTCTCGGGAATGGTCATTCTGAAAATGATTATGTTTTAATTTACTCCATAATGCCAGAAGTCAGTTTGTATTTCAAATGTAATTTAGAATGTCTGGGAGCAAATGTTAAAATGAGGTTTGAGACACCAGCTGCCATTACTTCCTGTGACTGATGATACCTTTGTGCCTGTGCAGGAGGTAATTCCCCTGGTGCTGTGGCACAAATAAAATGGAGCCTTTCCTCGGAACAGGTCCGTGTTAACGGTCACCGTGTTGTTTCAGTGGTGAGCAGGGGACGTGTGGCCATTGTGGTAACAACAGAGTCGGTGGAACTTCATGTCCCCTGACCTTAAAAGAAAATAATTGACTCCTTGGTTGTACAGTCAATCTGCACATGATCTGGAGAACTGAATCCAGCCAGAGTGACAAGGCAGAGGGAGCTGGTCTCAGAGTGGAGACATGAAATGGTGGAGATGGGGCAAGGAGTTTGATTTAGACCAGGGACAAGAGAGAGTGTGTGGGATGGAGATTATAGCTCAAGATAAATGAGATGAAGAAGTGTTCCATGGAAACTCGAATTGTCTGTTATGAATTCGTTTTTTAAGCTCTTTTTGCAGGGAACTAGAAGAGGAGGATTCACAGACAGGAAACTCAAACTAAACTTTAGGTCAAGGTCTGCAGAACCATTTGATTCATCATGACCTCAGTATGATTGCTTTTTACAGTGGAGGGAGAAATCATTGCCTGTTTTGTCAGTGGAAGAAAATTTTAAAAATTCAATGTGGCAGAAAAAGACCCGAGACACACACCCCCGAGTGAGAGTGTTCCAGTGAACTGACTGAAAAGAGCTTTAACCGGTTACACAGCCTGAAAAAAATCACACCATTCACAGTGAGAAGAAACCATAAACGTGGTCCGTGTGTGGATAAGGCTTCAACTGATCATCCAACCTGGAGAGACACAAAGTCACCTGCACCGTGGAAATGTGAGGATTGTGGTAAAGAATTCAATTATCCATACTTGCTGGAAAACCATAGACACAGTCACACTGGAGAGAGGCCATTCACCTGCTCCGTGTGTGGGAAAAGATTCACTACCTCATCCCACCTGCTGTTACACCAACAAATTCACACTGAGGAGAGGCCGTACAGCTGCTCCACCTGTGGAAAGGGGTTCTCATATTCATCCAACCTCGGTGCACATCAGCGAGTTCACACTGGGGAGAGATCGTTCACCTGCTCCTTGTGTGGGAAGGAATTGCTGGACCATCCGGTCTTTGATTACACCAGCGAATTCACACAGGGGAGAAGCCATTCACCTATTCTGTGTGTGGTAGAAATTCACTCTGTCATCTAACCTGCTGTCACACCAGCGAGTTCACACAGAGGAGAGACCGTTCAGCTTTCCTGTGGAAAGAGGTTCAGGTCTTCATCCAACCTCAGTGCACACAAGCGAGTTCACACTGGGGAAAGGCCGTTCACCTGTTCCACGTGTGGGAGGGAATTCACCAATTCATCCGGCCTCCTGTCACATCAGTGAATTCACACTGAGGAGAAGCCATTTATTTGCACATACTGTGGAAAGAGTTTCAGGCAGTTATCAATCCTCACTGCAAATCAACGCACTCACACTGGGGAGAGACCATTCACTTGCTCCATGTGTAGGAAGGGATTCACTCAGTCTGGCAGCCTGCATTTACATGAGCTCACCCACACTGGGGAGAGGCCATTCGCCTGCTCTGTGTGTGGGAAGGGATACACTCGGTCATCCCACTTGCTGACACCTCTGCAAGTTCACAATTGTCAGCAGGAGTTAGATTTTGCAGTTACTGCTGCTGTTAATCACATTCAGGATTGATATTCTGACAATATTGGTTTGTTTCTGCTGACATTAACAATCCCTACAACTGGAATTCTGCTTTAATATTCTGAGATGTCACTGATTTTCAGGGCTGTTGTGTCCCCTTTTAAACGTACTATCTGTGATTTTTTTTTTGTTTTATTCAGGAACTTGTTTATAATACATTTTCCTTCAATCTGAAATTGACATTTGGTACAAACTACAATTCAGTGTCTGAAAGATTCCACTGATTAAGATTTCCAATGAGAAAATGCTGACAATTCTTACTGACTTACACATTCTTCACAGTGACACTTCCACGATCACATTTAATTATCAAGGAACATAAAACAATGCACAGATACTTGTTGGTACTGAACTTGAATATTGCTGACAAGAGAGACATGTTGCTGAATCTTTTCAGCATGCACTCATCAGGACAAACGGAAGAATGCCAAATTTTAAATGATTGCAATTTATACTACAGGAGAAAAGGGTGCTAATTGGTGGACTCTCATTGACTTGAAGCTTTGCCATGGAGAAACCAATAGGAGACTGTAGGTTTCTCAAGCTTCTGGGAAATTCAAAAAAGGTGCAAGGCTTTTGTTTGCAGGGAAAGGATCGCTGCGTATGTATGTATGTCACTTCTCGCAAATATAACTGAGCCGTATTATGAACTCGACTGATTATCTTCAATTGATTGAGTGTAGCTATTGGCACACTCAGGATTGTTCAGCAAGTGCTGCCCAATCTGTAATCACAGTAAACATTGTATTTTTGGTTTTGTGAGTGTGGGCTGCTGAAAAGGAAATCACGACCCATTATGAACAAATCAAGGAATATGCTGTTTTATTCTGTCAGCCATTTACTGGGCGAGCCGGCACTGTAATGTTCACCATTTTATATTCAAATCTGGGGGGGATAATGTTCACTGTTTTATATTCGGGTCTGAGGGGGATAATGTTCACTGTTTTATATTCGGGTCTGGGGGGGATAATGTTCACTGTTTTATATTCGGGTCTGGGGGATAATGTTCACTGTTTTATATTCGGGTCTGGGGGGGATAATGTTCACTGTTTTCTATTCGGGTCTGGGGAATAATGTTCACTGTTTTATATTCGGGTCTGGGGGATAATGTTCACTGTTTTATATTCGGGTCTGGGAGATAATGTTCATTGTTTTATATTTGGGTCTGGGGGGGATAATGTTCACTGTTTTATATTCGGGTCTGGGGGATAATGTTCACTGTTTCATATTCGGGTCTGGGGGTGATAATGTTCACTGTTTTATATTCGGGTCTGGGGGGGATAATGTTCACTGTTTTATATTCGGGTCTGGGGGATAATGTTCACTGTTTTATATTCGGGTCTGGGGGGGATAATGTTCACTGTTTTATATTCGGGTCTGGGGGGATAATGTTCACTGTTTTATATTCGGGTCTGGGGGGGATAATGTTCACTGTTTTATATTCGGGTCTGGGGGTGATAATGTTCACTGTTTTATATTCGGGTCTGGGGGATAATGTTCACTGTTTTATATTCGGGTCTGGGGGATAATGTTCACTGTTTTATATTCGGGTCTGGGGGATAATGTTCACTGTTTTATATTCGGGTCTGGGGGGGATAATGTTCACTGTTTTATATTCGGGTCTGGGGGGGGATAATGTTCACTGTTTTATATTCGGGTCTGGGGGGGATAATGTTCACTGTTTTATATTCGAGTCTGGGGGGGATAATGTTCACTGTTTTATATTCGGGTCTGGGGGAGAATGTTCACTGTTTTATATTTGGGTCTGGGGGATAATGTTCACTGTTTTATATTCGGGTCTGGGGGTGATAATGTTCACTGTTTCATATTCGGGTCTGGGGGTGATAATGTTCACTGTTTCATATTCGGGTCTGGGGGGGATAATGTTCACTGTTTTATATTCGGGTCTGGGGGGGATAATGTTCATTGTTTTATATTCGGGTCTGGGGGGGATAATGTTCACTGTTTTATATTCGGGTCTGGGGGGGATAATGTTCACTGTTTTATATTCGGGTCTGGGGGATAATGTTCACTGTTTTATATTCGGGTCTGGGGGATAATGTTCACTGTTTTATATTCGGGTCTGGGGGATAATGTTCACTGTTTTATATTCGGGTCTGGGGGTGATAATGTTCACTGTTTCATATTCGGGTCTGGGGGTGATAATGTTCACTGTTTCATATTCGGGTCTGGGGGGGATAATGTTCACTGTTTCATATTCGGGTCTGGGGGGGATAATGTTCATTGTTTTATATTCGGGTCTGGGGGGGATAATGTTCACTGTTTTATATTCGGGTCTGGGGGGGAGAATGTTCACTGTTTTATATTCGGGTCTGGGGGATAATGTTCACTGTTTTATATTCGGGTCTGGGGGATAATGTTCACTGTTTTATATTCGGGTCTGGGGGGGATAATGTTCACTGTTTCATATTCGGGTCTGGGGGTGATAATGTTCACTGTTTTATATTTGGGTCTGGGGGATAATGTTCACTGTTTTATATTCGGGTCTGGGGGGGATAATGTTCACTGTTTCATATTCGGGTCTGGGGGTGATAATGTTCACTGTTTTATATTTGGGTCTGGGGGATAATGTTCACTGTTTTATATTCGGGTCTGGGGGGGATAATGTTCACTGTTTTATATTCGGGTCTGGGGGGGATAATGTTCACTGTTTTATATTCGGGTCTGGGGGATAATGTTCACTGTTTTATATTCGGGTCTGGGGGGGGGATAATGTTCACTGTTTTATATTCGGGTCTGGGGGGGGATAATGTTCACTGTTTTATATTCGGGTCTGGGGGTGATAATGTTCACTGTTTTATATTCGGGTCTGGGGGGGATAATGTTCACTGTTTTATATTCGGGTCTGGGGGGGATAATGTTCACTGTTTTATATTCGGGTCTGGGGGATAATGTTCACTGTTTTATATTCGGGTCTGGGGGGGGGATAATGTTCACTGTTTTATATTCGGGTCTGGGGGGGGATAATGTTCACTGTTTTATATTCGGGTCTGGGGGTGATAATGTTCACTGTTTTATATTCGGATCTGGGGTATAATGTTCACTGTTTTATATTCGGGTCTGGGAGGGATAATGTTCACTGTTTTATTTTCGGGTCTGGGGGGGATAATGTTCACTGTTTTATATTCGGGTCTGGGGGATAATGTTCACTGTTCTTTATTCGGGTCTGGGGGGGATAATGTTCACTGTTTTATATTCGGTCTGGGGGATAATGTTCACTGTTTTATATTCGGGTCTGGGGGAGATAATGTTCACTGTTTTATATTCGGGTCTGGGGGATAATGTTCACTGTTTTATATTCGGGTCTGGGGGGATAATGTTCACTGTTTTATATTCGGGTCTGGGGGGGAAAATGTTCACTGTTTTATATTTGGGTCTGGGGGGGATAATGTTCACTGTTTTATATTCGGGTCTGGGAGATAATGTTCACTGTCTGGGGTTTGTGAGCTCGGGTTGATTCTGCCTACGGTGCATTCTCGGTTATCAGAGCTCTCATTAAAAGCCCTAATTTCCAGTCAGTGACTGAGTTGTCTCTGATGGGATGGAGAATCAGAGTGGGGGTAATGTGCTTCATGGACAGCGATGGGTGGGAGTGAGTATTAAATAAACCAGGACTACACCAAGTAATTTTGAGAACATTGAAACCATCACAAAATATCACAGCATCATGTTGGAAAACAGAATACTTTATCTGAATCTTTGATCAATTTTGTTTGATTCAATATTGTGAGTGACTTGTTGGATTGCTGGTTATTTTCTAAAGGCAGCTCAGCACCATCATTTTGACCATCAACTCGGCCCTGGTAACTGCTGTTTTTTCTCTGTACCTTCTGTTTTAATTTTAAGTGGAACCTTAATATTTGCTTGGTCCACCAGCCGATTGATCTTTCCAGGGGTGTGTGTCTGAGAAATATACAACGAAAAACATTCTCTATTTACCTCCTGCATTGCTGCAGTAAATATACATTGTTCTGACTCTGCCAGCAGGGCTGTGGAATTAATTGGATCGATCTTAAAGAGAGCCCGGCTGGGCAGGATAGAGTCACAGAGGTTTACAGCATGGAAACGTGAGCCAAATGGTTTCCATCTGTGATGTATCATTGCATAAAACAGAATATTCAGTCTCAGGAGAAAGAAAGTGAAATAAACCAGTTTCTGGGGGATTTACCCAATCAGTATGAGCACCTTCAGGAGAGCAGAGAGGGGGGGGAGGGGGGAAACCAGTGAGAAATGTTTTAAAAACTCGGGGTATTCCCACAGGAGAGCACTGGTTTAAATCAATTTTAGAAATAGAGAATGGCAGTGCACAAATTCAGAGGAATGTATTTTTAAAAATTAATTGATCTCAATTGCACAAGATAATTTTCTAATATGTCTTTGATTGACAATGGCGCTGTTAATTCCCAGGTGCCCCTGCGGTTGTGAACGTGCCCTATTCTTCCGGTGAAGCGGGCAGAGAGGGGAGTGATTTTTGGAGGGCAGAACTGGAAGATAAGCTGAATTTATTTTTACTTACTTTTTTCGGAGTTGTTTTTTTCCTGAGAAACAGGAAACCGGAAGTCAGCCGTAGGGAGACCTGGGACGGTTTTTTTTTGCCCACTAAATTTGAACGGGGAGGTAACCCGAGACTCTACACGTGTAGAGTCTCCCACCCTCCCTCCTCCTCTAACCTAAAAAAGAGACTCGGTGTGAGAGCAGGTGAGCTTTCTTTTTCTTTTTCTTCTTTTCTCTTTCGTTTATTAGTTCGGGAAGTTAGCAGGGATGTCAGTGCAGGCAGTGCAATGTTCCTCCTGTGGGATGTGTGAGGTGAGGGACACCATTAGTGTCCCAGCTGAGTACACCTGCAGGAAGTGCACCCAATTCCAGCTCCTTGAAGACCGTGTTAGGGATCTGGAGCTGGAACTGGATGAACTCAGGATCATTCGGGAGGCAGAGACAGTTATAGATAAAAGCTACAGGGAGGTTCATACTCCTAGGAATGAGGATACTTGGGTGACTGTTAGAAAGGGTAAGAAGCAGACAGTGCAGCGATCCCCTGTGGCCGTTCCTCTGTATAACAAGTATACCGTTTTGGATACTGTTGGGGAGGGCGACTTACCAGGGGTAAGCCATGGGGTACAGATCTCTGGCACAGAGTCTGTCCCTGTTGCTCAGAAGGGAAAGGGGGGGAGGAGTAGAGCATTAGTCATTGGGAACTGCATAGTTAGGGGGACAGATCGGAGATTCTGTGAGAGCGAGAGGGACTCGCGGCTGGTGTGTTGCCTCCCAGGTGCCAGGGTCTTTGATGTCTCGGATCGTGTTTTCAAGATCCTTAAGGGGGAAGGGGACCAGCCCCAAGTTGTGGTCCACACAGGCACCAATGACATAGGTAGGAAAAGAGATGGGGATGTAAGGCAGAAATTCAGGGAGTTAGGGTGGAAGCTTAGAGCGAGAACAAATAGAGTTGTTATCTCTGGTTTGTTACCCGTGCCACGTGCTAGTGAGGAGAGGAATAGGGAGAGAGAGCAGTTGAACACGTGGCTACAGGAATGGTGCAGGAGGGAAGGATTTAGATACCTGGATAATTGGCGCTCATTCTGGGGTAGGTGGGACCTCTACAAACGGGATGGTCTTCACCTGGACCAGAGGGGTACTAATATCCTGGGGGGGAAATTTGCTAATGCTCTTCGGGAGGGTTTAAACTAATTCGGCAGGGGGGTGGGAACCTGGATTTCTGCTCCAGTGTACAGGAGGATGTGAGTGGTGAGGTGATGAATAAGATTTCAAGGTCGCAGGAGTGTACCGGCAGGCAGGAAGGTGCTTTGAAGTGTGTCTACTTCAATGCCAGGAGCATCCGGAATAACGTGGGTGAACTTGCAGCATGTGCTGGTACCTGGGACTTCGATGTTGTGGCCATTTCGGGGACATGGATAGAGCAGGGACAGGCATGGTTGTTGCAGGTTCCGGGGTTTAGATGTTTCAGTAAGATCAGGGAAGGTGGTAAAAGAGGAGGAGGTGCGGCATTGTTAGTCAAGGACAGTATTACGGTGGCAGAAAGGATGTTTGATGAGGACTCGTCTACTGAGGTAGTATGGGCTGAGGTTAGAAACAGGAAAGGAGAGGTCACCCTGATGGGAGTTTTCTATAGGTCTCCGAAAAGTTCCAGAGATGTAGAGGAAAAGATTGCAAAGATGATTCTGGATAGGAGCGAAAGTAACAGGGCAGTTGTTATGGGGGACTTTAACTTTACAAATATTGACTGGAAATGCTATAGTTCGAGTACTTTAGATGGGTCAGTTTTTGTCCAATGTGTGCAGGAGGGTTTGCTGACACAGTATGTAGATAGGCCAACAAGAGGCGAGGCCACATTGGATTTGGTACTGGGTAATGAACCAGGCCAGGTGTTAGATTTGGAGGTAGGTGAGCACTTTGGTGATAGTGACCACAATTCGGTTACGTTTACTTTAGCAATGGAAAGGGATAGGTATACACCGCAGGGCAAGTATTATAGCTGGGGGAAAGGAAATTATGATGCGATTAGGCGAGATTTAGGATGCACAGGATGGGGAAGAAATCTGTAGGGGATGGGCACAATTGAAATGTGGAGCTTGTTCAATGAACAGCTACTGCGTGTCCTTGATAAGTATGTACCTGTCAGGCAAGGAGGTAGTGGTCGAGCGGGGGAACCGTGGTTTACTAAAGAAGTTGAATCTCTTGTGAAGAGGAAGAAGGAGACTTATGTAAAGATGAGACGTGAAGGCTCAGTAAGGGCGCTTGAGAGTTACAAGTTCGCCAGGAAGGAGCTGAAGAGAGAGCTAAGAAGAGCCAGGAGGGGACATGAGAAGTCTTTGGCAGGTAGGATCAAGGAAAATCCTAACGCTTTCTACAGGTATGTCAGGAATAAAAGAATGACTAGGGTAAGATTAGGGCCAGTCAAGGACAGTAGTGGGAAGTTGTGCGTGGAGTCTGAAGAGATAGGAGAGGCGCTAAATGAATATTTTTCGTCAGTATTCACACAGGAAAAAGACAATGTTGTCGAAGAGAATACTGAGATACAGGCTATTGGACTAGACGGGATTGAGGTTCATAAGGAGGAGGTGTTAGCAATTCTGGAAAGTGTGAAAATAGATAAGTCCCCTGGGCCGGATGGGATTTATCCTAGCATTCGCTGGGAAGCTAGGGAGGAGATTGCCGAGCCTTTGGCTTTGATTTTTATGTCATTGTCTACAGGAATAGTGCCAGAAGACTGGAGAATAGCAAATGTTGTCCCCTTGTTCAAGAAGGGGAGTAGAGACAACCCTGGTAATTATAGACCAGTGAGCCTTACTTCTGTTGTGGGCAAAGTTTTGGAAAGGATTAGAAGAGATAGGATTTATAATCATCTAGAAATTAATAATTTGATTAGGGATAGTCAGCACGGTTTTGTGAAGGGAAGGTCGTGCTTCACAAACCTTATTGAGTTCTTTGAGAAGGTGACCAAAGAGGTGGATGAGGGTAAAGCAGTTGATGTGGTGTTTATGGATTTAAGTAAAGCATTTGATAAAGTTCCCCACGGTAGGCTATTGCAGAAAATACGGAGGCATGGGATTGAGGGTGATTTTGAGATTTGGATCAGAAATTGGCGAGCTGTAAGAAGACAGAGGGTGGTGGTTGATGGGAAATGTTCATCCTGGAGTTCAGTTACTAGTGTACCGCAAGGATCTGTTTTGGGGCCACTTTTGTTTGTCATTTTTATAAATGGTCTGGATGAGGGCGTAGAAGGATGGGTTAGTAAATTTGCGGATGACACTAAAGTCGGTGGAGTTGAGGACAGTGGAAGGATGTTGCAGGTTACAGAGGGACATAGATAAGCTGCAGTGCTGGGCTGAGAGGTGGCAAATGGAGTTTGATGTGGAAAAGTGTGAGGTGATTCACTTTGGAAGGAGTAACAGGAATACAGAGTACTGGGCTAATGGTAAGATACTTGGTAGTGTGGATGAGCAGAGAGATCTCGATGTCCATGTGCATAGATCCCTGAAAGTTGGCACCCAGATTGATAGGGTTGCTAAGAAGGCGTACAGTGTGTTAGCTTTTATTAGAAGAGGGATTGAGTTTCGGAGCCATGCTGTCATGTTGCAGCTGTACAAAACTCTGGTGCGGCCGCACTTGGACTATTGCGTACAGTTCTGGTCGCCGCATTATAGGAAGGATGTGGAAGCATTGGAAAGGGTGCAGAGGAGATTTACCAGGATGTTGCCTGGTATGGTGGGAAGGTCTTATGAGGAAAGGCTGAGTGACTTGAGGCTTTTTTCGTTGGAGAGAAGAAGTTTAAGAGGTGACTTAATAGAGGCATTCAAGATGATCAGAGGATTAGATAAGTTGGACAGTGTAAGCCTTTTTCCTCGGATGATGATGGCTAGCACGAGGGGGCATAGCTTTAAATTGAGGGGTGATAGATATAGATCAGATGTCAGAGGTAGGTTCTTTACTCAGAGAGTAGTAAGGGTGTGGAATGCCTGCCTGCAACAGTAGTGGACTCGTCAACATGAAGGGCATTTAAAGGGTCATTGGATAAACATATGGATGAGATTGGAATAGTGTAGGTTGGATGGGTTTAGATTCGTTTCACAGGTCGGTGCAACATTGAGGGCCGAAGGGCCTGTACTGCGCTGTAATGTTCTATGTTCTATAGTCATTCCACAGGAGCCTATTGCGCAGGCGCAGTGCTGTATCTGGGGCATGCGCAGTGTCACTGCTCAGAGTCCTGAATGCGGGAGACGCTTTTTTCAGCGGGTGAGTCGGTTGGGCTGCGGGAGAAGTGGAGCCGGGAGTTGGGGTAGGGAGGGAGCGAGCGGAGGCTTCACAAACATCCGCTGTAGGCTGCACGGCCCGAATCAGACCCTGCAGGTCCCGGGTTTACAGCTCCCAGGCTTTTATCTCGGGAACAGGCCCCGGTTATCGGCCGCCATCTTGTTTCAGCGGGGAAGGAGGGCACATGCGCTGCTGTCTGTGACGGGTCACAATGGGCGTGGTTTCGGGGGCTGGTTCAGAACCTCTATCTTCAGAGGGACAATAGGTAGCAGGGCGCATGCGCAGCTATCCAAGAACATCGGAATAAGAATTCGAAACAGGAGCCCGTCATTCGGCCCATCGAGCCTGCTGCATCATTCAATAAGATCATGTCTACTTTGCTACCCCCAGCCCGTCCATACCCTTAACTCTCTTGTGGATCAAAACCTCAGCTTTGAATATATTCAATGACCTGCCTCCAATCCTCACTGGTGAAGACAGAGTTCCAAAGATCAACAACCCGCTGAGAGAAAAGATCTCTCTTCATCTTCATCTTAAATTTGAGATCCTTTATTTTTACTTGATTCCCACACCTGAGGAAACATCCTCTCAGCATCTACCTTGTCAAGCACCTTATATCATATGAATCACAGAATCCCTACAGTGCAGAAGCAGGCCATTTGGCCCATCGAGTCTGTGCCGACCACAATCCCACCCAAGCCCCATCCCCACAACCCCATGCATTTGACACAAGGGTCAATTTAGCACAGCCAATCCACCGAACCACAGTCTTTGGACTGTGGGAGGAAACCAGAGCACCTGGAGGAAACCCACACAGACAGTGCACAGAAAATGTGCAAACTCCACACAGACAGTGACCCAAGGCCGGAATTGAACCTGGGACCCTGGCGCTGTGAGGCAGCAGTGCTAGCCACCATGCCGCCCTTAAATTCCCAGATATTTCAATAGGATTACTTCTCAGTCTTCTAAACTCCAAAGAGTACAGGCCCAAGCTGCTCAACCTGAAAGATAAAACCCCTCATTTCAGGAATCAACCAACTGGATCTTCCCTGAACTGCCTCCACTGCAATTTTGTCCCAGCTGAAGTAATTCTGTGCCAGGTTAAAGGAGGAGTGAATGTTTGGAATTTCTGTTCTGGACAGATGCTGATGGATTTTGGAAACTCCTTTTACAGGGGATTAGAAGGGAAAGATTTACACACAGCAAACTCAGACCAAAAGAAATGTTTGTCTGTCCTGAATTTCTAACCTTGAATTACACCTATAACTTTCCTCATTTACAGGGACAAGATTTGAAGATTGCAACATTTTTCCCGGACACCAATCTCTCTGAGATCTTTGCAGATGTAGACTCCAGCGGATTTAAAATGTTGAAAACAGTGAAATGGTTTTGGGGTGAGTGCTACTGAGCATTAAGTTAAATTTAGAGCATGCTCTGATTCCATGGATCTCGGGCTACTGTGACTCCTTTACCATGGATGGGGAGGCAATGGTGCAGTGATAGTGTGATTGGATTAGTAGTACAGGGATCCAGGGCAATGCACTGTGAACCCTGAGTTCGAATCCCACAGTGGCAGATGTTGAAATTTGAATTCAGTAAAAATTTAGAATTAGAAGTCCATTGATGACAATTGTTGTAAAAATCCATCTGATTTAATAATGTCCTTTAAAGAAGGAAATCTACCACATCCCCCAGCAATGCAAGCCACTCAGTTCAAGGGCAATGAGTTATGGGCAGTAGATGCTGATGCAGCCAGCGCACAGAGTCACAGAGCAATACAGCACGGAAACAGGCCCTTAGGCCCAACTGATCCATGCCAACCATGGTGCCCTCCCAGCTAGTCCCAAATGCCCGTGTTTGGCTCATGAATTGGAAAGGATTAGAGGGATATGTACTTATCCAAATGCTTTTTAAATGTTTAAACCTGCTGTTTGAACATTCAACCACTTTCTCTGGCAGCTCAATCCATGTACACATCACCCTCTGCATGAAGAAGTTGCCCCTCAGGTCCCTTTTAATCTTTCCCCTCTCATATTAAATCTATGCCCTCTAGTTTTCAATTCCCCGACCCTGGCAAAAAGACAATGTGGGTTCATCCTATCTATGCCCCTCATTATTTAATACACCTCAATATAGTCACCCCACATTCTCCTACATTCGAAGGAATAAACCCGAGCCTGTCCAACCTCTCATGATCATTCAGACCCATTAGTCCCGGCAACATCCTCATAAATCTTCTTTGCACTCTTTCCAGTTTATCAATGTCTTTCCTATAACAGGGTTACAAAAACTGTACACAATACTCCAAGTGCAGCCTCACCAACGACTCATACAACGATAACATAATGTCCCAACTCCTATACTCAGTGCCCTGACTGATGAAGGCCAGTGTGCTAAATGCCTTCTTCACCACTCTGTCTACCTGTGACATCACTTTCAACGAACGATATACTTGTACTCCTGGGTTCCTCTGTTCCTCAACACTCCCCAGGGCCTTACCATTCACTGTATAAGTCCTACCCTGGTTTGACTTTCCAAAATGCAACACTCACACTTAAGACCATAAGACATAGGAGCAGAATTAGGCCACTTGTCCCATCGAGTCTGCTCCGCCATTCAATCATGGCAGATATTTTTCTCATCCCCATTCTCCTGCCTTTTTGCCATCACCCCTGATCCCCTTATTAATCAAGAACCTATCTATCTCTGTCTTAAAGACAGTCAATGACCCGGCCTCCACAGCCTTCTGCGGCAAAGAGTTCCACAAATTCCTCACTCTCTGGCTGAAGAAATTCCTCCTTATCTCTGTTTTAAAGGATCGTCCCTTTAGCCTGAGGTTGTGCCTCTGTGCTCTGTATTATTTGTACTGAAATCCATTTGCCAATCATCGGCCCACTTCCTTAACCGATCAACTGATGAAGATCCCCCTGTATATATATATATTTCCAGACGTCTCTTCCCTCAGAGGGCTGTTAGTCTTTTGGATTTCTCTTCTACAGGGACCAGTGGAGGCTGAGGATCATTGAATATATTCCAGTTAGACAGATCTTTGACTGACAAGGGTGTCAAGGGTTATGGGGAACAGACAAGAAGATGGAGCAAAAGCTAAGATGTGGGGGGATTTCTTCACTCAAGGATGTGGTAAAGCTTTGGAATTCTCAATCCCTGAGGACAGTGAAACCTCAGTCATCAACTACTTTCAAGAGAGCGATTGATTGGTTTCTAGATATTGAGGATATCAAGGGATATGGGTTTAGTGTGGGGAGAATGATGCTGAGGTAGATGAACGAATTATCTCATTGAATAGTTTAAAAGGCTCGATGAGCCAAATGGCCGACTGCAGCTCCTATTTGTTCTGGTCTCTGTGTCCAGGACAGGAAGCAGTGAGCACGGATCTGTCAATCAGATTCAATCAGCACCTTCAGGAGAATTGGGAGGGTGAATATTAGATACAGCAGAGTGAGAATCGAGGGAGTGTGTGTGGGATGGAGATTTACAGCTTCTTGGGACTGAAATAGGAAAGAATGTTCGATAGAAACTAGAATTGTCTGTTCTGAATTTCTATCCTGTACTGACACTGATGACTTTTGTAAACTCGTTTTACAGGATATTGAAAGAGGAATCACAGACCAAAATCTCAAACGTCACGTCAGATCTGACAGAGTCATATTCCATGGGAGCTGAATATCATCGGCCTTTGAATCTAGAAGGAGAAATGGTTGTCCAGTCTGTTGATTTGAAAAGATTTCAAACATCAGTGTGACTGGAAAAGCACCAACACACTGCCAGACTGGAGTGAGTGTGTTCCAGTGCACTGACTAAAGAGCTTCAACCAGTTACACAGCCTGAATAAATATCACACCATTCACAGCGGGGAGAGACTGTACCAGTGTCCTGTGTGTGGACAAGGCTTCAACTGATTGTCCACCCAAGGGAGAGGCAAGGACACCTGCACCATGGAGAAACCATGGAAATGTGCGGACTGTGGGAAGAGATACAGAGCCCCATCCCTGCTGGAAGCTCATCGGCGCAACCACACTGGGGAGAGACCATTCGCCTGCTCTCAGTGTGGGAAGGGATTCACTCGGTTATCCATCCTGCAGAAACACCAGCGAGTTCACACTGGGGAGAGGCCATTCACATGCTCTCAGTGTGGGAAGGGTTTCTCTCATTTATCCACCCTACGCACTCACCAGCGAGTTCTCACTGTGGAGAGGCCGTTCACCTGCTCTCAGTGTGGGGAGGGATTCACTTGGTCATCCAGCCTCCAGAGACACCAGCGAGTTCACACTGGGGAGAGACCGTTCACCTGCTCTCAGTGTGAGAAGGGATTCTGTGATCCATCCAGCCTGCTGAGACACCAGCGAGTTCACACTGGGGAGAGGCCATTCACCTGCTCTCAGTGTGGGAAGGGATTCTGTGATTCATCCAGCCTGCTGAGACACCAGCGAGTTCACACTGGGGAGAGGCCATTCACCTGCTCTCAGTGTGGGAAGGGATTCTGTGATTCATCCAGCCTGCTGAGACACCAGCGAGTTCACACTGGGGTGAGGCCATTCACCTGCTCTCAGTGTGGGAAGGGATTCACTTGGTCAAACCAGCTGCAGAGACACCAGCGAGTTCACACTGGGGAGAGGCCATTCACCTGCTCTCAGTGTGGGGAGGGATTCACTCGGTCATCCCGCCTGCTGAGACACCAGCAAGTTCACACTGGGGAGAGGCCGTTCACCTGCTCTCAGTGTGGGAAGGGATTCACTCGGTCATCCCACCTGCTGAGACACCAGCGAATTGACACTGGGGAGAGGCCGTTCACCTGCTCTCAGTGTGGGAAGGGATTCACTCGGTCATCCCACCTGCAGATACACCAGCGAATTCACACTGGGGAGAGGCCGTTCACCTGCTCTCAGTGTGGGAAGGGATTCTGTGATTCATCCAGCCTGCGGATACACCAGCGAATTCACACTGGGGAGAGGCCGTTCACCTGCTCTCAGTGTGGGAAGGGATTCTGTGATTCATCCAGGCTGCGGATGCACCAGCGAGTTCACACTGGGGAGAAGCCGTTCACCTGCTCTGTGTGTGAGAAGAGATTCAGTCTTTCATCCGCCCTGCTGAGACACCAACAAGTTCACAAGTGATGACAGGGGTTGGATTCTGCTGTTATTGTTTCTGCTCTCAATTCCATCCAGGACTGCATTTTGTTCATTCTCACAGTTGGTCAATGGGGAGGATGCTCTGATTGTGGGAAGGGATTCACTGATTCATCCGACCTGCTGAAACACCAGAGAATTCATAATAGGGAGAGGCCATTTATCTGCTCCAAGTGTGGGAAGGGATTTACTCAGTCATTCAACCTGCTAAAACACCAGCCAAGTCACACTGGAGAGAGGCCATTCACTTGCTCCAGTTGTGGGAAGGGATTTATTGATTCATCCAGCCTGCGGAGACACCAGCGAATTCACACTGGGGAGAGACCATTCACCTCCTCTGATTGTGGCAAGGGATTCAGTCAATCATCCAACCTGATAAAGCACCAGCGAATTCACACTGGGGACAGGCCATTCACCTGCTCTGTGTGTGGGAAGGGATTCACTCAGTCACCTCACCTGCTGAAACACCATCATGTTCACGAGTGACTGCAAGGACTGAATTTTGCTGTTAATCTCATCGAGATCCCAACCATTTTCATTGGTGTCTGTTTCTGCTGATGTTAATAAACCCTGGCCCAGTTGTAAGATTTGTATTGTGGATTGTCTTGTCTGAGTCCTGAACTCGTAAATAAAAACAAGAAGTGCTGTAAAAACTCAGCAGGTCTGACAGCATCTCTGGAGAGAGAAACAGAGCTAATGTTTTGACACTGAAGAAGAGTCACATTCAACTGGAAACATTAACTGTTCCTGTCTTTACAGATTCTGTCAGACTTACTGAGATTTTGCAGCAACTTCTGCTTTTAGAATGACGGTGAATGCTGGATACATGAATCAGAGATTGGTGTAAAACTGGGATCTGCTCCTAAATGAAAGTGAAACAGCAGGTTAAAGTTTCCAGTCTGAAAAGTACTATGGTTGTTATACTATATATACCATTTTAAGGCTGGTTTTAACTCATTTAAAATAAACCTATTTAAAATATATTTGTTAAAGTCAGTATTAAAATCCGAGTTGGATGAGTTCACAGGAGCCTGTTAACCGCTGGGACAATTATTCAACAAACATTGGATCTCCAGATAGAGAAGAAGCTGCAGTTTGTTTGCAGGAATTCCCTGTTTTATTGATGTGTGTGTGTTAGACATCAGGATAACTAAAAATACACAAACCTGGACATCAATGGTGATCTGATTGACAGTTACTCTGGGAATCACTCCCACTGTGAAACTTCAGCACTGACACTGCTGAATGTTGTCGGCTCAGGGAGTGGGACCTCCAGGAGTGGACTGTAAAAAAGCTGGGTTTCAGTATCCTGACTAATATATGGTGAGGAACCAGAAAAATCCTTACTGAGGAACTGTCTGGGGTTTTACCAGTGTAGGTTCAGGGGCGAATGATTCCAGACTCCCTGAAATGTCTGATATTGAACCCAGTTTGGAACAAGATTCATTCAGTTTCCAGGAGAATAGGGACAAATATCACCCACAACTGAGAGAGAGAAAAACAGCCACCTTGATCAATGACTTGGATGAAGCCAGAATTGATGATTCAAAGATAGGTAGAAAAGCAAGTTGTGAGGTTATTACAAAAAATCTGTAAGGGACACATAAGTTACCTGAATGGACAGAAAAATGGCAGATGGAGTATAGTGCGGGAAAGTGGGAGCTTTTCCACTTTGGCAGGAAGAATAGAGAAGCAAACAATTTATAAATGTACAGAAACTGAAGAATACTGCCGTAGAGAGGAATCTGGGTGTCCTTGTACATGAATCGTGAAAAAATAGGATGAAGGTACAGCAAGTAAAGAAGAAGGCAAATGGAGTGTTGGACTTTACTGCAAGGGGGTGGAGTTTGAAAAAGGGAACTTGCTGCACCTACACAGGACATTGCTGAGATAGCAGCTGGAATACTGTGTACGG
Source organism: Mustelus asterias (assembly GCF_964213995.1). Lineage (NCBI taxonomy): Eukaryota > Metazoa > Chordata > Chondrichthyes > Carcharhiniformes > Triakidae > Mustelus > Mustelus asterias. Next base: position 96,600 of record NW_027590170.1, read on the forward strand.
TTTTGGTCTCCCTACTTATGGAATGACATGCTTTCATTGGGATGAGTTCAGAGAAAGTTCACCAGGCCCATTCCTAAGATGAAGGTGTTGTCTTTTGAGGAAAGGTTGTGAAGGTGTAGGGGAGAATTCTCCCATCCCGCCCACCACAGGAATCGTAGCAGGCCGGGGGGTGGACCACACAAAGGTCCTTTGACCTCGAGGGGAATTCTCCAGTTTTGGGGCAAGTGAGGCCGCAGAATCCAACTCGTTGTCTTTTGGGGAAGGGTTGCACCGATACTCATTGGGTTTGGAAGAATGAGCAGTGAACATTCTGAAACACGAGATTCTCATGGGCAGTTGACAGGCGAGAGGCCAAGAGGATGATTCAGGAAGGAGTCTTGAACTTGGTGCCACAGATCTACAAGGAAGCCAAGGGTATTGTTTTAGCCCTTACAGACACCAATACTTTATCCTCAGTTTTAGTCAGGTTAGTCAGAGGTTTAGTCAGGTGTGGTGAAAGCTTCAACCAATCATCTGGCCTTTTGGAACATAATTGCAGTCACAGGGAGATGCCATGGAAATGTGGGGATTGTGGGAAGAACATAAGAACCAGGAGCAGGAGTAGGCCATCTGGCCCCTCGAGCCTCATGGCTGATCTTTTTGTGGACACAGCTCCACTTACACGCCCTCTCACCATAGCCCTTAATTCCTTTCCTGTTCAATAATTTATCCTTGCCTTAAAAACATTCAATGAGGTAGCCCCAACTGCTTCACTGGGCAGGGAATTCCACAGATTCACAATCCTTTGTGTGAAGAAGTTCCTCCTCAACTCAGTCCTAAATCTGCTTCCCCTTATTTTGAGGCTATGCCCCCGAGTTCTAGTTTCACCCGCCAGTGGAAACAACTTCCCTGCTTGTATCGTATCTATTCCCTTAATCTTATATGTTTCTATAAGATCTCCCCTCATTCTTCTGAATTCCAATGAGTATAGCCCCAATTTACTCAGTCTCTCCTCATAAGCCAACCCTCTCAACTCTGGAATCAACCTAGTGAATCTCCTCTGCACCCCCTCCAGAGCCAGTATATCCTTTCTCAAGTCAGGAGACCAAAACTGTACACAGTACTCCAGGTGTGGCCTCACCAGCACCTTATACAGCTGCAACATAACCTCGCTGTTTTTAAACTCCATCCCTCTCGCAATGAAGGACAAAATTCCATTTGCCTTCTTAATTACCTGCTGCACCTGCAAACCAACTCCTTGAGATTCCTGCACTAGGACACCCAGGTCCCTCTGCACAGCAGCATGCTGCAATTTTTTACCATTTAAATAATAGTCAATTTTGCTGTTATTTCCATCAAAATGGATGACCTCACATTTACCAACATTGTACTCCATCTGCCAGACCCTCGCCCACTCACTTAGACTATCTATATCCCTTTGCAGACTTTCAACGTCCTCTGCACACTTTGCTCTGCCACCCATCTTAGTGTCATCTGCGAACTTTGACGCACTACACTTGGTCCCCAACTCCAAATCATCCATGTAAAACATAAACAATTGCGGTCCCAACACTGATCCCTGAGGCACACCACTAGTCACTGATCGCCAACCAGAAAAACACCCATTTACCCCCACTCTTTGCTTTCTGTTAGTTAACCAATCCTCTATCCATGCTAATATATTACCCGTAACACCGTGCACCTTTATCTTATGTAGCAGTCTTTGGTGTGGCACCTTGTCAAATGCCTTCTGGAAATCCAGATACACCACATCCACAGGTTCCCCATTGTCAACTGCACATGTAATGTTCTCAAAGAATTCCACCAAATTAGTCAAACATGACCTTCCCTTCATGAACCCATGCTGCGTCTTACCAATGGGACAATTTATATCCAGATGTCTCGCTATTTCTTCCTTGATGATAGATTCAAGCATTTCCCCTACTACAGAAGTTAAGCTAACCGGCCTATAGTTACCCGCCTTTTGTCTACCTCCTTTTTTAAACAGTGATGTCACATTTGCTGTTTTCCAATCTGCGGGAACCACCCCAGAGTCCAGCGAATTTTGGTAAATTACCACTGGTGCATTTGTTATTTCCCCCGCCATTTCTTCTAGTACCCTGGGATGCATTCCATCAGGACCAGGAGACTTGTCTACCTTTAGCCCCATTAACTTGCCCAACACTACCTCTTTCGTGATAATGATAGTTTCTAGGTTCTCACCTGCCAGAGCCTTCCTGTCATCAATTTATGGAGGTTCTCTTGTTTACAATAATCGACCTAATTGTAATTCACACCAGGTTCTAGTGACTTAACCATCTGGCAAGAAAAAACACTTTAAATGGTGAATTCAGAAAGTTTATTAATCATTAAAAATGTGACAAGTCAGAAAGATAAAAAACAAAGTATCGATTAACACTCAATGGAGAAAGCTTCACTTTAACAATTGAACAAACCTCTCTCCCTCTCAGACCAGGGCATGAAGCGGCGGCTCTGCAAACGGGGGTAACTTGTAAAACCAACAGCTCTCAACACCTCTCTGTAAACATCTCTCCCTCCATCTCTCTCTACCAAATTGGCTTCTCAAGACCCCTTTCTTATTCTTTAAAAATGTCAAACGCCCACCTTAGCAAATTCCCATAAATCTTCAATTATAAACTAAAATAAATATGAATTTTCAGGCGATTTAAAAACAAATGAACTGTCTGCTGAAAGGGTTAACTTTCCTACAGAACCTAAAGGGGGGGGGAGTGAGCAGCAAAAACTTGGCACACAATTACATCACTTTACACAAGTTTAAAAAACTTCTCTAACAATAAAACAAACTTGATTTTAAACTTCATCTATTAAGTTTTTTTGTTATATTCCTCAACGTAATTATTTTAATTTGATCAGTTTTTGTTAGGGATGGGTAACTTCCGTTCTTTATAAACTGGTTCACTCTTTTAAAAAAATTCTACATGGGCTCAGAGAATCAGAACCCAGACTTTATCATCCTTATCCTTTTTCTCCCTTTGCCACCACTCCCTCTGTTTTGCGTAAACATTTTATCCTAAAAGTTAAATACTGTGGATGCTGGAATTTGAAACAAAAATCGAAAATGCTGGAACATCTCAACAGGTCTGACAGCATCTGCGGAGAGAGAACAGAGCCAATGTTTCGAAGTTATGAAGTGTCGTCCAGACACAAAACGTTGGCTCTATTCTCAAATCATTTTATCAACAAGTTTCTTTTTCTTAGTTTCCAAATGGCAGGTAAGAACCTGTCCGGTCCCCACTCGAGCTCTGATTTTTCACTGGCCATGCTTGGGTAAGATTATAACCATTAGAATCTACTCTCAGAGGTCCGCTTTTCAGTCCAGTGCTACTTGGAGTATACCGTCACTTCACCGACTATTGGGTCACAAATCCCTCACAGTTCTTATCACAAATTTAGGATAAATTAATTTAAACATGCCTGAGAACACTTCTTAATTTCTTGACCAACTACCAACCATTGTTTGCCGATTGGTCAGACCCCCTGTTCACAGATTCGGGTCTCTCAGCTGCTGAACACCAGATGGTCCTTCAATAAATTTAACTCGAACTCATTCTGAGTAAATATTCTCACCAGGTCCTCTGTTGGGGCCCTGCTAAGCAGCTTTAATGGTCCGTGATTGCAGAAACTGAGCAATCACAGGAATGTGGTCAAAATAGTCCAGTCCTATAATCTGCAGTCCTTCAATTATAACAGAATATGTGGCTGTATGTAGCTGCCCCGGCCGTGGTCAACCCCAACACTGCCTTCCTGAACTGCTACAATGCCTGGGGTGTAGGTACACCCACAGTGCTGTTAGGGAGGGATTTCCAGCTACACATTCCAGACTTTCACTGGACTGTAGGTGGATATCAGATTGATACATTTCATTCAACCACACCCAAGGTGAGTTATTCCAATTCCTTTATTGTCCAGGACAATATATTCACAATATCTTTAAAACAGAAATTAAACATTCCCATTTGATTTCAGGCAGTAACATATTCTGTTAGTTTGTTCTTTATTGTCAATGTCAGGCTGGGGTTGTTCGTCTTGGAGCAAAGGAGGTTGAGGGGAGATTTGATAGAGGTGGACAAGATTCTGACAGGTTTAGATAAGGTGGACAAAGAAAAGCTGTTCCCATTCGCTGACGGGACAAGGACGAGGGGGACACAGATTTATGGTTTTGGGTCAGAGATGCAGGGGGGTGATGTGAGGAAGAATATTTTGATGCAGCGAATGGTAATGACCTGGAACTCGCTGCCTACGAGGGTGGAGGAAGTGGAGACAATAAACAATTACAAAGGGAATTGGATGGGCATTGGGGGGTTTCAAACAGAAATGCTGACTAAATATCTCTGAACTTCTTCACACCCGGTCACTCTGTGATCCGTGTGAAATTTAAAACCGGGTATTCGCAACAAGACTCAAAGAGCATCAGCCCACTGGAGGCAGTTGTGAGACCGGCCAGTCCAGCAGAAAGAAACCCTCCGACCCTCCCCATTGACCAACTGTGAGAATGAACAAAATGCAGTCCTGGATGTAATTGAGAGCAGAAACAACAACAGCAGAATCCAACACCTTGAATCACTCGTGAACTTGTTGGTGTCTCAGCAGGGAGGATGAAACACTGAATCCCTTCCCACATTGAGAGCAAATGAATGGCCTCTCCCCTGTGTGAACTCGCTGGTGTATCTGCAGGCTGGATGAGTCAGTGAATCTCTTCCCACACTGAGGGCAGGTGAACGGCCTCTCCCCAGTGTGAACTCGCAGGTGTTTCTGCAAGTTGGATAAGTCATTGAATCCCTTCCCACACTGAGAGCAGGCGAACGGTTTTTCCCCAGTGTGAACTCGCTGGTGTGTCCGTAGGATGGATAATCGAGTGAATCGCTCCCCACACTGAGAGCAGGTGAACGGTTTCTCCCCAGTGTGAACTCGCTGGTGTGTCCGCAAGTTGGATGACTGAGTGAATCCCTCTCCACACTGAGAGCAGGTGAACGGTCTCTCCCCAGTATGAACAAGCTGGTGTGTCCGCAGGTTGGATGACCGAGTGAATCCCTTCCCACACTGAGAGCAGGTGAATGGCCTCTCCCCAGTGTGAACCCGCTGGTGTGTCCGCAGGCTGGATAACTGACTGAATCTCTTCGCACACTGAGGGCAGGCGAACGGTCTCTCCCCAGTGTGAACTCGCTGGTGTCTCCACAGGCTGGATGACAAAGTGAATCCCTTCCCACACACCGAACAGGTGAACGGCCTCTCCCCATTGTGACTGCGTCGATGAATTTCCAGATCAGATGGAGCTTTGAATCCCTTCCCACAGTCCCCACATTTCCACGGTTTCTCCATGGTGCGGGTGTCCTTGTGACTCTCCAGGTTAAACAATCAGTTAAAACTCACACAGAACACAAATACAGTCTCTCCCCGCTGTGAATGCTGCGATGTATTTTCAGGCTGTGTATCTGGTTAAAGCTTTTTCCTCAGTGCACTGGAACACTCTCAATTGAGTGTGTCTGTGTCTCGGTGCTTTTCCAGTGATGCTGATGTTTAAAATCTTCTGTAGCAGACAGAACAGAGAAACATTTCTCCTTCTAGATTCAAAGGCCGATGATATTCGGGTCCAGATGAATTGAGTGAGTCTGTCAGATATTTGGTTTGAGATTTCTGTCTGTAAATCTTCACCTTCTGATATCCTGTAAAAGGAGTTTATAAAAACCATCACTGTCACTACAGGATAGAAATTCAGAACACAGTTCTAGTTTCTGTGGAGCAGAGGGCGGCACGGTAGCACAGTGGTTAGCACTGCTGCTTCACAGCTCCAGGGACCTGGGTTCGATTCCCGGCTTAGGTCACTGTCTGTGTGGAGTTTGCACATTCTCTTCGTGTCTGCGTGGGTTTCCTCCGGGTGCTCCGGTTTCCTCCCACAGTCCAAAGATGTGCGGGTTAGGTTGATTGGCCATGCTTAAATTGCCCCTTAGTGTCCTGAGATGTGTAGGTTAGAGGGATTAGTGGGTAAAATATGTAGGGATATGGGGGTAGGGCCTGGGTGGGATTGTGGTCGGTGCAGACTCGATGGGCCGAATGGCCTCTTTCTGTACTGTAGGGTTTCTATGATTTCTATGATTTCTTTCCTCTCATTCCCCAAAAGCTGTAAATCTCCATCCCACACACTCTCCCTCCATTCTCACTCTGCTGTATCTAATATTCACCCTCCCAATTTCCAGAAGGTGTTGATTCAGGTTGATTGACAGATCCATGCTCACTGCTTCCTGTCCAGCACAGAAATCATAACTCAAAGCAGCTGCAATCAGTTATTCGCCACATTGAGTCCGCTCAACCATTCATAGAATCATAGAATCTACAGTGCAGGAGGAAGGCATTAGGCCCATCGAGCCTGCACCAACAACAATCCCAACCAGTTCCAATCCCCGTAACCCCCCATATTTACCCTTCGAATCCCCCAACACTAAGGGTCAATTTATCATGGCCAATCAACCCAATCCACACATCTTTGGATTGTGGGAGGAAACCAGAGCACTGGAGGAAACCCACGCAGAGATCATGCAAACTCCACACAGACAGTGACCCAAGCCAGGAATGGAAGCCAGGTCCGTGACGCTGTGAGACAGCCGTGATAACCACTGAGCCACCGTGCCGCCCAGATGTACCTTCGCACCATTTTCTCCACAGTATCCCCTGGATCCCTTGATATCCCTTGATATCATGGGCGGCACGGTAGCACAGTGGTTAGCACTGCTGCTTCACAGCTCCAGGGACTTGGGTTCGATTCCCGGCTTGGGTCACTGTCTGTGTGGAGTTTGCACATTCTCCTCGTGTCTGCGTGGGTTTCCTCCGGGTGCTCCGGTTTCCTCCCACAGTCCAAAGACGTGCAGGTTAGGTTGATTGGCTATGCTAAAAATTGCCCTTAGTGTCCTGAGATGCGTAGGTTAGAGGGATTAGTGGGTAAATATGTAGGGATATGGGGGTAGGGCCTGGGTGGGATTGTGGTCGGTGCAGATTCGATGGGCCGAATAGCCTCTTTCTGTACTGTAGGGTTTCTATGATCTTGAATATCTAGAAACCTATCAAACCCTTACTTGAAAATTCTTGATGACTGAGCTTTACAGTCCTCTGAGGTAAAGAATTCCAAAGCTTCACCAGATCCTTGAGTGAAAAAATCCCATCTCATCTTCGCTTTCTCTCCAAATAAATGTACTTTATTACAGGACCATAAATAAAATCTAATCTGTACAATAGAACAAAACTAGACATATCTCTGTCCTCTATTAGTTTGTTCCCTTAAATGTCAGCCATCTCCGGTGGAAACCAGCCTTTAATTGTGAACATCAGGAAAGAGACCATCCTTTTAGCCAGATAAATAAATGTGTCAAGCTGAGGGAGCAAAGGATGTCAATGTCTTTAAGAGAGAGAGACTTGGGGCAACCTTTCCAGAGTCTGCAGCCTCCCTGGATTCACTTCCTTTCCCTTCAGTTGCTGCAAGTCCCCAATTTCCCCCAGAATGAGAAAAGAAATGGAAAGGGGGAGAAAAGAAAGTGTTTTACTCACAGATGTTGGTTTCTTTTTATTTATCACAAATACGTTAATACAAAGCAATTACAAATACACAAAAAATACATTACCAATGGCTAACGCCATCCATTTATCAGTTACTATCTTCTATTTCGGAAGGGTTCACTAACGGTCATAGTTTTCCAGGGCATTGCCCTCTCAATACACCTCCAATTACAAATCATAATCTACAAAGTGACAAACATTAGTACAACACAACAAGAATAAACAGTGCAGCATATCCGCCGCCCTCCAGGGCACCGCCTCCCGGGTTTTTCCCCTGCCGGGGGATGCAACCCTCCAGAGGTACTCAGGTCCGGGGGTTCCACCTGACGGATGTTCGACTGGAGGCGGGGGGACAGGAAAACCACCCCGAACCTACTCAATCCGGACTGCCTTCCGGATTTTCGGCTGGGGCGGTGGGAAAAGCTCTCCGGGATACTCAATTCGGCCTGCCTTCCCAATTTTTCTCCCGGAGAACAAAACCCCCCCGGTGTTACCCCTCTGGGTGCCCCGGACACTTTCCACAACTGGATGTCACACCCCCCGGGGGTCACTCTATCCAGGAGGGAGGGGGGTGGGGGATACCCCCCAGGCCACAAACAATGCAAAGATTTTCCGTTGGTTAGTACAAACACGATATTACAAAACAATTACAAATGAACAAAGAACAAATCTGAAAAATACATTACCGATGGCTAACACCATCCATTTATCAATTACTACCTTCCATTTCGGAAGGGTTCATCATCAATTACAGTTTTCCAGGGCATTGCCCTCAAAATACACCTCCATTTACAAATCATAATCTACAAATCTACAAACATTAACACAACACTACAACTGTACACAACAAAAAATAAACACTGAAGCATAAGGGCACCGTCCCCTGGGTTTGTCCACCTGCCGGGGGATGCAACCCTCCAGTGGTACTCATATCCGGGGGTTACACCTTACGGATGTTCAGCCGGAGGGGGGAAATGGGGAAACCACCCCGAACCTACTCAATCCAGAATCCCTTCGGGAATTTCAGCCGGGGCGGTGGGAGAGTCTCTCCAGGGTACTCAGTTCGGGCCTGCCTTCCCAATTTTTCTCCCGGAGAATAAAAATCCCTCTGGTGTTACTATGTCCGGGGCTTCACCACCCAGAACTTTTCCCAAGTGGATGTCACACCCCCCGGGGGTGACTCCATCCAGGGGGGGATGCCCCCCAGGCCACAAATAACGCAAGAAAATAGACGGGGGCCGGAACAAACCACCAACTATCATAACAGGAAAACCACATATTACAATAACAAACAATCCATGGACAACCATACAATTGTGAAACATTTCGGAGGCATCGCCTTCCAGAGCTTCGCCCATCAACATTCCACCGTCCGAAGTCGACAACGCTCAACTACAGTCCTCCAAAGTTCACCACTCCGGGCCAGAACTTCCAAAATCACACCCACTGGGGCTGCACCGTCTGGGGTCACACCCTCCGCGGCTGAACCTTCTGAAACCATAGTTCCCAAATGGCTCCTCCCTGGCTTGGGCCCTCCGAGACTGCATCCACCCGGGCCACGCCTTTCAAGGCACAGGAATCCCAGCGAGAGCAGCATTCAACAAGCCCCAGCCGAAACAAAAAGTTCTTGCACAAGTCACGAACCCAAGCACTTGAAACAGAAACTTCACGCCGACCAAGGCGTTCCTCCCAGCGGCCACATTTCCAAAAGCTCACCGCAAGGCGCGCATTAAGCCTGCCTTGAACTCCTTATCCTCTGCCCGCCCCCTGCCTGGAGCACACTATACTGGCCAACACGCAAAGCGAACGGCCAATATGGTGGATTTCTTTTTGTTTATTACAAATACGTTAATACAAAACAATTACAAATACACAAAGAACAAATGTGAAAAAAATACATTACCAATGGCTAACGCCATCCATTTATCAGTTACTACCTTCCATTTCGGAAGGGTTCATCGTCAATTACAGTTTTCCAGGGCATTGCCCTCAAAATACACCTCCATTTACAAATCACAATCTACAAATCGACAAACATTAACAACACTACAACTATACACAACAAAAAATAAACACTGAAGCATAAGGGCACCGTCCCCTGGGTTTGTCCACCTGCCGGGGGATGCAACCCTCCAGTAGTACTCATATCCGGGGGTTACACCTTACGGATGTTCAGCCGGAGGGGGGAAATGGGGAAACCACCCCGCCTACTCAATCCGGACTGCCTTCCGGAATTTCAGCCGGGGCGGTGGGAGAGTCTCTCCAGGGTACTCAGTTCGGGCCTGCCTTCCCAATTTTTCTCCCGGAGAATAAAAATCCTTCTGGTGTTACTATGTCCGGGGCTTCACCACCCAGAACTTTCCCCAAGTGGATGTCACACCCCCCGGGGGTGACTTTATCCAGGGGGGGATGCCCCCCAGGCCACAAATAACGCAAGAAAAATAGACGGGGGCCGGAACAAACCACCAACTATCATAACAGGAAAACCACATATTACAATAACAAACAATCCATGAACAACCATACAATTGTGAAACATTTCGGAGGCATCGCCTTCCAGAGCTTCGCCCATCAACATTCCACCGTCCGAAGTCGACAACGCTCAACTACAGTCCTCCAAAGTCCACCACTCCGGGCCAGAACTTCCAAAATCACACCCACTGGGGCTGCACCGTCTGGGGTCACACCTTCCGCGGCTGAACCTTCTGAAACCATAGTTCCCAAATGGCTCCTCCCTGGCTTGGGTCTTCCGAGATTGCATCCACCCGGGCCACACCTTTCAAGGCACAGGAATCCCAGCGAGAGCAGCATTCAACAAGCCCCAGCCGAAACAAAAAGTTCTTGCACAAGTCACGAACCCAAGCACTTGAAACAGAAACTTCACGCCGACCAAGGCGTTCCTCCCAGCGGCCACATTTCCAAAAGCTCACCGCAAGGCACGCATTAAGCCCGCCTTGAACTCCTTATCCTCTGCCCGCCCCCTGCCTGGAGCACACTATACTGGCCAACACGCAAAGCGAACGGCCAATATGGTGGACTGGCTGGACAATCCAATCTTTCCCACCCACAGATGTGGACGACAGGAGGAAGTTTGAGTCTGTCTGAAGCTCAATCTGAGTATCACAAAGCCCGATTGGCTGAAGGACCAGAGTCCTTCCGGTCCTCCAACTCTTCCCATTGGTCAACACCTCAGCACGAAGGTCAGAAGGCGGGCTGCCCCGCTCATGCGCAGTGTCCCCTCTCCACTGGACATGCGCAGTCCCGGGCCAGGGGGAGGGGGTGATCACCGAGAGGCTTCTCGCTGTGGCCGGAGCCGCCAGCCGGTTGCCTAGAAACCTTGGCTGGAGGAGGTGCAGGGGGAGGGGAACAATTGGTGGGGGCGGGGCTTCCGTGTCTGTGCGCCCGGGCCTGCGCACTGGAACTCCAGGACGTCATTGTGGAAGAGACTGATTCCTATTGGCTGATTCGCGGCAGGGCTCCATTGTGACGTCACAATGCGGAAGTTGGCCAATGAGCTTCAGAGTGAAACTTCCGCCTCTGGGCCACATCTGGGAGGAAATCAATGTTTCCCCCTTTCCATTTCTTTTCTCATTCTGGGGGAAATTGGGGACTTGCAGCAACTGGAGGGAAAGGAAGTGAATCCAGGGAGGTTGCAGACTCTGAAAAGGTTGGCCCGGGTTTCTCTCTCTCTTAAAGACATTGACATCCTTTGCAATGTTCCACAGGAACTAGAATTGTCTGATTTGAATTTCTATCTTGTTCTGACAGCGATGACTTTTGTCAATTCTTTTTACAGGATATTAGAAGGAGTTGATTTGCTGATAGAAATGTCAAGATCTAACATTCACTCAATTCATGGGAGCTGAATGTCATCGGTTTGAATCTGGAAGAAGAAACGTTTCTCAGCTTGAGTTGGGTGAACCATTGGTGTGAACAGAAAAGCATCGAGGCCCGTGCAACCCGAGTGACGGTGTTCCAATGCACGTATTGTGAAAACTGCAGGAGAGACAGAAAGACACTCAGATCATGGAAAAACCATGGAAATGTGGGGACTGTGAAAAGTCATTCCGTTCCCCATCGGTGTTGGAAATTCATCGACGCAGTCACACCGGGGAGAGGCCATTCACCTGCTCCAATTGTGGGAAAGGATTCACTCGGTTATCGATCTTGCTGACACACCAGCGAGTTCACACCGGGGAGAAGCCATTCAGCTGCTCTGATTGTGGGAAGGGATTCACTCAATCATCGCACTTGCTGATACACCAGCGAGTTCACAATGGAGAGAGGCCATTCACTTGCCCCGTGTGTGAGAAGGGATTCAGCGATTCATCCACACTGCAGACACACCAGAGAGTTCATACTGGGGAGAGGCCATTTATCTGCTCCATGTGTGGTAAAGGATTTGCTCAGTCATCCAACCTGTATTCACACCAGCGAGTTCACACCGGAGAGAGGCCGTTTCCCTGCTCTGTGTGTGGGAAGGGATTCAGTAACTCCGCCAACCTGCTGAGACACCAGCAACTTCATACTGGGGAGGCTTCCTTCACCTGCTTTGAGTGTGGTAAAGGATTCAGTGATTCATCCAACCTGTTTTCGCACCAGCGAACTCACACTGGGGAGAGGCCATTCACCTGCTTTCTGTGTGGAAAGGGATTTAGCCAGGCATCCCGCCTGCAGACACACCAGCGAGTCCACACCGGGGAGAGGCCGTTCACCTGCTCAGTGTGCGGCAAGGGATTCAGTGATTCATCCAACCTGATTTCACACCAGGGAGTTCACACTGGAGAGAGGCCATTTAACTGCTTTGTGTGTCAGAAGGGATTCAGTCGATTATCTAACCTGCTGACACACCAGCGACTTCACACTGGGGGGAGACCGTTTGCCTGCAATGAATGTGGAAAGGGATTCACACGATCATCCCACCTGCTGAGACACCAGCAAGTTCATAAGCGATTACAAACATTGGATTCTGCTTAATCACACCCAGGACTGAACCACGTTCATTCTGACAGTTTGTGAAGTGGGAGGGTCGGAGGGTTTCTTTCTGCTGGACTGGCCGATCTCACAGCTTTGTTTCCAGTGGGCTGATGCTCTTTGAACCTGGGAGAGCACATTTCCACTGAAATGATCCACAAAAGCTGATGAACGTTATTTATTTTATTCTGGATAGTAAATAGTGTTTTTCCTACCACTGCAGGTAGATCTAAAATAAATACATTTGTCTCTGTACCAGTGAGTCTACAGCACAGGGCCAGGCCAGTCGGCTCACATGGTCTATGTCAGTATTTATGCTCCACATGAGCCTCCACCCACCCCTCTTCATCTCCCCCCATCAGCATATCCTTCTATTCCTTTCTCCCTCATGTATGTATCTAGCTTCCCCTTCAATGTATTCATGCTGTTCACCTCAACCACTCGCTGTGGTAGTGAGTTCTACAGTCTCACCACTCGCTGGTAAAGAGGTTTCACATTAAATCCCTATTAGATTATTGAATCTCTGAAAATGCACACAGCATTTGTAACAAAAAGGATGAATTGTCAGCATGGTAGAGATAAATGTGTGTGTCCTGATAGACATTACAGAGACTTAGTTGAAATGTCACGGAGGCTGGGATCTAAATATTGAAGGGTATTTGACATAATGGAATGGCAGGAAGCTAGGAAAAGGTGACAGGATCTCTCCCATTAACTAACAATGACATTAGTTCAGTACAGAGCTACCACCTTAGCCTGAAAGATCAGGATGAAGGATCGGTTTGGGTCGAGATAAGAAATGGTAAAGGTACGAGGTCTCTTGTGGGAGTATTTAATGGGCCCCTTACCTAAGTTACACTGAACTGATTTCTTTATTTTGAACATGACACTATAATAGTATGTTTATTTATTAGTGTCACAAACTGGCTTACATTAACATTGCAATGAAGTTACTGTGAAAATCCCTGAGTTGCCACAACTCAGCGCCTATTTGGGGAGACTGAAGGAGAATTTAGCATGGCCAACGCACCTGACCAGCATGTCTTTCCGACTATGGGAGGAAACCGGAGCACCCGGAGGAAACCCACGCAGACACGGGGAGAACGTGCAGGCTCCACACAGACAGTGACCCAAGCCGGGAATTCACCATGGGTCCCTGGTGCCATGAGGCAGCAGTGCTAACCACTGTGCCACCGTGCCGCACTCAGATACTCTATTGCACTGCCCAGAAATAAAATAAACACCTGATCAAAAAGGACTAGGAAAAAGTACAAACTTATAAATCTCAACTCCTTTTCACAAATACAGATCAAATACTTCATCATTCCCAGTTCCCAGTCACATCATTTTCTCATTATCATGTTCTGATTATTCAAATAGTATCTCTATTAAACTCATAGATAATACCATTATTTTATTCCATGACGTCATATAAACTAACATTTGAAGCTTATACATTGTTTTAAAACTGTATTTACACATATTTTCAAATCTTCACCCAAAGCATTCCAAAGATTCATCCACAAACTGAAATATACACAGACTTTAAAGTTGTACAAACATAACATTTTTTAAACTTGTTTTTTTCTATTTAATACATGATCATCATCCCTTAAAGTCAACAGTTTCTTTGCAAATTTTCAGGCAATGATTCATTTTTTGCTTCATCCAAAATCATTGCAGTTTTCAGTTCAACGGACTCCCTAAACTTTAAAACCTGGACATTTTAGAAATAATTTGTTGCTAAGTTCTTGAAAATTCACTTTATTACTATTAATTTGGCTTTTTTCTGTAACATATAGATCGGATTAATAAAGTTAAAGTTTGATGTTTATTTATTAGTGACACAAGTAGACTTACATTAACACTGAAATGAAGTTAATGAAAATCCCCCAGTCACCACACTCCGGCACCTGTTTGGCTACACTGAGGGAGAATTTAGCATGGCCAATGCACCTAACCAGCACGTCTTTCGGACAGTGGGAGGAAACCGGAGCACCCGGAGGAAATCCACACAGACGCAGGGAGAACGTGCAGACTCCACACAGTGACCCAAGCCAGGAATCAAACCCGGGTCCCTGGCACTGAGAGGCAGCACTGCTAACCACAGTGCCACCATGTCGCCCAAATATTCATGCTTTATAACGTTTCCCCAAACCTCTGAAGAATCATCTCAAATGAACAATACAAAATATGCAAGGACTGCAGATCCAATATAAATTTAGTTTTACTCAGAATTTCAATACTCTTTGATTATTTTGTTTTAATATATATTGTATATGTGGTTTCCAACAAAAGGTATGGTCTAGGAGAACACCCAGAACTATATTTCCATATGGGGGAGGCGATGGTGTCATGGCAGTGTCACAGGACGAGTGACCCAGAGACTCAGGGTAATGCTCCGGGGACCCAGGTTCGAATCCTATTGTGGCAAATGGTGAAATATAAATTAGATGAAAATCTGGGATTAAATGTCTAATGATGATTAGAAATTATTGTCGATTGTCATAAAAGCCCATCTGGTTTACTGATGTCCTTTAGGGAAGCAAATCTGCCAACCTTATCTGGTCTGACCAACATGTAACTCCAGATCCACAGCAACATGGCTGCCTTTCATTGCTCTCTCAGTTCAAGGACAATTAGGAATGGGCAATAAATGCTGCACCAGTGACACCCACATCCCATGAATAAATAAATGTTGACATTGTCTGTGGGGAGAGAATAGAGCCAACGTTTCGAGTCTAGATGACCCTTCATCAGAGGGGTCTGACCCCTCTTCTGTTTTTGTGAATGTTGCCATTGTTTATTATATTAACCAAGGGATTTACTTCACCAAATAACATCAACTTCGTTCCACTCAGAGTCAGTCACAATTCATTTTTGACAAACAATATTTTTTATTTTCTCCAATTCAGCACTAACAATTTCAATAAGCTCTTGAAGATCCCACCCAGAATAAAAAATATTGGCATCATCTGCAAACAAAACTAATTGTAATAACTTTGATACATTCCAAATGTCATTAATATATAAAATAAACAATTTAAGGCCCAAAACAGATCCCTGTGAGACTCCACACAGAATATTCACAAAATCTGATTCACATCATCGACTGTTACAAATTGTTGAGATTTTCCAAATAACTTCTGAGCCACTTATTCACTACTCCCCTAATCCCTTGTATCCAGTGTTTTAAGTAATATTCCATGGCCAATTGTATCAAAATCTGTGTAAGATCAGTAGAAACCTCTATTGTAAATTGTCTTTCGTCATTTAGAATCATAGAAGTCATAGAAACCCTACAGTGCAGAAGGAGGCCATTCGGCCCATCGAGTCTGCACCGACCACATTCCCACCCAGGCCCTACCCCCACATATTTACCCGCTAATCCCTCTAACCTATGCATCTCAGGACTCTAAGGGGCAATTTTTAACCTGGCCAATCAACCTAACCCGCACATCTTTGGACTGTGGGAGGAAACAGGAGCACCCGGAGGAAACCCACGCAGACACGAGGAGAACATGCAAACTCCACACAGACAGTGACCCGAGCCGGGAATCGAACCCAGGACCCTGGAGCTGTGAAGCAGCAGTGCTAACCACTGTGCTACCGTGCCGCCCCAAATTCTCCACAAATTCCATCAGTGATAATGAGATAGACCGACTTGGTCTGACTATTACACAGTCAGTTACATTGAGCAATGGAATTATCAGACCATTTAGCAAATGACTTCTCTTTTCTCTGAAAAATGAGAAAAGTGAGGACACTCTCCTGTAATTAGTATAATCACGTTTGTCTCCAGCTTTAAACCATGGAGTAACTTTGTCAATTTTCATTTTACAGGGAGATAGCCCAGTTTGAAAAGACCGGTTGCAAATATGTCAATGGTTTTACTCCACAATCAATAACCTGCTTAACGATTGACATCTCAGTATTGTCTGAATTTGTAGTTTTTTTATTCTTATGATATTTAACAATATCAATGACCTCCTTTCCATCAACACCTCTAAAACGTGAGATGGGATGAAGAGGTGGATATTTTCTCTTGGAACTTTTAACATCATTGTCCATGAACTCCGTTAAAAAGAAATCCACATTTGGAAGCCCAGCCATTATATGAAATATCAGCACTATAACAGGGGAAGATAAGAAAGACAGACATATTGATCTTTTCATCAACATATCTGAGAGTTAAGAATGTGTGACATGATTTTGGGATACCGGAGTGAGTGTACAGATGTGATTTGTTACATGTGAAAAATAACAAGCCTAAATTCATGGTGAGATGGAGTGAGGAGCGGGTCCCAAACACACACGGCTACTTGAGACACAGCAGGAGATGAAATGGTTAATGTGGCCAGGGGATTGAGACAACATTGTGACATCATCAAGGCACTGACACTCCAGAGAGAAACTGAGTTCAAAACAATCAGGGTCCAATTAAACACACTGCACAGGGACACACAGTGAGGAAAATTAAAATAAAATGGATAATATTATAGATTAGGACAATTAACCGCTTGGGAGAAATAATAGAGTAAGAACTGTCCACAAGTTGGATAGGGGTAAAGAGAGAGCTGGAGAATCTTTTGCATCCATGCTTGATCTGTTGCTTGAAGCATCTGTCCTTTTGTACGAGTAACCTAGAACTCACGGTGCTCCTTCAGGAGTTGGAAAGACCGATTAGATGTTACCCCAGGCAGGGCCAGAACAGAACTGGAAAATAACGGATTGAAATTGAGTGAGTGTCAGAGAGAGAGTTCTCCTCCCCCCTCAAGGTGTGGACTGTAAGAATCCTGGGGGACCCCCTACTTTGGGTTTTCTTGCTAATTAGTGAATATTATATTAGATTCTATGACTGGCTGTGCATTGATTTTGAATTTGATTGTGACACTTCTCCTGTTTTTATTCCTGTTGTGATTACACTCTGGGTAAGGATGGTTGACAGGTGACAGGATGGGAAATTGTGGTTTGGATCTTCATTGACCAAATGTTTTATTGATCCGAAAGGTGTAAAAGGGGCAAAACTTCAGCAGAAATCCAGCAGAGCTGAGAACAGACGACTTGCTGTGTGGGAACAGGGAGATAAACAGCTCCCAGAGGACAGAGAAAACAAGAGTGCCTTGAATCCTGGATGACACCTGGGTGTCACGGCCACCATGTTTTCACTGTTTGGCATGGGAATGCTGACTCCCTGTACCAGGGACGGAGCGTGGGAAGACAATTGTTTGAGAGTTTGACGTGGCTTGGGCAGGTACAGATGGTTCAATGACAGGTTTTCTAATTGGTCCGTTCAAATGTTAGCTGGGCAATGATTGGGTTAAATCAGTCTTCATAGACTTTGTGATGTAAAAAAGTATGAGAAGGGATTCCCCGAGCACAGAGATTAGTCGAGGTTTTACATATTGCATTGACTGGTGCCATGGCATCTGGGGCAGAGCAGGGAGCATTTCCGTGGAGATGCTGCTTCTACCCAGAGTGTAATGGTAATGCTGCTGCACCTTGATACGACTGCTCAGACATTAGCCTGTGTCAGCTCTTATTGATACTGAATAAAATCTAACCACTGTCACCAATAAGGGTTATCACTGGCAATCATTTCAGAGTTTGGGAAAAGGGGAGAAAGGATTAATTGACTCCCTGAAGCCCATTTTCTAACATCACTGAGTCAAAAATAAAATCCCATCTCCCCCTCTGACTCCTTTGCCAATTAGCTTAGAGAGGCTCACTTTCTGTTAAAGAGCCTGCCAACCCCTCTCACCCACTTTCCCTAAAGTGCATCAATCTCATCAGGAAAAGTCCAGTACAATCAAATATTTTTACTGATAAAAGTTTATTAATGAAACAGAACATGGTTAAAACAAACAGAAAGTGACTTGAGGATCAAAGACAACCAGAGTAAAGGGATGTTCACAATGTTCTGGACACAACTGGATTCTCTTCAGCTCCTCTGTCCCCTGTTCCTGTGACTCCCCGCTTTGGACACAGGGACACTGAACCCTGGGGGGTCACCATCAGCCCTGGTCACCTCCTCTGGTGCCTTGATTGGTTGGAGGCCCATTTCCCAGTCAGTTCTCCAGTACCTTCCTGTCTCTCTATTAGTGCGACCCCCAGGGCAGTTTCCCAACTGGGGCGCAGGCCCCGTTATTCTCAGCTAAATGCTGCCCTCAGCTCCATCGCCAGGCTGTCATTGACACGAGCAACAGAGACAGAAAGGTACCCCAGGCTCAAATGGGAAGTTGAAACTTGTGGGTCTAAATCAACACTTCAACATTTGTCAGTCAAATCCATGTTATTTACACTGGGAGTTTTTATGATGAGATTAATTGAAGTGTTCGGCCAGTCAGCAAACTCGAGAAGCACTGATTCCAGATTGTTCAATACTTCTACCTTGAATCACAAAAGCTTCTCACTTTATCCCCTTCCTGAACTGAATTCCATTATCCTGAGCAGCTGTGGGTGTCACCTCTCTGTGTAAACTCCTGCCCCTTTTTATAAGGCTCTCTCATTCCTTATTGTGGGTCAATTCTTTAATGGTTGAGGATCGCTCTGTGATGTAGTGAGTGTTTATCCGGTCAATCAATGTTTCTGATGTCAGTCGGAATGTCCATCGTTACTTTTCACCTGTTTCTCACTCTGTGTTTTATAAAAATAAAGTTTATAAACTTTTACAGAATGGTCAGCTTTAAGGTTTCTGTAGTTGGTGATGAGGTCATCCAAAGGTCAAAGCCTCTCTTTTCTCCTTCCTGTTTAACTAAGGGGTTGTGTGGAATATTCCACTCAGGGGAGGTGGTGGGAATGTCTCTGGCCGAGTAATGCAGAGACGCAGCAAAGGATCTGGGGACAGGCAGCTGGTGGGATTTGAATTCAGTGAATCAATCTGGAATTATATAAAGTTCGTCTCAGTAACATTGACCATGAAACTATCATCGATTGTTGTAAAAACCTATCCGGTTCACCCTATTAATGCTCCCTATTAGGGAGGGAAATCTGCCATCCTTACCCAGTCAGGCCTACATGTGAATCCAGACCCACACAGCGATGTGGGTGAATCTTAACTGCCCCTCTGAAATGGCTGAGCAAGTCACTCCGTTCAGGGGCAATTAGGAGCTGAGCAACGTGTGCTGGGGCTTTGCCAGCAGTGTCCACATCCCAGGGAAGAATAAAGAATATTCCACAGAAAGTGATGGGTGATTTGAAATGAACTGAAAGTAGGTCAGGAGGTGCTCATATCGCCCAGAGCTGCTTTTCAATGGATCCTCCTGTTTAAAATAAAAACACATCAGTGTGCCCCTTTCCCAGACACACTGACCTTGGAATATCACAATGCTGTTTTTAAACATTCCCATGTTAAAGAATTAGTTATTTAGAATTGTGAAACAGACAGAAATTAAATGTTCCGTTTTTCCTGGGATCCTCCTGTGCCTGGCACCGGTGTCCTGAACAAGGTTATTAACATTCTCTGGGTTAAAGGTTCCTCCTGGTTCTTGCTGTCTGTTGTGTCCTTTGTCACAGTCGGTACCAGGACATTTCTATTGAAAGGTTGTTGAGAAATTCCAGTGAATTCCAGTCCCTTGTGTAACGTTCCATTTGGTGTGCGTCAGATTCAGAGATGTCCACGTGTGTGTGAAAAGGGTTCTGGGTAAGGGTTTTAACCCTTCTTTCCCCGTTAGTAACAATGAGCCCTGTATTCAATTCTAAAGTATAAAGTCCTCATTAGATATCAATTCTACCTGTTATCTACATTTCACCAACCAGTCTATATTTTCATCACAGGACTGCAGTGGGAGCACCGTCAACATCTTACTGACTGGATCGATTTTATCGAGGAGGTGACGAAGGTGATCGATGAGGGTAGAGCAGTGGATGTTGTGAACATGGATTTTAGTGAGGCTTTCGACAAGGTCCCTCATGGTCGGCTCATCCAGAAGATTAAGATGCATGGGATTCACGGTGACTTGGCCGCTTGGATTCAGAATTGACTTGCCCATAGAAGTCAGAGAGTAGTGATGGAGGGTGTTTTTCTGGCTAGAGGTCCGTGACTAGTGGTGTTCTGCAGGGATCTGTACTGGGACCTGCGCTGTTTGTGATATATATCAATGACTTGGATGAAAACGTGGATGGGTGGGTTAGTAAGCTTGCAGACGACACAAAACTAGATGGAGTTGTAGATAGTGTAGAAGGTTGTCAAAGGATACAGTGGGATGTAGATCAGCTGCAGATATGAGCGGAGAAATGGCAGATGGATTTTAATCCAGACAAGTGAGAGGTGCTGCACTTTGGAAGATCAAATATTAAGGATAAGTATCCAGTTAATGTACAGAGGGATCTTGGGATTCAAGAAAGTTCAAAGGAGATGTGAGGGGCAAGTTTTTTTTACAGAGAGTGGTAAGTGTCTGGAACACGCTGCTAGGAGTGGTGGTGGAGGCAGATACGATAGGGGCATTTAAGGGGGTTTTAAATAAGCACATGAATATGCAAGGAATAGAGGAATATGGACTAAGGGCAGGCAGAAAGAAATAGTTTAATTTGGCATCATGTTCGACACAACATGGTGGGCTGAAGGGTCTGTTCCTGTGCTATGCTGTTCTACGTTCTATTTGTGATCTCCATTTAGAAAAAGGAAATAGAGACACTGGAGAAGGGGCAAGAAAGATTCACAAGAATAATCCCAGAACTGTCATCACTTGTGAACTCACTGGTGTTTCACCAAGTTTGCTGACTGAGTGAATCCCTTCCCAGTCAGAGCAGGTGACCAGCCTCTGCCTGGTGTGAACTCACTGGTGGGACATTCGTTCCCGAGAGCTTTTGAAGCCACGCCCACATTTAAAGGGTCTCTCCTGGGTGTGATGATGTTGTGTCTGGGCAGGCTGGATAACCGAGTAAATCCTTTCGCACACACCGAGCAGGTGAATGGTTTCTCCCCGGTGTGAACTCACTGGTGTTTCAGCAGTGTTGATGATATTCTAAACCTCCTTGAACAGTGAGAGCAGCTGAACGGCCTCTCCCCGGTGTGAATGTGCTCGGGGATCATCAGTTCCTGAGAGCTTCTGAAGCCGGCCTCTCAGGCAGAGCATTTAAAGGGAGTCTCCTTGGAGTGAGTGCCTTTGTGTTTCTGCAGGCTGGATGACTGAGTGAATCCTTTCCCACACACAGAGCAGGTGAACGGTCTCTCCCCAGTGTGAACTCGCTGGTGGGACACCAGTTCTCCAGAGCTTTTGAATCCGCTCCCACAGTCAGAACATTTAAAACGGTCTCTCTTTGGTGTGAGTGAGATTGTGCCTGCGCAGGTTCGATGAATGAGTGAATCTCTTCCCACACACAGAGCAGGTGAACGGCCTCTCCCCAGTGTGAACGCGCTGGTGCGTCAGCAGATGGGATGACTGAGTGAATCCCTTCCCACAATTGGAACAGGTGAACAGTCTCTCCCCAGTGTGAACTCGCTGGTGTTTCAGCAAGTTGGAAGACTGATTGAATCCTTTCCCACAATTGGAGCAGGTGAACGGTTTCTCCCCGTTGTGAACTCGCTGGTGTATCCGCAGGTTGTATGCTTTTCTAAACCACTTTGTGCAGTGAGAGCAGCTGAACGGTCTCTCCTCAGTGTGAATGCGCTGGTGGGACACCAGATCCTGAGAGCTTTTAAAACCACTTCCACAGTCACAGCACTTAAAGGGTCTCTCATTGGTATGAGTGAGATTGTGTTCCCGCAGGCTGGATGACTGAATGAATCCCTTCCCACACACAGAGCAGATGAATGGTCTCTCCCCGGTGTGAACTCGCTGGTGTTTCCGCAGGTTGTATGATGTTCTAAACCTCTTTGAGCAGTGAGAGCAGCTGAACGGTCTCTCCTCAGTGTGAATGCGCTGGTGCATCATCAGTACCTGAGAGCTTTTGAATCCGCTCCCACAGTCAGAGCATTTAAACGGTCTCTCATTGGTGTGAGCGAGATTGTGTGTCTGCAGGCTGGATAACTGACTGAATCCCTTCCCACACACAGAGCAGGTGAATGGTCTCTCCCCAGTGTGACTGCGTTGATGAATTTCCAGTGCAGATGGGTATCTGAATCCCTTTCCACAGTCCCCACATTTCCATGGTTTCTCCATGGTGCGGGTGTCCTTGTGACTCTCCAGGTTAAACAATCAGTTAAATCTCACACAGAACACGGGTACAGTCTCTCCCCGCTGTGAATGCTGCAATGTATTTTCAGGCTGTGTAACTGGTTAAAGCTCTTTCCACACTCAGTGCACTGGAACACTCTCACTCGGGTGTGTGTATCTCACTGCATTTCTAGTCACAGCGATGTTTACAATCCTTTGAAGCCAAGAGGCCAAACAAACATTTCTCCTGCTAGATTCAAAGGCCGATGATATTCAGGTCCCAAGAAGTCGAGTCACTCTGTCAGATCTCGATGTGATGTTGGAGATTTCTGTCTGATTTCTCCTTGTCTAATATCCTGTAAGCCAATTTAGAAAAAACATCGCAATTCAGAATACGATCCAAATTTAAATCTACATTTCTAGTTTCTATGGAGCATTCATTAGAGACACAGTCATGAAGCATTAAACTAGCCGAGCAGGGCCTCCCGTATCAGCACACAGGCAGCTGCTTTGTGAGACTGCCAGCAGTACGGACAAGTCAGAGATAAGGGTGTCCTCAGAAGTGGGATTCATTGTGAAAGCTCAGGGACGGTTGATAAGATGCAGCAATTCTATGATTCTAATGAACATTCTTTCCTCTCCCATTCCCCAAAAGCTGTGAACCTCCATCCCACACACTCTCCCTCCATTCTCACTCTGCTGTATCTAATATTCACCCTCCCAATTCTCCTGAAGGTGCTGATTGAGGCTGATTGACAGATCCATGCTCACTGCTTCCTGTCCAGCACAGAAATCAGAACAAATAGGAGCTGCAGTCAGCATTCGGCCCATCGAGTCTGCTCAACCATTCATTCAGATTATTGGTTGATCTACCTCTGCATTATTTTCCCCACACTGTCCCCCACATCCATCGATATCTTCAATATCTAGAAACCTATCAATCCCTCTCTTGAAAATTTTTGATGACTGAGGCTCTATAGTCCTCTGTGGTAGAGAATCCAAAACATCACCACATCCTTGAGTGAAGAAATCCTTCCTCACCTGAGCTTTCTCTCCATTTTCCAGCCTGTTCCCAATAATTATTGACTCCCTTGTCATTCAAACACTGTCTAACTCATCCTTGAATATATTCAATCCCTCCACTGGTCCCTATGGAAGAGAAATCTTGATACTAACAATTCTCTGAGGGAAGAGATTGTTGGAAATATATAATACAGCTGTAGTCCAAAATTACACAGCCAGATATAATAAGTGTATTTTATTACAGAGCTATAAATAATATATCTAATCTGTACCATATAACAGGGGAGCTGATAGCCTCGTGGTATTATCGCTAGACTATTAATCCAGAAATTTAGCTGATGTTCTGGGGACCCAGGTTCGAATCCTGCCACGGCAGATGGTGGAACTTGAATTTAAAAACAAAATCTAGAACTAAGAATCTACTGATGACCATGAAACAATTGTCGATTGACCAAAAAACCCATCTGGTTCATTAATGTGCTTTAGGGAAGGAAATCTGCCGTCCTTACCCAGTCTGGCCTACATGTGACTCCAGAGCCACAGCAATGTGGTTGACTCTCAACCATCCTCCGAAATGGCCGAGCGAGCCATTCAGTTCAAGGGGAATTAGGGATGGGCAATAAATGCTGGCCCAGCCGGCAATGCCCGTGTCCCAAGGATGAATTAAAAAAACATCAGACACGTCTCTGTCCGATATTAGTTTACTGTCCCCTTTAATATATTTCAGAAATTAGATGGGCACATGAAGGAAATAAAGTTGCAGGGGAAAGGGAATATAGAAAGGGAATGGGACTGACTGGATTGTTCTACAGAGAGTCAGCATGGATTCGAGTTACTGAATGGACTCCTCCTGCACTGTAATGACTCGATGAATGAAAATATATAACATAGCTTCAGTGTTACATTACAAAACGAGAAATAATAATAAATGTACTTTGTTACAGAACCATAAATAATATATCAAATCTACAATATAACAACACTAAGCATATCTCTGTCCTATATTAATTTATTGTTCTTTTAAATGTCAGCCATCTCCTCAGGAAACCAGCCCTTTAATTGTGAACATTAGGAAAGGGACTTTTTAGCCAGAAATCAATGTGTCAAGCTGGGGGAGCAAAGGATGTCAATGTCTTTAAGAGAAATTGCAGTGTTAATATAAGCCTTACTTGTGACTAATAAATAAACTTTAAACTTTAGGGGCAGCACAGTAGCACAGTGGTTAGCACTGCTGCTTCACAGCTCCAGGGACCTGGGTTCGATTCCCGGCTTGGGTCACTGCCTGTGTGGAGTTTGCACATTCTCCTCGTGTCTGCGTGGGTTTCCTCCGGGTGCTCCGGTTTCCTCCCACAGTCCAAAGATGTGCGGGTTAGGTTGATTGGCCAGGTTAAAAATTGCCCCTTAGAGTTCTGAGATGCGTGGATTAGCGGGTAAATATGTGGGGGTAGGGCCTGGGTGGGATTGTGGTCGGTGCAGACTCGATGGGCCGAATGGCCTCCTTCTGCACTGTAGGGTTTCTATGAGTTCTATAATATAAACTACCCAATTCTCCTGAAGGTGCTAATTAATGCTGATCGACACTCACCATTTCATGTTCCTGACAGATCATAAGAAATAGTTAGAAATTCAGCCCACCAAGCTGTTCAATTGAATTTTTTTTATTCATTCATGGGACATGGATGTTGCTGGCTGGCCAGCATTTATTACCCATCCCCAGTAGCCCTTGGAGGGCAGTTGAGAGTCAACCACATTGTTGTGGCTTTGGAGTCACATGTAGGCCAGACCAATTAAGGATGGCAGATTTCATTCCCTGAAGGACATGAGTGAACCAGATAGGTTTTTCCGACAATCGAAAGAGTTTCATGGTCATCAGTAATTTCTTAATTCCAGATATTTTTTATTGAATTCAAATTCCACCAGCTGCTATGGGGTGGGATTGTTGTTGGTGCAGACTCGATGGGCTGAATGGCCTCCCTCTGTACTGTAGGATTACTATGATTCTATGGCAGGATTCAAACCCGGGTCCCCAGAACATTAGCTGAGTTTCTGATTAATAGTCCAGCAATAATACCACAAGGCCATCGTCTCCCCATCAAGATCATGGCTGATTTGATGTAATCTTAACTCCACTTTTCTTCCTGTCACCCTTGACTCCCTTTTCAATCAAAAATCTCTGTGTTTTGAGTATATTTAATGATGCAGCCTTCACTGCTCTCTGGGGAAGAGAATTGCAAAGACTAACGGCCCTCTGAGGGAAGACATTTCTCCTCATCGCCATCAGAAATGGGGGACCCTTTATTTTGACAATCTGCCGACTAATTCTAGAATCCCCAACATTGGAAACATCCTCTCTTCATCTATACTAATCACTACCTCACAATCTGATGTCAATACTATGATCACCTCTAAACTCCAGTCAGTACAGGCCCAAACTTATCTCACAAAACAACGCCTTCATCCCAGGTATCAGCCTGCAGATCCTTCTCTGAACTGACAATGACAGAGAGGTGATCAGGGAGGGCAGAGGTGAAACAAAGCAATGGATGGACATGGATTCAGATCCACAGTAACGGAGTCACACCAGCCCCAGAGACGTGGAACCAGAGCACAGATAACAGAGCACAGCACAAAAACTCAAAATTATAGGTAAATGTTCAATAATACTCACTTCTGAAACAATTTCACTGTTTTCTAATTTAAAACCTGCGGCTGGAAAGATGTCAGAAGCACTGGAATCAGAGAAAAATTGCAATCTTCAAATATTCTAACTCCCTGCAAAAGGAGATTACAAGAGTCATGTTAATTGTGGCTTGAAATTAAGAGATAACATTTTTTGGGGGTTTGAGATTGCTTGAAAATCCTCTTCTAACCAAGGAGATTCCAAAATCACAGAATCTCTGCAGTGCAGAAGGAGGCCTTTTAGGCCATTTAGTCTGCACCAAGTTTCTAACAGAGCACCTTTACTCAGACCCTATCCCTGTAACCTGATGTACGTACATCACTAATCCTCCCCTTTCCTTCCCCCTCATCTTGGGACACAAAGACACAATTTAGCACTGTCGATCAACCTAACCTGCACATCTTTGGAGTGTGGGAGGAAACCAGAGCACCCAGAGGAAACCCACATGGACAGAGGGAGAATGTGTAAACTCCATACAGACAATCACCCGAGGCTGGAATTGAACCGTGTCTCTGGCGCTATGAGACAGAAGTGCTAACCACTGTGTCACCCCCAACAGTCATTTGTCAGTCCCGAATATAAATCCATAACATTCTCCCCTCCTGTTTTCTAGCATAAGATTACTTAAGATGGAATATACTTACATTGGAAGCAATTCAGACAATGTTCACTCGCTGATTTTGGGCATGAAGGGGTCTGTTTTATGAGGAAAGGTTAGGCAGGGTACATCTATGCTCATTGGATTTTAAATAAATGAGATGTGATCTTACTGAAACATATGAGATTCTGAAGGTGCTTGACAGAGTCAACGCTGAAAGGGTTTACCCCTCAACAGGGAATCTGGAACTGCGAGAACAACTTAAAAATAATGATCTAAGACAGAGATGAGGAGAAATTGCTTCTCTCAGAGGTTCAGTAAGCTGTGAAATTCTCTCCCTCATTGAACAGTAGAGGCCGGCTCATTGAGTATATTCAAAGCTGTGTTATATACAATTTTACCGACCAGGGAGTGATGAGATAGAGAGGTTGGGGCTGGAGGAAAATTGAGTTAAGCCATGTCTTTACTGAATGGCAGAGCAGCCTCGATGGGTCTAGATGCCCCCTCCTGCTCCTAATTTTGATCATGTTTTTATTCTGTTATTCGAATGGCCGCACATTCCCCCTGCAGCACCTTCCCCCGGGAAAGGCAGCATCCATGAACCCGGCCTGTCAGTCAATGACTCAAACATTGTCTCTCCTGGTCACCCAAATCCTGAAGCTCCGCCCACTGATCGCGCATGCGCTCTGCTCCCCGCTGAACAAAAATGGCGGCTGCGGCACTGGGCCTGATCCCGGATAAAATCCCCTAAGCTGCAAACCCGGGACCGGAAGGCTCTAATTCAGGCCTTGCGGCCTGCAGCAGATGTTTATGAAACCTCTGTTCCCTCCCCACCCCGGCTCCCGGTTCCATTCCTCCTTGCGCCCCACCGATTCTTACCCGTTGAAAAAAGTGTCTCCCGCAGGGCTCCGAGCAAAGTGACACTGCGCCAGATACAGCGCTGCGCCTGCGCACTGGGCTCCTGTGGATGAATAGGGCACTTTCACACCCGCAGCGAATGCTGGGTAATAACCGCCATTGAAACCTCATACAGTTAATTCAAAATAACATTGTTAGCATTTGAGGTAAATTAATGAAATATTGAGAATTGGTGATCTGCTGTGCTCCATTTCTCAAAGTTCTGCTGCAGGACCATGCAATAACTTCAAAGCTTTTACATCGTTTCCCTCTCACTCCTCCCTTTATGGTGCTGATTCTGGCTGGGTTCAATCGCAGTCACTGGTTCTTCTCTCTGTCCCTGATACTGAATATTCACTCTTTTAGAGAATGAAACAGCATAAATAGAAACCATTTGGCCCATTATGTCTCTGCTGGCTCTCTGGAAGATCTATCCAACTAATTCCACAGCCCAGCTGGTAGAGTCAGAACAATGCGGGAGGGTCGTGGGGATTCCAATCAGACCGAATCATTTTATCATAAAAGTGAAATACTGTGGATGCTGGAATCTGAAAAAAACCCAGAAAATGCTGGAAAATCTCAGCGGGTCTGACAGCATCTGTGGAGAGAGAATAGAGCCAATATTTTGAGTCCAGATGTCTCTTCATAAGAGCTCTTACGAAGTGTCATTCAGACTCGAAACCTTGGCTCTATTCTCTAATTATTTTATTGATATGTTTCTTGTTCTTAGTTTCCAAATGGCAGGTAAGAGACCTGTCCAGTCCCCACTTGAGCTCTGATTTTTCACTGAACATGCTTGGGGAGGATTATAACCATTAGAATCTACTCTCAGAGGTCTACTTTTCAGTCCAGTGCTACTTGGAGTATACCGTCACTTCACCGACTATCGGGTCACAAGTCCCTCACAGTTCTTATCACAAATTTATGATAAAATAATTTAAACAATGCCTGAGAACGCTTCTTCACTTCTTAATCGACTACCTACCATGGTTTGTTGATTGGTCAGACCCTCTTTTTACAAATTCGGGTATATCAGCTGCTGAACACCAGCCGGTGTTCTGGAATAAGTTTAGTTCTAACTCATTCTGAGAAAATATTTTCACCATGTCCTCTATCAGGGCCCTGCTAAGCAGTTTTAATGGTCCGTGATTGCAGAAACTGAGCAGTCACAGGAATGTGGTCAAGATAGTCCAGTCCCATAATACCTCACATTCAATCTGCAGTCCTTCAATTATAACAGAATATGTGGCTGTATGTAGCTGCCTCGGCCATGGTCAACCCCAACACTGCCTTCTTGAACTGCTTCAATGCCTGAGGTGTAAGTACACCCACAGTGCTGTTAGGGAGGGTTTTCCAGCTACACATTCCATACTTTCACCAGAATGAAGGTGGATACCAGATTGATATATTCTATTCAACCACACCCAAGGTGAGTTGTTCAAATTCCTTTATTGTCTAGGACAATATATTCACAATATCTTTAAATCAGAAATTAAACATTCCCATTTGATTTCAGGTATTAACATATTCTGTTAGTTTGTTCCTTATTGTCAATGTCAGACTGGGGTTCTCCTTGGAGCAAAGGAGGTTGAGGGAGATTTGATAGAGGTGGACAAAATTCTGACAGGTTGAGATAAGGTGGACAAAGGAAAGCTGTTCCCATTAGCTGATGGGACAAGGACGAGGGAGACACAGATTTATGGTTTTGGGTCAGAGATGCAGGGGGGGATGTGAGGAAGAATATTTTGATGCAGTGAATGGTAATGTTCTGGAACTCGAGCGTGGAGGAAGTGGAGACAACAAACTATTGCAAAGGAAATTGGATTGGCATCTGGGGGAGTTTCAAATAGAAATGCTGACTGAACATGTCTGAACTTCCTCACACTCTGTCACTCTGTGATCCGTGTGAATTCTGAAACCAGGTATTCGCAACAAGACTCAGCCACTGGAGGCAAAGTCATGAGACCGGCCAGTCCAGCAGAAAGAAACCCTCCGACCCTCCCCATTGACCAACTGTGAGAATGAACTAAATGCAGTCCTGGATGTAATTGAGAGCAGAAACAATGACAGCAGAATCCAACCCCTGGAATCACTTGTGAATTGGTTGGTGTCTCAGCAAGGTGGATGAAGCTCTGAAACTCTTCCCACACTGAGAGCAGGTGAACGGTCTCTCCCCAGTGTGAACTCGCTGGTGTCACCACAGGGTGGATGACTGAGTTAATCCCTTTCCACACTGAGAGCAGGTGAATGGTCTCTCCCCAGTGTGAACTCGCTGATGTGTCTGCAGGTGGGATAATTGAGTGAATCCCTTTAGAAACTGAGAGCAACTGAACAGCTTCTCCCCAGTGTGAACTCGCTGGTGTCTCCGCAGGGCGGATGACTGAGTGAATCCCTCCCCACACTGAGATGAGGTGAATGGTTTCTCCCCGGTGTGAACTCGCTGGTATCCTCGCAGGCTGGATAAGTCAGTGAATCCCTTCCCACACACAGAGCAGGTGAACGGTCTCTCCCCAGTGTGAACTCGCTGGTGTGTTTGCAAGTGGGATGTCTGAGTGAATCTCTTCCCACACTGAGAGCAGGTGAACGGTCTCTCGCCAGAATGAACTTGCTGATGTGTCTGCAGGCTGGATAACCAAGTGAATCCCTCCCCACAGTGAGAGCAGGTGAAAGGCCTCTCCCCAGTGTGAACTCGCTGGTGTGTCCGCAGATTCGATAACTGACTGAATCCCTTGCCACAGACACAGCAAGTGAATGGTCTCTCTCCAGTGTGACTGCGTCGATGAGCTTGCAGCTGAGATGGGGATATGAATCCCTTCCCACAGTCCCCACATTTCCACGCTTTCTACATGGTGTGGGTATCCTTGTGACTCTCCAGGTTAAACAATCAGTTAAATCTCACACAGAACACGGGTACAATCTCTCCCCGCTGTGAATGCTGCGATGTATTTTCAGGCAGTGTAACTGGTTAAAGCTCTTACCACTCTCAGTGCATTGGAACACTCTCACTCGGGTGTATCTGTGCCTTGGTGCTTTTCCAGTCACACAAATGATTAAAGTTTTTGAAGCAGACAGAACAGGGAAACATTTCTCCTTTGAGAATCAAAGATCGATATATTCAGATCCCGATGAATTGAGTGAGGATGTCAGATGTTGATGTGACATTAGGTTTGAGATTTATGTCTGTAAATCCTCCCCTTCCAATATCCTGTAAAAGGAGTTTACAAAAGTGATCAGTGTCATTACAGGATAGAAATTCAGAACAATTCTAGTTTCTATGGAACATTCTTTCCTCTCTCATTCCCCAAAAGCTGTGAATCTCCATCCCACACACTCTCCCTCCATTCTCACTCTGCTGTATCTAATATTCACCCTCCCAATTCTCCTGAAGGTGCTGATTGAGGCTGATTGACAGATCCATGCTCACTGCTTCCTGTCCTGGACACACACAGCTGGAAATCTCCATGCAGGATGCCGGCCTAACAGAAATATGGCTACATTCCTCGACTAAAAATGTTTTAAATGGATTGTTTCAGTTAGTGAAGATACAGGGGAGGTTGTGACTGATGATGATATTGAACTTGCTGCCAACGTGGGTGATCATAGAGTTTTACAGCATGGAAAGAGGCCCTTCGGCCCATCGGGTTTGTGCCGGCTATCAAGGACCGTTCTATTCCAATCCCATTTTCCATTCTTTGTGCGTAACCTTGTATGCCATGGCATTTCAAAAGCTGAACTAAATTCTTCTTATATGTTGTGAAGGTTCCCACCTCTACTATTCTTTCAGGCACTGAGTTCCAGATTCCCACCACCCTCTGGGTCAAAAGATTTCTCCTCACTTCTCCTATAAACCTCCTGCTCCTGAAATTAAATCCAAGTCCCTGGTTATTGACCCCTCGACTAAAGAGAAAAGTTCCTTCCTATGCCCCCTATCTGTGCCCCTCAGAATTTTATACACCTCAATCAGGTCCCCCTCACCCTTCTCTGCTCCAAGAAAAGCAATGCCAGCCTATCCAGCCTCTCCTCATAGCTGAAACACTCCAGCCCAGCCAACACCCTGGGGAATTTCCTCTGCACCTTCTCCAGTGCAATTACATCCTTCCTCTCGTGTGGCAACCAGAACTGCACACAGTACTCCAGCTGTGGCCTATCCAGTGTTTTATACAGCTCCATCATAACCTCCCTGCCCTTATATTCAATGATGTGGAGATGCCGGCGTTGGACTGGGTGAACACAGTAAGAGTTTTAACAACAACAGGTTTATTTGGTAGCCAATGCCATTAGTTTCAGAGTGCTGCTCCTTCGTCAGATGGAGTGGATATCTGCTCTCAAACAGGGCCATGATGTGGAGATGCCGGCGTTGGACTGGGGTGAACACAGTAAGAAGTCTCACAACACCAGGTTAAAGTCCAACAGGTTTATTTGGTAGCAAATACCATAAACTTTTGGAACGCTGCTCCTTCGTCAGATGGAGTGGAAACAGGGCATACAGAGGCACAAAATCAAGTTACAGAATACTGATTAGAATGTGAATCTCTACAGCCATATATTCAATGCCTCGGTTAATAAAGGCAAGTATTCCATGTGCCTTCTGAACCACCTTATGTAACTGTCCTACTGTCTTCAGAGATCTATGGACATTCACACCAAGGTCCCTCTGATCCTCTGTACTTCCTAGGATCTGACCATTCATTGTGCATTCCGTTACCTTGCTCGTCCTCCAAAAATTAACTAAACTTTTCAGGGTCGAATTCCACTTGCCACTATTCTGCCCATTTAACTAAAGTTTTAAGGTTTATTTACCAGTGTCACAAGTAGGCTTACATTAACACTGCAGTGAAGTTACTGTGAAAATCCCTGAGTCGCCACACTCCAGCGCCTGTTTGGGTACACTGAGGGAGAATTTAGCATGACCACTGCACCTAATCAACACGGCTTTTGGACTGTGGGAGGAAACCGGAGCACACGGAGGAAACCCACGCAGACTTGGGGAGAATGTGCAGACTCCACACAGAGGGTGACCCAAGCCGGGAATCAAACTCGGGTCCCGGGCACTGTGAGGCAGCAGTGCCTCCGTGCCACCCTGTCGATATCATCCTGTCATCTAAGGCTTTGCTCCTCGGTTTTTAGCACATCATCAATTTTTGTGTCATCTGCAAACTTACTTATACCTCCTATATTCACCTCCAGATAATTAACGTACACTACAAGTAACAAACAACCCAGCACCAATCCCTGCGGAACATCACTAAACACAGGCATCCTGTCACAAACACAATTTTGAGTCCAGTTTGGCAAATTGCCCTGGATCCCATGGGCTTTTACCTTCTTCGTCAGCCTCCCATGTCAAAAGCCTTAATGAAGTCCATGTTGACGACATCAACTGAACTCCCCTCATCTGCACACCGAGTCACCTCCTCAAAAATTCAACCAGGTTTGTAAGGCATGATCTCTCTTTGCCAAAACCATGCTGCCCATCCTTGATTAATCCTTACCTCCCCAAGTGGAAATTAATTCTGTCCCCCAGAATTTTTTCCAATCGTTTCCCTATTGCTGAATTTAGACTCACTGGCCAGTAATTTGTTGTTTTTTTCCCTACTTCTCTTCTTGACTAGTGGTACCATATCAGTTGTCCTCCAGTCCTCTGGCACCGCTCCTGTCCCGAGGCAGATACATTAGGGAGACCATGCAGACGCTACGACAACGAATGAATGAACACCGCTCGACAATCACCAGGCAGGAGTGTACCCTTAAGTTGAGAAACACTTCAGCAGTCACGGGCATTCAGCCTCTGATCTTCGGGTAAGCGTTCTCCAAGGCGGCCTTCATGACACATAACAACGCAGAATCGCTGAGCAGAAACTGATAGCCAAGTTCCACACACATGAGGATGACCTCAACCGGGATCTTGGGTTCATGTCACACTATCTGTAACCCCCACGACTTGCCTGGGCTTGCAAAATCTCACTAACTGTCCTGGCTGGAGACAATACACATCTCTTTAACCTGTGCTTGGCCCTCTCTCCACTCACATTGTCTGTACCTTTAAGACTTGATTACCTGTAAAGACTCGCATTCCAACCATTATTTTGTAAATTGAGTTTGTGTCTTGATTAATATGCCCTGTTTGTGAACAGAACTCCCATTCACCTGATTAAGGGACAGCGCTCTGAAAGCTAGTGGCTTGTGCTACCAAATAAACCTATTGGACTTTAACCTGGTGTTCTGAGACTTCTTACTGTGTTTACCCCAGTCCAACGTCAGCATCTCCACATCATAACTGAAGCATAACATCCTCTTTCCTATGTTCAATTTCCCTCGTAATAAAGGACAGCATTCCATTTGTAAAAACTTTGATTTATTTAAATGAAGATTTATAGGGTTCACTTGTTTACAATAACCTCCCTAATCGTAAATCACACCAGGTTCCAGTGACTTAACCAAATGGCAAGAAAGAACGCTTTAAATGGTGAATTCAGAAAGTTTATTAATGATTAAAAATTTAACAAGAGAGAAGGATGAAAAAAGCAAAGAATCTATTACCAGTAAAAGGAGAAAGCTTAACTTAAACAATTGAACAAACTTCTCTCCATCCTTCTCAGACCAGGGCAAAAAGTGACCGCTCCAAAAACATGGATAACTTGTAAAATCAACAGCTTTCAACACCTCTCTGTCGGGCACAGTGGTTAGCACTGCTGCCTCACAGCGCCAGGGACCCGGCTTGGGTCACTGTCTGTGCAGAGTCTGCATATTCTCCCCCAGTCTGTGTGGGTTTTCTCCCACAGACCGAAGGACGTGCTGGTTAGGTACATTGAGCATGCTGAATTCTCCCTCAGTTTACCCTAACAGGCGCCAGAGTGTGGTGACTGGGGGATTTTCAGAGTAACTTCATTGCAGTGTGAATGTGTGACACGAATAAATAAACTTTAAAAAACCATGAACTTTTAAAAACTTCAACCAAATTGGTTTCTTGAATCCCCTTTTTTATACTTTCAAAATGTAGAAAGCCCAGCTCAGCCAATTGTTGGGAATTAGCCAATTGGTCGATAACTTGTCAATAATGAAACTGGTTTAGTTTTTAGCGAGTTACACACATTGTCTGAATTTTAAGACAATTCTTTCTCTCAAACGATATCTCTTAGCTTGGGGTAGCCTGAGTGTTGACCAATAATTGGTTGACATCAGTCATTCAATGTTGAGACATCTTGAACAGGAACTGATTCATTCCCTCCAGTCAAGGTTAACAAAGTATTAAAGTTTATTTATTAGTGTCACCAGTAGGCTTACGTTAACACTGCAATGAAGTTACTGTGAAAATCCCTTAGTTGCCGCACTCTGGCGTCTGATCGGTTACACTGATTGAGAATTTAACACGGCTAATGTACCTAACCAGCACGTCTTTCGGACTGTGGGAGGAAACTGGAGCACCCGGAGGAAACCCACGCAGACACGGGGGAGAACGTGCAGACTCCTCATAGTCACCCAAGCCGGGAATCGAGTCCAGGTCACTGGCACTGTGAGGCAGCAGTGCTAACCACTGTGGCACCGCGCCACGCTAACAAGTCTTGTTATCTGTTTTTTTCTATTCTGTTGCTGCCAGAAGGTAACATTTTATAATTCCCACAGAATTTTAAACATTCTTTATATCTTTATAATTCTAAACGTTATAAACTTTTGTGTTCAAATTTACATTTCGAGCCTAACAACTGTATTAATGAATCATTTATTCTTCAATTGTCACACAATTCAGGCTGTCCATTTAACTAATCTCCTGCTTTACAATTGTGGGAACTTCATTCCACAAATAAGGTAGTCAAATGTGTTGTTAAAAGCAGGATGTTCTTTATATAAATAAATAACAACGTTTAAAAATCATTGGCAAACAAAAGGAAACAGGAGCATTGGAACCAGCCTGGACTTGCAGACTGAAACCCCGCCCAAAGCCCGCACGTGCTCAGAAGGGAGAGAGGTTGTGAAGAACACTCTGGAACACTTCTCCTCTCCTTAAATTTCAATCCCCCATCAGGACAGAAATACAACAAAGTAATGTCTTTAACAATACGGAAGTCTGTCAGGAGCTTTGTGGTTGCATTGCAACCTGTACAATACCACTGGTAAATCTTGTAATGGTGTTTCTGGAATGGGAGGTGAAGAGGTAGTTTGAGAATCTGTACATGAACATTCCTCTTCCACTCCCACAGCAGAGTCAACTGGCAAAGCTGGAACCATTTCCTGGTGATCTGTGCTTCCAACCATTATCAATGCACATTTACAACGACCCCTCAAAGGCCACATTGAGTCTGGACCACGGCCTATCAGGCCACTCCTAAGGATGAAGTGGGAATGTACCCAGTGTGTTGTGCCTGATTCAATCGACAAACAATTTATTGAGTTACGCCAGCGGGGAGAAGCCACAGGGGCTGACCATGTGCAACTCCACCCAACAAAGAATATCATCAATTCTTATCCAGTTACTCAGCGCATCAGAATGGCGATAGATTACAGACATTATAGGTTCAATAAAATTAGTATCTGGGCATTATGGGGCTTTGTGATCATCTCATGGACAGGTGCCCTCATCATGATGCTTTCCAGACCCCCCTTGGTGGGGTCTTTCTTGGGCTTTCTTTGTACATAGACTCCCTTAGTTAGAAATGGGGTGGATTAAAAGTTCTCAAATGGACGTCAGCACCCTTCCTTTGTTTTAATCTAATGACCACATGGTCTGGGAACATTTCTATTTAACACTCTCTCTTTTTAAACTCTTTTCTTCAGTATCCAATTCCAGAATTTTCCCTTTCTTTGTGTTACTTGCGTCAGGAATAAATCTTTGGACCTGACAGGAAGTTTAACCCAAGATCAATCCAACACAGGATTGGTCAGAATCATTTCACATGTGTCAAATTTTAAATAACCATTACAAATTAAAACTCTCATTCTCTCATGAGTGAGTTTTATCCGGATTAAAATTCCCACATGTTTAGTAAAATATCCTGGAATCCTGTCTCTGGCCAGTAAATATGGCTCCAGGTTCACAACTTCAGAACAAAAAAAGTTTTATTGATCACACTTCCTTTGTTAAAAATCTGTTTGATTTAAATCACAGACAGAAAACCTCAAAGCTTGAAGCATTCAACACACAAATATCATCCATACACAAACAGAGAAACTTAGCATGTGCTTTACAATAACAGTAACCAAAATTAATTACTTAAGCATTCTTGTGATCCTGTTTGTAAACTTCCAAAAACTCAATGCCCCGGCCGATGAAGGCAAGCATGCCGTATGCCTTCTTGATTATCTTCTCCACCTCATTGCCACTTTCAATAACCTGTGCACCTGTACACCCAGATCCCTCTGCCTATGAATACTCTGAAGGGTTCTCCATTTACTGTATATTTCCCATCTGTATTAGACCTTCCAAAATGCATTACCTCACATTTGTCCAGATTAAACTTCATCTGCCATCTCTCCGCCCAAGTCTCCAACTGATCTATATCCTGCTGTATCCTTTGCCAGTCCCCATCGCTATCCGCAATTCCACCAACCTTTGTGTCATCCACAAACTTACCAATCAAACCAGTTACATTTTCCTCCAAATCATTTATATATATTACAAACAGCAAAAGTCCCAGCACTGATCCCTGAGGAATGTCACTTGTCACAGCCCTCCATTCAGAAATGTACCTTTGCACTGCCAACCTCTGTTTTCTTCTGACTAAATATCTCTAAACGTCCTAACACACTGTCACTCTGTGATCCTTGTGACATTTGAAATCAGGTATTCGCAAAAAGACACAAATAGCATCAGCCCACTGGAGGCTGAGACCAGCCAGTCCAGCACAAAGAAACCCTCTGACCCTTCCCATTGACCAACTGTGAGAATGAACAAAATGCAGTCCTGGATGCAACTGACAGCAGAAACAATAACAGCAGAATCCAACCACTGTCATCACTCGTGAACTTGTTGATGTCTCAGCAGCCGGGATGAAACGCTGAAACCCTTCCCACACACAGAGCAGGTGAATGGCCTCTCCCCAGTGTGAATGCGTTGGTGTCTCCGCAGGTCGGATGACCGAGTGAATCCCTTTCCACACTGAGAGCAGGTGAATGGTTTCTCTACAGTGTGAATTCGCTGGTGTGTCTGCAAGTTGGATAACTGAGTGAATCCCTTCTCACACTGAGAGCAGGTGAACGGCCTCTCCCCAGTGTGAACTCGCTGGTGTGTCAGCAGGCTGGATAACTGAGGGAATCCCTTCCCACACTGAGAGCAGGTGAATGGCCACTCCCCAGTGTGAACTCGCTGGTGTGTCAGCAGGCTGGATAACTGAGTGAATCCCTTCCCACACTGGGAGCAGGTGAATGGCCTCTCCCCAGTGTGAACTCGCTGGTGTGCCCGCAGGTTGGATACCCGAGTGAATCCCTTCCCACACTGAGAGCAGGTGAATGGTCTCTCCCCAGTGTGAACTTGCTGGTGTGTCTGTAGGAGGGATAACCGAGGGAATCCCTTCCCACACTGAGAGCAGGTGAATGGTCTTTCCCCAGTGTGAACTTGCTGGTGTGTCTGCAGAAGGGATAACCGAGTGAATCCCTTCCCACACTGAGAGCAGGTGAATGACCTCTCTCCAGTGTGAACTCGCTGGTGTCTCTGCAGGTTGGATAACTGAGTGAACCCCTTCCCACAGTGAGAGCAGGTAAATGGTTTCTCCCCAGTATGAACTCGCTGGTGTCTCTGCAGGTCGGATAACTGAATGAATCCCTTCCCACATTGAGAGCAGGTGAATGGTCTCTCCCCAGTGTGAACTCGCTGGTGTGACTGCAGGTCGGATAACTGAATGAATCCCTTCCCACATTGAGAGCAGGTGAATGGTCTCTCCCCGGTGTGGATGCGCCGATGAGCTTCCAGCTCTGATGGGGCTCTGTATCCCTTTCCACAGTCCACACATTTCCATGGTTTCTCCATGGTGCAGGTGTCCTTGCCTCTCTCTTGGGTGGACAATTAGTTGAAACTTCGTCCACACACAGAACAAGATTACAGTCTCTACCCGCTGTGAATGGTGTGATATTTATTCAGACTGTGTAACTGGTTAAAGCTCTTTAGTCAGTGCATTGGAACACTCTCACTCAAGTGTGGCAGTGTGTCGATGCTTTTTCACTCACACTGACATTTCAAATCTTTTCAAATCGACAGACTGGACAATCATTTCTCCTTCTGGATTCAAAGTCCGATGATATTGAGGTCCCAAGGAATAAGACTCTGTCAGATCTAGACGTGACGTTTGAGATTTCAGCCTGTGATTCCTTTTTCAATATCCTGTAAAATGAGTTTCCAAAAGTCATCAGTGTCAGTACAGGATAGAAATTCAGAACAGACAATTTCTATGGAACATTCTTTCCTCTCTCATTCCCCAAAAGCTGTAAATCTCCATCCCACACACTCTCTCCCCATTCTCAGCAGGTCTGGCAGCATCTGTATGGAGAGAAAAGAACTGATGTTTCAGAGCTTTGACAAAGGGTCATCTAGACAAGAAACATCAGCTCTTTTCTCTCCTTACAGATGCTGCTAGAACTGCTGAGATTTTTCAGCATTTTCTCTCTTGGTTTCAGATTCCAGCATCCGCAGTAATTTGCTTTTATAAGGCTGCAGATACCTCCTCCCAAGTAACATGCGTGTGCCCAAGACATCATCACTTGTTTCCCTTATTTCTTTAGCACCCATGGTGCTCTCCGCAGTAAACACAGAGGAGAAGTATTCATTAAAAATCTCACCCATCTCCTGTGGCTCCACACACAGATGGCCATACTGATTTTTAAGGGGATCTATTCTCTCTCTGGCCACCCTTTTACTCTTAATATAGCTATAGAACATCTTGGAATTTTCTTTAATCTTACCTGCCAGATCCATATCATACCCTCATTTTGTCCTCCAGATTTCCCTCTTCAGTATTTTCTTATACTTTTTATAGTCAGAGTGATTCATTTGTCCCCGATTCCTAAACCCAATGTATGCTTCCTTCTTTTACCTGACCAGAGCCTCAATGTCCCTTGTCTGCCAGAGATCCCTAAATTTACCATTCTTTCCCTGCATCTTAACAGGAATATACTGCCCCTGGACTCTTGATATCACACTTTTAAAACCTCCCATTTGCCAGTCATTCCTTTCCCTTCAAACAAATTCACCTAATCGACATCTGCTAGATCCTGCCTAATGCCCACAAAAGTGGCCCTGCTCCAGTTTAGGGCCTTGACCTGTGGACCTGTCCTATCTTTTTCAAGAACTATTTTGAAACTATTGGTGCTCCCAATACTGACACTTCAGTCACTTGCTCCACCTCATTTCTTAACTGTCTAATAGAAAGTGAGTCCAGGAATTGATAATGAAAAATAAGGAGCTGGGAGATGAATTGAACAAGTATTTTGCCTCGGTGTTCACAATAGAGGATACAGTTAAAACTCAGAAACAGCTGGAAATCAGAATTGCAATTAATTAATAATAATGAATAATAAAATACAGTGTAGGAGGAGGCCATTCAGCCCATCGAGCCTGCACCGACAACAATCCCATCCAGGCCCTATCCACATATTTACCTGTTAATTCCCCGATACCAAGTGGCAATTTATCATGGCCAATCTGTCTAACCGGCACATCTTTGGACTGTGGAAGGAAACCGGAACACCCGGAGGAAACCCACACAGACACGGGGAGAATGTAGAAACTCTGCACAGACAGCGACCTGAGGCTGGAATTGAACCCGGGTCCCTGGCGCTGTTAGGCAGCTGCACTAACCACTGTGCCACCGGGCCACATGTCAGTGCCATCGCCCAACTCCAGCCCAGTCTCAGCTCATCTGGAACCCTCACCCATTCCATTGTGACATCACACCCTCACCCATTCCATTGTGACATCACACCCTCACCCATTCCATTGTGACGTCACACTCTCACCCATTCCATTGTGACGTCACACCCTCACCCATTCCATTGTGACATCACACCCTCACCCATTCCATTGTGATGTCACACTCTCACCCATTCCATTGTGACGTCACACTCCCACCCATTCCATTGTGACGTCACACTCTCACCCATTCCATTGTGACGTCAGGGCTTCACTCTCCGATCACAATCCCTGCCGGCCTCCCACATGCAGCCTCAATGGCGGCAGTCAGCCCGGGTCTAACACTACAAGCTGCCGCTCCATTTGGTACAAAGCGGGGGAACCGGGAAGTTCATTTCCGGGGTTTGGGTTTGAACAACATGTTTACAAAGTCTCTCCACCCACCCGCTGGATTCATCGCTCCCCGCGCACCGCCCTCTACCTCGTATTGATCTCGCTTCCAAGATAAAACCGGCCGTCTGTCCGTCGCCATTACCCGCACTGCGCATGCTTCAGGTCCCGCCCCTCATTCACTCCGATTGGTTGGAGGACCAGCCGCTCCCGCTCGGTCCTTCAGCCCCGCCCCCTCTTCCTATTGGTCCGGAGCTGCCGTCAATCAGTCCCCGGGCATTGTGATGTGGAGCATGCGCACTGTCATTGCTGTCCTT
The DNA here is from genome assembly GCF_964213995.1 of Mustelus asterias. Classification (NCBI taxonomy): domain Eukaryota; kingdom Metazoa; phylum Chordata; class Chondrichthyes; order Carcharhiniformes; family Triakidae; genus Mustelus; species Mustelus asterias. Next base: position 137,977 of record NW_027590170.1, read on the forward strand.
GGCGCTTGTTTGTCCCGGAGAAGCGGAGTCAGCGTTAGGCAGTGGCTGGGAGGATTTGGAAACACTTTGTGGATCCGCAAACCCTTCAGAATCATTGTCAGCTCCCTGGTTTGCAGCTGCGGGGCTTCTCCCTCCCTCCCTCCCTCCCGGGAACAGGCCCAGGTTAACGGCCCCATCCTGGCTCAGCCACTGGAGGATGGTTCACATCAGAGGATGGGGGAGGGGGACAATAAATAAGAGGTTACACTTTGGCCTCAAATCAATGAGGACTCTGATCTCTGGGAAGGAAGGAAGGAAACCCTGGGAGGTGGGCGGGGAGGATTCACAAACACCCGCTGGAGGCCCCAACACCCCCAGTAAAAAGCTGCAGCTCCCGGGTTTGCAGCTTTTTCCCGGGAGGGAGTTGGGGAAGTTTTGTGGAGACCATTCCCGGCTGGTTCAGTTCGTGGTTCCTGGAGCTCAGAAACCCTGAGTTAGAATCCTGAACCCCACACTGGGTGGTTGTTTTATTAAATACTTTTATTTATTAATCATCTGTTGAAGAAAATATTAATTTGTTTTGAAAAATCATTTTATAGAATTTGTGAATTTGTGAATTTGGGCGGCACGGTAGCACAGTGGTTAGCACTGCTGCTTCACAGCTCCAGGGTCCTGGGTTCGATTCCCGGCTCAGGTCACTGTCTGTGTGGAGTTTGCACATTCTCCTCGTGTCTGCGTGGGTTTCCTCCGGGTGCTCCGGTTTCCTCCCACAGTCCAAAGATGTGCGGGTTAGGTTGATTGGCCAGGTTAAAAATTGCCCCTGAGATTCGTAGGTTAGTGGGATTAGCGGGTAAAATATGTGGGGGTAGGGCCTGGGTGGGATTGTGGTCGGTGCAGACTCGATGGGCCGAATGGCCTCCTTCTGCACTGTAGGGTTTCTATGAAAATACCCATTAAAATAGCAATTCTCCCAAAGTATTTCATAGAATCCCTACAGTGCTGAAGGAAGTTATTAGGCCAAGTCTGCACCGACAACAATCCCACAAAGGCCCTATTCCAGTAACCCCACATATGTAACCTGCTAATCCCTCTGACCGACTCATCCCAGGACACTAAGGGGCAATTTAGCATAGCCAATGCACCTAACTGGCACATCTTTGGATGATGGGAGGAAACCAGAGCATCTGGAGAAAACCCACGCAGACATGGGGAAAACGGGCAGACTCCACACGGAGAGTGACCCATATTGGGAATCGAACCCAGGTCCCTGGAGCTGTGAGGCAGCAGTGCTAACCACTGTGCCACCTGCATTGCTGATGAGAATTTTAATTCACTGACTTGGGAATTAATTCTCGGGAATAGTCATTCTGAAAATGACCATTAAAATGTGTTTTAATTTACCCCATAATGCCAGATTTCAGTTCACATTTCAAAATTGAATTGAGAATGTCTGGGAGCAAATGGTAAAATGAGGTTTGAGACACCAGCTGCAATTATTTTCTGTGACTGATGATACCTTTGTGCCTGTGCAGGAGGTAATTCCCCTGATGCTGTGGCACAAATAAAATGGAGCCTTTCCTAGGAACAGGCCCATGTTAATGGTCACGGTGGTGTTTCATTGGTGAGCAGAGCACGTGTGCCCATTGTGTTAACAACAGAGTCAGTGGGGCTGCACGTCCCCTGACTTGGAAGGAAAATAATTGACTCCTTGATTGTACTCTCAATCTGCACATGGTCTGGAGGACTGAATCCAGCTGGAGGGAGAGGGAGCTGGGCTCAGAGTGGAGATGGGGCAATGAGTTTGATTTCAGCTCAGGGACAAGAGAGAGTGTGTGGGATGGGGATTACAGCTCAAGATAAATGAGATGGAGAAATGTTTTGTGGAAACTGAAATTGTCAGTTCTGAAGTACTTTTTAAAACTCTTTTTGCAGGGAACTAGAAGAGGATTCACAGACATTCGATTCATCATGACCTGCTTTTGACAGTGATTGCTTATGATTGATTTTGACAGTGGAGGGAGAAATAGTTCCCTGTTTTGTCAGTGGAAGAAAATTTCAAAATTCAATGTGACAGAAAAAGAACTGAGACACACACACCCAAGTGAGAGTGCTCCAGTGAACTGACTGTGAATAGAGCTTTAACCAGTTACACAGCCTGAAAAACATCACACCATTCACAGTGGAGAGAAACCATACACATGGTCTGTATGTGGATGAGGCTTCAACTAATCATCCAACCTGGAGAGACAGAAGGACACCAGCACCATGGACAAACCGTGAAAATGTGAGGATTGTGGTAAAGGATTCAATTATCCATTCCGGTTGGAAACCCATTGACATGGTCACATTGGGGCTGGGAAAATGGAGAAACCATGGAAATGTGATGATTGTGGTAAAGAATTCAATTATCCATACTTGCTGGAAAACCATAGATACAGTCACATTGGAGAGAGGCCATTCATCTGTTCTGTGTGTGGGAAAGGATTCACTACCTCACCCCACCTGCTGTTACACCAGCGAATTCACACTGAGGATGAAAATTCTCCTTTTCTTTGCAGGGAAAGGATCGCTGGGTATAAATGTAAGGTGCTTCTCGCAACTATAACTGAGCCGTATTATGAACTCAACTGATTATCTTCAATTGATTCTGAGTGCAGCTATTGGCACACTCAGGATTGTTCAGCAAGTGCTGCCCAACCTGTAATCACAGTTAACATTGTATTTTTGGTTTTGTGAGTGTGAGCTGCTGAAAAAAATAACGACATATTATGAGAAATCGAGGAACATGCTGTTTTATTCTATCAGCCACTCACTGGGATGTACAGCCTTGTACCCGGCACTGCACTGGCAAAGATATTCATACGCAGTCTTGCTCATTTGTGTGGGAGGCTGAATGCCTTTTTGGTGCTGGCAGCTAATTAGTGGAAAGTATTACTCGTGTAACCACAACATAGTTGCAGAATGAAACAGATTAGTGTTCACTCTGTATTGTGCAGCCTTGTGATTGTGCTAAAGGCCATCACTTTCAGATCTGAAAAGTGCCTGGGTCAAGGTCAAATTACCCCAGAAAGGGACATTTTCTCTCAAATCTGAAGCAACAGGTGAAGCAAATCATTTCACACTGAAATACATCTTCAACGTTGCGGTAGTTTGTTCAGTTACACACTTGGTGGTCACGTGACTCTGGTTGCAGCATTCCTGAGCCTCATTGGAGGGATTCCTCACATGAGCCGAGTTTGAGGAGAGTATCTCTGGCCTCGAGTGATGCAGTCGCTGAATCTATTCCTGGAAAAAAACACATTTGGAATATTGTGATAATGCTGTCTGAATCCATCAGGACAATTTTGTATTCAAGTGGGGTGGGGGGGTGGGGGGGGGGGTTAATGTTCACTGTTTTATATTCGGGTCTGGGGGGGATAATGTTCACTGTTTTATATTCGGGTCTTGGGGGGGATAATGTTCATTGTTTTATATTTGGGTCTGGGGCAATAATGTTGCTTTATATTTGGGTCTGGGGGATAATGTTCACTGTTTTATATTCGGGTCTGGGGATGAATGTTCACTGTTTTATATTCAGTTCTGGAGGGAGAATGTTCACCGCTTTATATTTGGGTCTGGGGGATAATGTTCACTGTCTGGGGTTTGTTCGATAGCGATGAGGACCATCAGAGGATTCAGCAGGATATAGATCAGTTGGAGACTTGGGCGGAGAGATGGCAGATGGAGTTTAATCCGGACAAATGTGAGGTAATGCATTTTGGAAGGTCTAATACAGATAGGAAATATGCAGTAAATGGCAGAACCCATAGGAGTATTGATAGGCAAAGGGATCTGGGTGTACAGGTACACAGGTCACTGAAAGTGGAAATACAGGTGGAGAAGGTCATCAAGAAGACATACGACATGCTTGCCTTCATCGGCCAGGGTATTGAGTTTAAAAATTGGCAAGTCATGTTGCAGATTTATAGAACCTTAGTTAGGCCGCACTTAGAATATAGTGTTTAATTCTGGTCGCCACACTTCCAGAAGGATGTGGAGGCTTTGCAGAGGGTACAGAAAAGATTGACCAGGATGTTGCCTGGTATGGAGGACATTAGCTATGAGGAGAGGTTGGAAAAACTTGGTTTGTTCTCACTGGAGCGACGGAGGTTGAGGGGAGACCTGATAGAAGTCTACAAGATTATGAGAGGCATGGACAGAGTGGATAGTCAGAAGCTTTTTCCCAGAGTGGAAGTGTCAATTACTCAGGGGAATAGGTTTAAGGTGCGAGGGGTAAAGTTTAAAAGAGATGTACGAGGCAGACTTTTTACACAGAGAGTGGTGGGTGCCTGGAACTCATTGCTGGGGGAGGTAGTGGAAGCAGATACGGTAGTGACTTTTAAGGGGCGTCTTGAAAAGTACATGAATGAGATGGGAATAGAGGGATAGGGTCCCCAGAAGGGTAGGGGGTTTTAGTTCAGTCGGGCAGTATGGTCGGTGCAGGCTTGGAGGGCCGAAGGGTCTGTTCCTGTGCTGTAATTTTCTTTGTTCTTCGTACACAGGCTAATTTATTTTTCTAGGGGTGAGTGTGCCTGAAAGGTATGCAACTGGAAAACATTTTCCATTCACCTGCTGCATAGCTGCAGTATATAGATAGTGTTCTCACTCTGCCAGCAGGGCTGTGGGTTTAATTGGATAGATCTTAAAGACAGCCCGACTGGGCAGGATGAGCCAAATGGTTTCCATCTGTGATGTATCATTCTATAAAACAGAATATTCAGCATCGGGAGAAAGAAAGTGAAAGAAACTAGTCTCTGTGGGATTGAGCCAACCAGTGTAAGTACCTTCAGGGGAGCAGAGAGGGAAACTAGTGGGAAAACGTTTAAAAACTCGGGGTATTCCCACAGGAGAGCACTGGTTTAAATCAATTTTAGAAGTAGAGAATATCAGCGCACAAATTCCGAGGAATGCATTTTTAAAAATTGATTGATCTTAATTGCACAAGATAATATTCTATTATCGTCTTTGACAATGACGTCGTTAATTCCCAGGTGCCCCTGCGGGTTTGAAAGTGTCCTATTCATTCCACAGGAGCCTAATGCGCAGGCGCAGTGTTATATCTGGAGCGTGCGCAGTGTCACTTTGCTCGGAGTCTTGCGAGTCCGGGAGTTGGCACGTTTTTCTGCGGGTGAGTCGGTGGGGTTGCGGGAGAAATGGAGCCGGGAGTCGGGGTAGGGAGGGAGCTATGGCTTCCAAACATCCGCTGTAGGCTGCAAGACCCGAATAAGACCCTGCAGGTCCCGGGTTTACAGCTCCCAGGCTTTTATCCCGGGAACAGGCCCCAGTTGTCGGCCGCCATCTTGTTTCAGCGGAGACGGAGGGCGCATGCGCTGCTGTCTGACGGGTCATAATGGGCGTGGTTTCAGGGGCAGGTTCAGAACCTCTATCTTCAGAGGGACAATAGGTGGCAGGGCGCATGCGCAGCTATCCAAGAACATCGGAATAAGAATTCGGAACAGGAGCCCGTCATTCGGCCCATCGAGCCTGCTGCATCAGTCAATAAGATCATGTCTACTTTGCTCCCCCACCCCGTCCATACCCTTGACTTTCTTGTGGATCAAAACCTCAGCTTTGAATATATTCAATGACCTGCCTCCAATCCTCACTGGTGAAGACAGAGTTCCAAAGATCAACAACCCGCTGAGAGAAAAGATCTCTCTTCATCTTAAATTTGAGATCCTTTATTTTTACTTGATTTCCACACCAGAGGAAACATCCTCTCAGCATCTACCTTGTCAAGCACCTTATATCATATGAATCATAGAATCCCTACAGTGCAGAAGGAGGCCATTCGGCCCATCGAGTCTGTACCGATCACAATCCCACCCAGGCCCCATCCCCACAACCCCATGCATTTACCCTGTTAATCCCCCTGACACTAGGGTCAATTTAGCATAGCCAATCCACCTAACCCGCACATCTTTGGACTGTGGGAGGAAACCAGAGCACCCGGAGGAAACCCATGCAGACATGGGGAGAATGTGCAAACTCCACACAGACAGTGACCCAAGGCCGGAATTGAACCTGGGACCCTGGCACTGTGAGGCAGCAGTGCTAGCCACCGTGTCGCCCTTAAATTCCCAGATGTTTCATTAAGATTACTTCTCAGTCTTCAAAACTCCAAAGAGTACAGGTCCAAGCTGCTCAACCTGAAAGCTAAAACTCCTCATTTCAGGAATCAACCAACTGGATCTTCCCTGAACTGCCTCCACTGCAATTTTGTCCCAGCTAAAGTAATTCTGTGCCAGGTTAAAGGAGGAGTGAATGTTTTGAATCTCTTTCCTGGACAGATGCTGATGGATTTTGGAAACTCCTTTTACAGGGGGTTAGAAGGGAAGGATTTACACACAGCAAACTCAGACCAAAAGAAATGTTTGTCTGTCTTGAATTTCTAACCTTGAATTACACCGATAACTTTCCTCATTTACAGGGACAAGATTTGAAGATTGCAACATTTTTCCCGGACACCAATCTCTCTGAGATCTTTTCAGCTGCAGCAGATTTTAAAATGTGAAAACAGTGAAATTGTTTTGGGGTGAGTGTTAGTGAGCATTAATTTAAATTTAGAGCATGCTCTGATTCCATGGATCTCGGGCTATTATGACTCCTTCCCCATGGATGGGGAGGTAATGGTACAGCGATAGTGTCATTGGATTAATAATACAGGGATCCAGGGCAATGCACTGTGAACCCTGGGTTCGAATCTCACGTTGGCAAATGTTGAAATTTGAATTCAGTAAAAATCGAGAATTAGAAGTCCATTGATGACAATTGTTGTAAAAATCCATCTGATTTAATAATGTCCTTTAAAGAAGGAAATTACCACATCCCCCAGCAATGCAAACCACTCAGTTCAAGGGCAATGAGTTATGGGCAATAGATGGTGACGCAGCCAACACATAGAGTCATAGAGCAATACAGCACGGAAACAGGCCCTTGGGCCCAACTGATCCATGCCAACCATGGTGCCCTCCCAGCTTGTCCCAATTGCCCATGTTTGGCTCATATCCCTCTCATCCTTTCCAATTCATGTACATAAGAACATAAGAAATAGGAGCAGGATTAGGCCATCTAGCCCCTCGAGCCTGCCCCGCCATTCAATAAGATCATGGCTGATCTGAAGTGGATCAGCTCCACGTACCCGCCTGATCCCCATAACCCCTAATTCCCTTACCGATCAGGAGTCCATCTATCCATGATTTAAACATATTCAACGAGGTATCCACCACTTCAGTGGGCAGAGAATTCCAGAGATTCACCACCCTCTGAGAGAAGAAGTTCCTCCTCAACTCTGTCCTAAACTGACCCCCCTTTATTTTGAGGCTGTGCCCTCTAGTTCTAGTTTCCTTTCTAAGTGGAAAGAATCTCTCCATCTCTACCCTATCCAGCCCCTTCATTATCTTATAGGTCTCAATAAGATCCCCCCTCAGCCTTCTAAATTCCAACGAATATCAACCCAATCTGCTCAGTCTCTCCTCATAATCAACACCCCTCATCTCTAGTATCATCCTGGTGAACCTTCTCTGCACTCCCTCCAAGGCCAATATATCCTTCCACGAATAAGGGGACCAATACTGCACACAGTATTCCAGCTGTGGCCTCACCAATGCCCTGTACAGATGCAGCAAGACATCTCTGCTTTTATATTCTATCCCCCTCGCGATATAGGCCAACATCCCATTTGCCTTCTTGATCACCTGTTGCACCTGCAGACTGGGTCTTTGGGTCTCATGCACAAGGACCCCCAGGTCCCTCTGCACAGCAGCATGTTGTAATTTCTTTCCATTTAGATAATAATCCAATTTGCTATTATTTCTTCCAAAGTGAATAACCTCCCATTTGTTAACATTATACTCCATCTGCCAGATCCTCGCCCACTCACTCAGCCTGTCCAAATCTCTCTGCAGACCTTCTACGCCCTCCAAATGATTCACTTTTCCACTTATCTTTGTGTCGTCTGCAAACTTTGTTACCCTACACTCAGTCCCCTCCTCCAGATCGTCTATATAAATGGTAAATAGTTGAGGCCCCAGTACCGATCCCTGCGGCACGCCACTCGTTACCATGCACTTCTCCAAATGCTTTTTAAATGTTTAAACCTGCTGTTTGAACCTGCCTCAACCACTTTCTCTGGCAGCTCATTCCATGTACACATCACCCTCTGCATGAAGACGTTGCCCCTCTGGTCCCTTTTAATCTTTCCCCTCTCACCTTAAACCTATGCCCTCGAGTTTTCAATTCCCCGACCCTGGCAAAAAGACAATGTGGGTTCATCCAATCTATGCCCCTCATTATTTAATACACCTCAATATGGTCACCCCCATATTCTCCTACGTTCGAAGGAATAAAGCCCTCACCTGTTCAACCTCTCGCGATCACTCAGGCCCATTAGTCCCGGCAACATCCTCATAAATCTTCTTTTCACTCTTTCCAGTTTATCAATGTTTTTCCTATAACAGGGTTACAAAAACTGTACACAATACTCCAAGTGCAGCCTCACCAACGACTTATACAACTATAACATAATGTCCCAACTCCTATACTCAGTGCCCTGACTGATGAAGGCCAGTGTGCTAAATGCCTTCTTCACCACTCTGTCTACCTGTGCCGCCACTTTCAACAAACTATGTCCTTGTACTCCTGGGTTCCTCTGTTCCTCAACACTCCCCAGGGCCTTACCATTTACTGTGTAAGTCCTACCCTGGTTTGACTTTCCAAAATGCAACACTCACACTTAAGACCATAAGACATAGGAGCAGAATTAGGCCACTTGTCCCGTCAGGTCTGCTCCGCCAACCAATCATGGCTGATATTTTTTTCATCCCCATTCTCCTGCCTTCTTCCCATCACCCCTGATCCCCTTATTAATCAAGAACCTATCTATCTCTGTCTTAAAGATAGTCAGTGACCTGGCCTCCACAGCCTTCTGCAGCAAAGAGTTCCACAAATCCACCACTCTCTGGCTGAAGAAATTCCTCCTTATCTCTGTTTTAAAGGATCGTCCCTTTAGCCTGAGGTTGTGCCTCTGTACTCTGTATTATCTGTACTGAAATCCATTTGCCAATCATCAGCCCACTTCCCTAACCGATCAACTGATCAAGATCTCCCTGTAATTTTTGATAACCTTCTTCACTATCAGCAATACCTCCTAATTTAGTATCGTCTGCAAACTTGCCAACCATGCTTTTTATGAATTTTTAAACGGCCATTCATTTCTCTGTTTGACCTCTGCCCTCCCTGATCAGCTCTCTGCCATTGTCTACCTTCCTCTGCCTCTAATAATGGGTGTATTTTAACTATTATTTCCGCAAGCTATGTCTTGATGAGGTTTTTCCCACTTCACAACTCTGTTCACTGCTGATTTACCATTTTAGAAAGGAATTGTTTCTCTTCCACTGGAGATCATTTCCCTTCCACTTCTGAGCTTATATTGACCAACAAAATCTGATACATTTTTATTCCCTGTAATTCATTCTGCCCACCCTGAAACGTTAATCTTCTTTCTGTCTAAAAGGACGGTCTCTTTCCTCATGTTCACAATTAAAGGGCAGGAGATGGCTGACATTTAAGGGGACAGTAAATTAATATAGGACAGAGATATGTCCAGTGTTATTATATGGTACCCAGATTAGATAATTATGTTGCTGTATAAAATATATTTATTATTATTTCTTGCATTGTAATATAATCCTGTAGCGATGTTATACATTTCCAGTCATAAAGTCATTACAGCACAGAAAGAATCCATTTGGTAACTCGAGTCCATGCTGACTCTCTGTATAACATTCCAGTCCCATTCCCACTCTATATCCCATTCTCCTGAAAGTTTATTTCCTTCAAGTGCCCATCCACTTTCCTTTTTAAATAGGATCCATAGATATGGATGGAGATTTACAACTTTTTGGGAATGAAGTAGGAAAGAATGTTCCATAGAAACTAGAATTGTCTGCTCTGAATTTCTATCCTATACTGACTGTGATGACTTTTGCAAACTTATTTCACAGGATTTTGAATGAGGAATCACAGGCAGAAATCTCAACCGTTCTGAATATCTTGTAATATGGAACTGTAGCTACGTTATATATTTCCAGACGTCTCTGCCCTCAGAGGGCTGTTGGTCTTTTGGATTTCTGTTCCACAGGGACCAGTGGAGGCTGAGGATCATTGAATATATTCCAGTTAGACAGATCTTTGACTGACAAGGGTGTCAAGGGTTATGGGGAACAGACAAGAAGATGGAGAAAAAGCTAATATGTGAGGGGATTTCTTCACTCAAGGATGTGGTAAAGCTTTGGAATTCTCAACCCCTGAGGACAGTGAAGCCTCAGTCATCAACTATTTTCAAGAGAGAGATTGATTGGTTTCTAGATATTGAAGATATCAAGGGATATGGGTTTAGTGTGGGGAGAATGATGCTGAGGTAGATGAACAAATTATCTCATTGAATAGTTTAAAAGGCTCGATGGGCCAAATGGCCGACTGCAGCTCCTATTTGTTATGGTCTCTGTGTCCAGGACAGGAAGCAGTGAGCATGGATCTGTCAATCAGCCTCAATCAGCACCTTCAGGAGAATTGGGAGGGTGAATATTAGATACAGCAGAGTGAGAATGGAGGGAGAGTGTGTGGGATGGAGATTTACAGCTTTTTGGGACTGAAATAGGAAAGAATGTTCCATAGAAACGAGAATTGTCTGTTCTGAATTTCTATCCTGTACTGACACTGATGACTTTTGTAAACTTGTTTTACAGGATATTGAAAGAGGAATCACAGACCGAAATCTCAAACGTCACGTCAGATCTGACAGAGTCATATTCCATGGGAGTTGAATATCATCGGCCTTTGAATCTAGAAGGAGAAATGATTGTCCGGTCTCTTGATTTGAAAAGATTTGAAATGTCAGTGTGACTGGAAAAGCACCAACACACTGCCACACTCGAGTGAGAGTGTTCCAATGCACTGACTAAAGAGCTTTAACCAGTTACACAGCCTGAATAAATATCACACCATTCACAGCGGGGAGAGACTGTACACGTGTTCTGTGTGAGGCTTCAACTGATTGTCCACCCAAGAGAGAGGCAAGGACACCTGCACCATGGAGAAACCATGGAAATGTGGGGACTGTGGGAAGAGATACAGATACCCATCAGAGCTGGAAGCTCATCGGCGCAGCCACACTGGGGAGAGACCATTCACCTGCTCTCTGTGTGGGGAGGGATTCACTCAGTCATCCAGCCTGCAGTCACACCAGCGAGTTCACACTGGGGAGAGACCATTCACATGTTCTCAGTGTGGGAAGGGATTCACTCGGTCATCCGACCTGCGGGCACACGAGCGAGTTCACACTGGGGAGAGGCCGTTCACCTGCTCTCAGTGTGGGGAGGGATTCAGTCATTTATCCACCTTGCGCACACACCGGCGATTTCACACTGGGGAGAGGCCGTTCACCTGCACTGTGTGTGGGAAGGGATTCACTCGGTCATCCGACCTGCGGACACACCAGCGAGTTCACACTGGGGAGAGACCATTCACCTGCTCTCAGTGTGGGGAGGGATTCATTTGGTCATCTGACCTGCGGGCACATGCATGCGTTCATACTGGGGAGAGGCCGTTCACCTGCTCTCAGTGTGGGAAGGGATTCACTCGGTCATCCCACCTGTAGAGACACCGGCGCGTTCACACTGGGGAGAGGCAGTTCATCTGTTCTCAGTGTGGGAAGGGATTCTGTGATTCATCCAGCCTGCTGAGACACCAGCGAGTTCACACTGGGGAGAGGCCATTCACCTGCTCTCAGTGTGAGAAGAGATTCACTCGATTATCCAACCTGCGGACACACCAGCGAGTTCACACTGGGGAGAAGCCGTTCACCTGCTCTGTGTGTGAGAAGAGATTCAGTCTTTCATCCGCCCTGCTGAGACACCAACGGGTTCACGAGTGATTCTAGGGGTTGGATTCTGCTGTTATTGTTTCTGCTTTCAATTACATCCAGGACATTTTGTTCAGTCTCACAGTTGGTGAAGTGGGAGGGTCGGAGGGTTTCTTTCTGCTGGACTGGCCGGTCTCATGACTTTACTTCCAGTGGACTGATGCTCTTTGAGTCTTGTTGCGAATACCCGGTTTCAAATTTCACAAGGATCACAGAGTGACAGGGTGTTAGGAAGTTAAGAGTCATTATTTCTGTTTGAAACCCCCTCAAATGTCCATCCAATTTCCTTTGTAATTGTTTATTGACTCCACTTCCTCCACCCTCGTAGGCAGCGAGTTCCAGGTCATTACCATTCACTGCATCAAAATATTCTTCCTCACATCCCCCCTGCATCTCTGGCCCAAAACCATAAATCCCCTCGTCCTTGTCCCATCAGCTAATGGGAACAGCTTTTCTTTGTCCACCTTATCTAAACCTGTCAGAATCTTGTCCACCTCTATCTAATCTCCCCTCAACCTCCTTTGCTCCAAGGGGAACAACCCCAGCCTGACATCGACAATAAAGAACAAACTAACAGAATATGTTAATACCTGAAATCAAATGGGAATGTTTAATTTCTGTTTTAAAGATATTGTGAATATATTGTCCTGGACAATAAAGGAATTGGAATAACTCACCTTGGGTGTGGTTGAATGGAATATATCAATCTGATATTCACCTACAGTCCAGTGAAAGTCTGGAATGTGTAGCTGGAAATCCCTCCCCAACAGCACTATGAGCGTACTTACACCTCAGGCATTGTATCAGTTCAGGGAGGCAGTGTTGGGGTTGACCATGGCCGAGGCAGCTACATACAGCCACATATTCTGTTATAATTGAAGGACTGCAGATTGAATGTGAGGCATTATGGGACTGGACTATCGTGACCACATTCCTGTGACTGCTCAGTTTCTACAATCACCGACCATTAAACCTGCTTAGCAGGGCCCCAACAGAGGACCTGGTGAGAATATTTACTCAGAATGAGTTAGATGATGATGATGATTTCTGTTTGTCAATTTTAAATTTTTAAAAAATTTCATTGGTCTGTTTCCTGTCTGTTTTTTTTCTGTCTGTTTCCATGCTGTAAACCTCTATGCCTGTTTGCCCTGGATCAAACTGACACCCAGGAACTCTCAAATGCTGCAGCTTGAATGTGTACTAATAAACTATTTCTTTTATCCAATGATAATTTATTTTTGTTTTTAAGTAGTTTATTAACCTTACCACCTGTTGCTATACTATTTTGATCCTTAGGAACAGAATAAATCTTAGTCACTTAGCAGATACTCACCAAAAATCTAGCTTCTTCTCCTGTGGAAGAGTAAGATCACTTCCTAAAGGCTGAGAAAGTTAGAAAGCAAAACAGCACCTCTTTTCCTTCCTTCCCTGACTCCCTTAATTACCCAACTCTCAGCACTCTATTCTAAGCTGCACTCAAGTGATGCCGGTTCAGAGCTGTTTCTGAGCTGTAGATTCAATACAATACTCACTTGCTGACATGGACATCAAGGCCTGTATGGGTCTCCAGGCCATCATGCACACCATCATGATAAGGAGGATGGAGCTGGTGTTGCCAGCCATGTACATGATGAACAGATTCATGGGCAGCTGTTTCAATGGGCCCAAGGCGATGAAAACAGAAAGTGAGCAGGGTATCAGTAAAGGGGGCCGGTTAGGGGAGGCCATATGCTGATCTTATACCCAGGCCTGGAAGTAAGGATGATGATTAACCCTTTATCACACAGGCTGCTGTGGTTCACCAAGGTGCTTTATCACCATGGACAAACCAGGGGCGTTGTCAGTCACACACTAAAGGCACATTCAAATCCAACTTACTTTCTCAACCAGGATCCGGTCTGTTTCTTGGACGCAGATGTCCGGTAGCTGTTTGTCTGAATATGCGACTGGGTACATGGAGTCTCTCTGGCTATACTGTTGACCACGGCTCCTATGAGAAACAGAAAACACAAATTGGTCACCCTTTCAGGACCTTCTTTAAAGAGGGAGTCTCTCTGTTGAGGACCCCAATGTGGTGACAATAGTGCCAGCATGAACTAAAGCTTGGGCAAACCTCGGACGCACACTGCCGTTGTGTCCACTGAACTGCCACGGGAATGGAGGATGGCAGAAGTGGATGAGTGTCAATTGATAAAAAGGGTGCCAATCCACTTGCCCTCCATTTAGGGACCATCATAGATCATAGAACCCTACAGTGCAGAAAGAGGCCATTCGGCCCATCGAGTCTGCACCGACCACAATCCCACCCAGGCCCTACCCCCATATCCCTACATATTTTACCCACTAATCCCTCTAACCTACTCATCTCAGGACACTAAGGGGCAATTTTAGCACAGCCAATCAACCTAACCCGCACATCTTTGGACTGTGGGAGGAAACCGGAGCACCCGGAGGAAACCCACGCAGACACGAGGAGAATGTGCAAACTCCACACAGACAGTGACCCGAGTGGGAATCGAACCCAGGTCCCTGGAGCTGTGAAGCCGCAGTGCTAACCACTGTGCTACCGTGCCGCCCTGGTTTTTGACAAAGTGACAAATCACCAGATGTACCAAATTGTATCTTGAAAACAAACACTGCGGGACATTGAGAGAGATCCAGTTCAGCACCCGGCCCTGGAAACGAGCAGTCGTTCCTCCAACCACCACCGCAGTTGGCACCTGATCAGGTGAAGGGGCCGAAACCAAAAGGGCATCTCAGGGTCATGACCTGGAGAACAGATGCCAAGTGGGGTCTGAGTGGTTTCTGGGGGATTTGAGGGGCTGCTTTGTGGTGAGGAGTTCGGTGAGGGGTAAAAGAGGCGTGAAAAACCCGGGGTTGGGAAGTTTTGGGTTGGTGCCATGTCCCCGGGTCAGTGTGCGGTGGCGTCCCCTCAGGAGAGGCGGGCCGGCCCGGCTTGCCGCTTACTCGAGACCCCGGCTCCCCCGGGCGGCCTCCGCACCTGCTGGTGCCGCTCAGGGTCCGCTTGTGCCAGCGCGCGCGGTTGACAAGTCCCACCCCTGCAGCCATGGTAACGCCGCCGATCGTTAACCGTCCCCCCTTTCAAATCTGATTCAGATCAAGAGAAGAAGCCGCGCGCTTCCGTCAACAAAACACTCCCGCTGCAATGCGCATGTGCGAGCCCAACCGCCTGAGCGTTCTGCGGGCACCGCCTAAAGTCCCGCCCCACATCGACGCCATCTTTGTCAGGGGCGCATCTGTTCCGACTCTCCACCTTCTGTCCAAATGGAGAACATTTGCCCCGCACAAAGATGGACATCACTTAATGTCAGAGATATTTGCAATATTGAGTCCAGATGACCTTTTGTCAAAGCAAAAAGACATAGAAAGTGGGAGATATTTATGCTGCAGGGTGAGGGAATGAAAGATGAGCTATAGCCACAGAAACCAGGGGAAAATACTGCGAATGGCTGTCGCATTCTCTCTTTCGACAGCCATTACAGCACCAGGGACTCAGGTTCGTTTCTCGGCTTGGGTGACTGTCTGTGCGGAGTCTGCACGTTCTCCAGGTGCTCCTGTTTCCTCCCACACACCACCTTTTTCTTCTCATGAAAATCCAGTATTTCCGATCGCCCTGAATGAATTTTGAGGTTCAGGTCAGAGCGAATAAATAAAAGCAAAAATCTGTGAATGCTGGAATCTGAAGCAAAAACTGAAAATGAACCACTGTGGCAAATGCATCATTCTCAATCTATTTTACTAGGTATTTGTTTCATTATTCAACATTTAACATCAATACATTTATTTATTTATTCTGCATCTCCTGATTCTGAATTGAATATCTCTGACATATGCAGCATTGAATTGCAACTATGACTGACCAACAAAACAGATCGAGTCACTGCTTAATGCACACCCCATGATGCTCATTTGAGATTGACCACAATCAGTTTATAAACAAAATCAAATATCTTTAATGGGAAGAGATTTAAGAATGACCAGTTAGTTTATTCTGGGTGTGAAATATTCTGGTGCCTAAATCCCATTCATAGAAATCATAGAAACCCTACAGTGCAGAAGGAGGCCATTCGGCCCATCGAGTCTGCACCGACCACAATCCCACCCAGGACCTACCCCCACATATTTTACCCGCTAATCCCTCTAACCTACACATCCCAGGACTCTAAGGGGCAATTTTTTTTAACCTGGCCAATCAACCTAACCCGCACATCTTTGGATTGTGGGAGGAAACCGGAGCACCCGGAGGAAACCCATGCAGACACGAGGAGAATGTGCAAACTCCACACAGACAGTGACCCGAGCCAGAAATCGAACCCAGGACCCTGGAGCTGTGAAGCAGCAGTGCTAACCACTGTGCTACCGTGCCGCCCGTGCCGCCCATCTATTGAATGTCCAGTAGATCTGCACTGAGCCTTGATTTCCTCATCAGCATGAATGGTTTTCTGTATATCTTTATTCTGAAAACCGATTTTAAAAAGGTGTGTCTGTGCAATGTGCACCAATTCCTCTAGTTCAGTTACAGTATCACTTGTGTCTGTCTTTATGAGCACACACTACTATTAGACATGTTTCAGATGGTGATTAACTATGTTGGTCTACATCTATAAACCCATGCATCGAACAAGTTGCTAATATATGCACGGTGTCAAAATACCAACATCTCTTTCCTGCAACTAAATCTAAAAATGCAGCATTTCTGATTTTCCTGAAAGCATTTGAGACCGAGGTCAAAACAAACATAATATGGCAACATCGAGAATTGGATAATGTTCAGCAAATAACCAAAATCATGCATACTTCCTGAAATGCTAAAGTTTCTAGCTGGTTTTGAACCAGGGACTTCTCACGCATTAGGCAAACATGATAACCACTACACTACAGAAACTACCAGCAGTTCAGTGTAGCCAATCGACTTGTCTGCAAGGTTCAACTCTGCTGTGTTGCTGCAGGTTCTCATGGTTAGACTATCCACCAGTATCTATTACAAGCCCACCAACTCCCACAACTATCTTGACTGCAGTTCTTCACACCCCACATCCTGAAAGGACTCCATCCCATTCTCTTCATTCTTTCGCCTCCGCCGCATCTGTTCTGATGATGCCACTTTCCTAAATAGCGTTGCAGATATGTCTTTCTTCTTCAACAGTTGAGGTTTTCCACCCACTGTTGTTGACAGGGCTCTTGACCATGTCCGACCCATCCCCCCGCCACTGCTCTCACTCCCTCCCCTCCCTCCCAGAACCAGGACAGGGTTCCCCTTGTCTTCACTTTTCACCTGACCAGCCTCCGCATTCAAAGGATCATCCTCTGCCATTGCTGCCAATTCCAGCATGATGCCACTACCCAACACATCTTCCCTTTAACCCCCCCCCCCCCCCCACCCCCCCACTCCACCACCAGCATTCCACAAGGATCGTCCTCTCTGGGATACCCTGGTCCACTCCTCCATCCCACCCAAACTCCTATCCCCTACCCATGGCACCTTCCCATGCAATAGTAGAAGGTGCAACACCTGCCACTTTACCTCCTCCCTGTTCACCTCCCGGGTCCTAAACACCCTTTCAGGTGAAGCAGTGCTTCACATGCACCTTCTCCAACCTGGTCTATTCAATTCACTGCTCCCAATCCAGTCTACTCTACATCGGAGAGACCAAACACAAATTGGGTGACCGCTTTGTTGAACACCTTCAGTGCGTCCGCAAGCAGGACCCAGAGCTTCCTGTCACTTGCCGCTTCAACACACCACCCTGCTCTCCTGCCCACATGTCCGTCCTTGGCCTTTTGCAATGTTCTAGTGAACCCCAATGCAAATTGGAGGAACAGAACCTCATCTTCCGATTGGGCACTTTACAGCCTTCCAGACTGAACATTGAGTTCAACAACTTCACAGCATGACTTTCCCCCCCACCGTCACCCCATTTCCATTCATTTTATTTCATTTTGTTTCTTCTTTTCATCTCATTCATCCATTTTATCATACTTCTTTCTCACTTCCATTTTTTAACTTCTTCATTCCTGCTCTCCTTCTCGCCCACACCCGCCCCCTCCCCCCCACCAACCCCCCCCCCCCCCCCCCCATCCCCTCCATTCAGGGCAAACCATCTGTACCTCTGCTCTACCATTCTGATTAACACTTTTCACACCTCTCTCAGCCTTCTACATTCTCCTTTTCATTCCCTTTGTCCAATTACAGCACCCCCCCTTCCACCCTCATAATATAAATCTTGTCTGATTTTCTTTGCCCTTAGCTCTGATGAAGCGTCATCCAAACTCGAAACGTTGGCTAGTTACTCAATATTTGTTTCGTTATTCAATATTAAATATGAATACATGTATTTAATACATACATCTTCATTCCGAGTTGAATATCTCGGGAATATGCAACATTGCATTGCAAACATGACTGACCAATAAAAGAAATCGAGTCACTGGGTGAATCACATCCCATGGTGCTTATTTGAGACAGTCAGTTTTTAAACATCATGCTACTGTGCAGAGGGACCTGGGGGTCCTTGTGCACGAATCGCAAAAACTCAGTCTGCAGGTGCAGCAGGTGATCAAGAAGGAGAATGGAGTGTTGGCCTTTATCGCGAGGGGGATAGAATATAAAAGCAGGGAGGTCTTGCTGCAACTGTACAAGGCACTGGTGAGGCCGCAACTGGAGTACTGTGTGCAGTTTTGGTCCCCTTATTTGCGAAAGGATATATTGGCCTTGGAGGGAGTGCAGAGAAGGTTCACCAGGTTGATACCGGAGATGAGGGGTGCAGCTTATGAGGAGAGATTGAACAGATTGGGTCTGTACTCATTGGAGTTTAGAAGGCTGAGGGGTGATCTTATAGAGACATATAAGATAATGAAGGGGCTGGATAGGGTAGAGGTAGAGAGATTCTTTCCACTTAGAAGGGAAACCAGAACTAGAGGGCACAGTCTCAAAATAAGTGGGGGCCGGTTCAGAACAGAGTTGATGGGGAACTTCTTCTCTCAGAGGGTAGTGAATCTCTGGAGTTCTCTGCCCATTGAAGTGGTGGAGGCGACCTCGTTGAATATGTTTAAATCACGGGTAGATAGATTTCTGATCGATAAGGGAATTAGGGGATATGGGGAGCAGGCGGGTAAGTGGAACTGATTCGCTTCAGATCAGCCATGATCTTGTTGAATGGCGGGGCAGGCCCGAGGGGCCTAGATGGCCTACTCCTGCTCCTATTTCTTATGTTCTTAAACAATATCAAATATCTTTAAAGGAAAAAGATTTAATAATGATCTGCTAGTTATACTTAATCCCTCTTTATTCTGCGTGTGAAACATTCTGGCGTCTAAATCCCGTTCATCTATAGAAAAGTCCAGCAGATCTACACTGAGTTTCGATTTACTCATCTGCCTGAGTGATTTTTTCCCATTTCTTTATTATGAAGAACAATTTTAAAAATATGCTTCCGGGAAATGTGCGCCATTTCCTCTAGTTCAGTTACAGTTTCACTTGTGTCTGTCTTTATGAGCACACACTACTATTACACATGTTTCAGATGATGATTAACTATGTTAGTCTGCATTTGTAAAACCATTATATTCTGTTATGGATTGAACAAGTTGCTAATATGCGCACAGTGTCAAAATACACACATTTATTTCCTCATTGCGTCTTAAAATACAGCATTTCTGATTTTGCTGAAAGCATTTGTGGCCGAGTTCAGAGCAAAGATAACATGGTTACAACATGGAGAATCGGATAATGTTCAGCAACAACTACCATGCAAAACTTCCCTCACGCTAAATGAAGAACTATGATTAGTGTTTCTGCCCGGTTTCGAACCAGGGACTTTTCGCGTCTGAGGCGAACGTGATAACCACTACACTACAGAGACAACTGGCAGTACAGCGCCTACAATGTGCAACTCCATTGTGTTGCTGCAGGTTTGAATGGTTATACTGAGAGCCCATGTCACTCAATACAAGACAAAAAACCGTTTCTTTCAACCTGATTTCTCAACTTATCTTGAACTTCAACCTTTAAAAGCGGTCGTCCGGCAAATATCGAAGGAAGCAATGATTTCTGCTCAATCATTAATGCATCATTCTCATCTTCCTTCGAATAATTTCAACCAGTTCTACCCAGTATTTGTTCGTTGTTCAATGTTAAATATTAATATATTTTTATTAATTACATATCTCCTCATTCTGAATGAAATATCTCCGAAATAGACAACATTGAATTGCAAACATGAATCGAGTCACATGTCACGGTGCTTAATTGAGATTGACCACAATCAGCTTTTAAACAAAATCAAACATCTTTAAAGGGAATAGATTTAAGAATGACTTGTTAGTTATACTTGATCCCTCTTTATTCTGTGTGTGAAACACTCAGGCATCTAAATCCTGTTCAGCTGTGGGAAAGTCCAGTAGATCCGCACTGATTCTCGATTTCCTCAACTGTCTGAGTGGTTTTCCCTATTTGTTTCCTCTGAAGAACGATGTTAAAATAATGGTTCCGCGCAATGTGCGCCAGTTCCTCTCGTTCAGTTACAGTTTCACTTGTGTCTGCCTCTTTGAGCACACAATACTATTAGACATGGTTCAGATGATGATTCACTTTGTTAGTCTGCATCAACAAAGCCATTAAATTCTGTTGTGGACTGAATGAGTTGCTGATATGTCCACGGTGTCAAAACAGGAACATCTATTTCCTCTCATTGCGTCATAAAAATACAAGATCTCTGATTTTGCTGAAAGATTTTGAGGCCGAGGTCAGAGCAAAGATAACATGGCTTTAACATTGAGTTTCGGATAATGTTCAGCAACAAATTTCAATCATGTAAACTTCCCTCACCTTAATGAACAAATTTTAATAATATTTCGGCATGGTTTTGAACGAGGGATTTTCCGTGTGTGAGGCGAATGCAACCACCATTACACTACAGAAACTGCTGGCGTCTGAAGGACCCAATGGGACTCTCTTGAAATGTTGCAACACTCATTGGGACTGCTGTAGACATATTGATCCAAGAATGATTTTGATTTGATTTGATTTATTATTGTCACATGTATTAACGTACAGTGAAAAGTATTGCTTCTTGCGCGCTATACAGACAAAACATACCGTTCATAGAGAAGGAAGTGAGAGTGTGCACTTTGCAGTGTTACAGTCATAGCTTGGGTGTAGAGAAAGATCAACTTAACGCAAGGTAAGTCCATTCAAAAGTCTGACAGCAGCAGGGAAGAAGCTATTCTTGAGTCGGTTGGTTCGTGACCTCAGACTTTTGTATCTTTTTCCCGAAGGAAGAAGGTGAAAGAGAGAATGTCCGGGGACGTGGGGTCCTTAATTATGCTGTCTGCTTTGCCGAGGCAGCGGGAAGTGTAGACAGAGTCAATGGATGGGAGGCTGGTTTGTGTGATGGATTGGGCACAATCACGACCTTTTGTAGTTCCTTGCAGTCTTGGGCAGAGAAGGAGCCATAGTAAGCTGTGATACAACCAGAAAGAATGCTTTCTATGGTACATCTGTAAAAGTTGGTGAGAGTCGTAGCTGACGTGCAAACTTTCCTTCGTCTTCTGAGGACGTGGAGGTGTTGTTGAGCTTTCTTAACTATAGTGTCGTCATGGGGGGACCAGGGCAGATAGTTGGTGATCTGGAGACCTAAAAACGCGAAGCTCCCGACCCTTTCTACTTCGTCCCTGTTGATATAGACAGGGACATGTTCTCCTTTACGCTTCCTGAAGTCGATGACAATCTCCTTCATTTAGTTGACATTGAGGGAGAGATTATTGTTGCTGCACCAGTTCACCAGATTCTTTACCTCATTCCTGTACTCTGTCTCGTCATTGTTTGAGATCTGACCCACTACGGTGGCATCGTCAGCAAACTTGAAAATCGAATTGGAGGGGAATTTGGCCACACAGTCATAGGTATATAAGGAGTATAGTAGGGGGCTGAGAACACAGCATTGTGGGGCACCGGTGTTGAGGATGATCGTGGAGGAGGTGTTGTTGCCTATCTTTACAGATTATGGTCTGTGAGTTAGGAAGTTCAGGATCCAGTCACAGAGGAGGTGCCGAGGTCCAGGTCACGGAGTTTGGAGATGAGTTTCGTGGGAATAATAGTGTTGAAGTCTGATCTGTAGTCAATAAATATGAGTCTGTCCTTGTTATCTAGGTGATCCAGGGTTGAGTGCAAGGCCACGGAAATGCCGTCTGCTGTGGACCTGATGCGGCGATAGGCAACTGTAGTGGATCCAGGTAGTCCGGGAGGCTGCAATTGATTCGTGCCATGACAAACCTTTCGAAGCACTTCATAATGATGGATGTCAGAGCCACCGGCCGGTAGTTATTAAGGCATGCTGCTTGATTTTTCTTAGGTACCGGGATGATGGTCGTCTTCTTGAAGCAGATAGGGACTTCAGATTGTTGTAATGATTGAAAATGGTTGGCAATGGCAAAGAACAATAAGAGGCCCTTCGACCCACCATGCCTATGCCAGTTATTTTATGACGAGCTACCAAACTGACGTGTCGGTGCGGGCTTGGTGGGCCGAAGGGCCTGTTCCTATGCTGCACTGTTCTTTGCTCTCATTTCAATTTCCTCCTCTCATTCCATGAAGCTGATTTTTCTCCCTTTCAATCCCCATTTGAAGAAGTAGTTTCTGTGGAATCCATGTACAGTTTGCTTTAGGTAACAACGTTTCACTGACCCAATGGCATGAAGTATTGGATATAGCTTCCCAATATAGTTTTCAACGTAAGCATATATTTATTTATGCAATTGATTTCAAATGGAATTTACAAAACGGGTTTAATCGGATGAAGCATCTCCTCACTATTTCGGAATCATATCTAATATAATTACATTAACTCCACAACTTTCCACAGAGTGTGGAATATAACAGAGGCGAATGGATCATCTATACCTGAAGCAGTTTCCTTGTGTTGTTCCGAACATCCGATCTGACAACCTCGAGAATGGGTGGGGAATCTGTCTTACCTACAGTGACCTCACATGGGGTGGCACGGTGGCACAGTGGCACACTGCTGCCTCACAGCGCCAGGGATTCGGGTTCGATTCCTGGCTTGGGTCTGAGTGGAGTTTGCACGTTCTTCCTGTGTCTGTGTGGATTTGCTCCAGTGTCCTCCCACAGTCTGAAAGACGTGCTGGTTAGGTGCATTGTCATGGTAAATTTCTTCCTTAGTGTACCTGAACAGGTGGCGGAGTGTGGCGACTAGGGGATTTTCACAGTAACTTTATTGCAGTATTAACGTAATCCTACTTGTGACATTAATAAATAAACTTTAAACAAGATACGGACACATCCAGAATGTGTTTGGCTGTAAAAATAAATACATCGATTATTGCTTATTCTCCAAAAGTGTCCACCATTGATGAGAAATAGATTTCTGGCTGTTCCTGTTGCTAAAATGGACAGTTCCACCGCAATGATTATCTAACGGGATATTGCCGCACTGACATGACCCCAGGGAATTCCAATTCAGAAAGTTACTCTGGGGCTAGTACGCTTTCGGGATTGTCAGTGAGTGCACTTCTCTTGAGTGTGTCAGTGGCTGTGTTAATCTGTTTGTTTATCTTCCTTAGTGATTGTCTGTGTGTCTATGTTTGAGTCGATCAGTTTGAGAATCGATCACTGTTTTTACTTGTCCCTGTGTCTATGCTTTTGTTGATTCTGTGCGGTATACGAGGCTTCTAGTGAACACGGAGTTGGGGTTATTCATGTATTTTCATAGTTAGCAACTCAGACTAATGTGTCAGAAATCTACAGAATAATTCTGGATTTATAACGAGGGACGTTAGAATTGATGTCAGTCTCTGGGCATATATCTATATGGTTATATATCCTTACACGTGTTGGTCTTTGCATGTGGCCGTGTGTGTATCTGCTCTCCCCGTGTCTGCGTGGGTTTCCTCGGATGCTCCGGTTTCCTCCCACGGTCCAAAGATGTGCAGGTTAGTTTGATTGGCCATGCTAAATTGACCCTAGTGTCAGGGGGATTAGCGGAGTAAATGTATGAGGTTACGGGAATAGGGCCTGGGAGGCTTGTGATCGGTACAGACTCGGTGGGCCGAATGGCATTTTTCTGTACTGTACGAATTCTATGATTCTATGATTCTATTATCTAGATATCTATCTATCAGCCTTTACAGGTGACCGTGTGTGTATCTGTTTCCAATATGCGGCATTGCTGTCCACGGGAGGGCGCTCTCTGATCACTGATGAAAAATCACGATTCCCTTCTCGAGGAAGCGACTGTTTGAAGATGTAAAAATGGGCGGAGAGACGGAGTCACTTTCGACCTCATAACATCCCACTGACTGTTTCAACTTCTCCATTTCCAGGTCTTATGCAGACAGTGATCACTGCCTCTGTTTCTGGTGTTCAGACTGGAACTATGAGGGTGCTGACTGTCTCTGGTTATTGTCCTGATCGCAGGACGGTCATTTTGAACCTTTGACTGAAATCCGCCAATCACCATATTCATTCCCCATTTCCATCTCTCGGCGATTATTCCGTTGTTGTTACTCCTTCTAAACCGCTGCGTGTCTGTTGTCTATTTTCAGACATGAGTAACGGAGACTCAGTGTCCCAGTCAGAACCAGGAATTTAAGCAGCAGAGGGTAAAGATTCAGCAATTCCCTGCAGTTACTCTGTATCGAGTTCAGCTACAGTCTATGTCCTGTTCTGGTATCGCCATATCCACACAGATCTCCTCAGAGCCGATAGTTATGGATTTACCGATACGGCTCCCGGCTTTAAACATTTC
This sequence comes from Mustelus asterias, assembly GCF_964213995.1. Lineage (NCBI taxonomy): Eukaryota > Metazoa > Chordata > Chondrichthyes > Carcharhiniformes > Triakidae > Mustelus > Mustelus asterias. The sequence goes on from NW_027590170.1 coordinate 162,703, forward strand.
AGCGGGAACCTCAGCCAGACACAAAGCACTTTTCACTTGTCCATGAAAGATTTGAAGGTGACAGACAGCGCCGTGTATTACTGTGCACTGAGACCCACAGTGAATGAGGCTCCCGCGGGCCTCGTACAAAAACTGGCACAGGTCCACAATCAATGGTTCCTTGTCCGCAAAACACCTTGCGTTGAATTTCAGATAAAATGTGCAGATCATGAGCCTGCCAATGCAGCCCCATCTGAGTGGCTTTCCCTCCTAACGTCAATGATTGTCACTGTTGGGGAAATGTGACATTTGGCGCTCAGATTATTCCTGGATAAATCCAATCATTTCCTGATCCCAATCACAAAACCCACAGATGTCCCGGGTGAATAACTTAATAAATCAGTATTTTTAATCTTTCTGTGTCAGATGTTTATCTGTCAGGGAACACCTGTTAAATGTGATCTAATATCAAAGGCACACTGAGAGTTGTCACATTTTGAAGTTTCTGGACAGAAATAATGACTGATTGAATCAGTACTTTCCCAGTATAAGAGTAATCCCAGTGGAAACGCAAGTCAATGTGGACTTGGGTGATTACTTATCCCCGGTATAAATAAAGCAGTAACTACTATTATGTTTATGCAGTGGATGCACTCATTAATACCCGCAGAGTAAATGAGTGTAAATTATTTATTTCACTTTTAACTTTATTTATAAAGAAAGATTTATCTATAAAAAGGGGGACATTGAGTTCGATCGAAAGAGGGTGAACCGAGAAAGAGACAGTGTAACTGATAACGTTATTCACCTTTCATGGAAAGAGAAAGAGAGTGAGAAAAACACACACAGCCCGGGATGGAATGTGTTTGGAGGGAGCCAGCTGTGTTTAGTCCACCACTAACAGTGTTTGGTCCACAGCTGACGTCATCTCAAGGGGACCAGCAAATTGCAACACTGGGAAAACCCCCCAATTTGCCAATGATTGAAGCTGCCTCTGATCTGAGTTTACTCCGTGATATAAGACTAGAAGCAACAACATATTTTAAACAGTGTCGCTGTTTACTGTCCATTCAGGAACCACATGTTCCCTGCGTGTTCTACTGATGATAATGGACATGCTGCCCCGTGAGTCTGAGCTCAAATCCTCAGTGTGTGTTCAATGGGTTATATTCACTCACAGATTTCTCACACAGTCTATATGTTGTTACAGGAACCAATGGCCAAACTTCAGTTTCCCAGGAGCCGCCTGAATGAACGGTTCAGGAAGTACAGACGGTAATTTTGAACTGCAGTTATAAAGCAAAATACGCTGACCAAACTCTATTCTGGTACATCCTGTATCCCGGAGAAGCTCCGAGATATTTATTGAAAAGTTACGGCAAGGGGAAGGGGGATAAGTCTCCTGATTTTTCGGACCAGTTTTCTGCTAATTTGGACAGAGACAAGAAAACAGCTCCATTAAATATCACCGGGGTCCGTGCCTCTGTCTCTGCCGTGTATCTGTAACAGTGTGCGCTGAACCGCAGTTACAGAGACGCAGTTAGTCCGTACAAAAACCAGCAAAGGCATTCTCACCTCCTCTCACTGAATCCGATCTCTGAGCTGGATTGTGAACAGTTAATAGAAACAAAATCATCTCATTAAAACCAATTAAACCGAATGATCAGGTTCTTTGTGCTGAATGTCTGTCAGTGTATGTAAAATCCCTCTTTATAGTAGTTTCTGTCGTTTACGAGCAACTCTGAATAGGAGACTCTGGTGCTGTTATTACAACATGAAATAAAACTCATCAGAGTCATATCTCAAAAATCATCTCAGTCAAAAACCATACATTCGCTTTAATGCACTCTATGTGTCAAAGAGAGCAATGATTGTACAGTCGTTTGATTTCTTGAAGGCAGTTGATAGATTTGTGGATATTCAGGGAAATAACGGATATGGAAGTAGTCACAGAGTCATAGAGGTTTACAGCATGGAAACAGACCCTTCTGCCCAACTTGTCCATGCTACCCTTTTCTAACCACTATGCAAGTCCCAATTGCCCGCGTTTGGCCCATATCCCAACAAAATATTTGTCTGAGCATAAAGACTTATCCCGCGGATTCGATTTCCCAAAGCACTTCTGGTGATTACAGCAGACTTTTAAAGAAAGACTTTCGGGCATGTGGGCATCGCGGGCTAGGCCGCTATTTCTTGTTCATCCCTAGTTGTCCTTCAGGAACTTTCTGACGCTCTTCTCAATTAGGTTTTTGCATTCAGTCGATTTTCTTACCAAATGTTCCAGTCTCTAGAGTACACCAAACCTGTTCTTCGAGATTATTAATAGAGATATTAATCATTGTTCATTGGATTCTAAGCATGTATTGAAATAAACTTTTGTACCTTTACTGTTAAGAATTCTGAGTTTTAATATGTGTCAAGTGTTCATTGTGTTAATATGAGTCACATTCTTCCGAACTCTTTCCAATGAAGTTTCTCTTCGATTCCCAGTTGATATTTTTATTTCATTACTGTAACATTGAGAGATGTTTAATCAGGCTGTTGTGATTATGAGGATTTGCCTCAGCAGGCGGGCATCAGTTTACACTATTGACTGACATATCAAACCGAACAGTATTGGTTTCTTTGCCCCGAGTGTTCTTTGAAACATCAGAACAAGGGTACAACTAGTTCAAGGCTACCTGCAGCATTTTGAATTCTCAATGTTCGTGCCGATTTCCCGGTGATTCCAAATAAACAACAGCTAATTCTTCCCTTGCACAGTGAATGTAATAATCAGACAGAATCTGTGAACGATTTTAGATGATGTTTGTGTGAATTGTGGTCTGGTTTGCGTTCACAGGAATGTATTGACGCGTTAGTGTATAACCCTCTGTTAGAAACAGCACTCGACAGACAGCAGCTGTGACTCAGAAACCTGCGGCAGTTTTTGTACGAGGATTTCACTCGTTCTCATCACTGTGAGACTCTGTGCACAGTAATAGACCGCAGTGTCAGACAGCCGCAACTCCGAAATAGTCACTCGGTACAAATTGTCTGACTGCTGGACTGAATCAGAAAACCGGGTCCGAGCGAAATCCGCCTTTAATTCAAAACCGCCGTTCTTGTCTCTCCGGACTGCAAACTCGGGCTGTCTGCCTGGGTATTGACGATACCAAAATAAATAATAAGCATCGTCGGTAAAGGTGCAGTTTAAAGTGACATCTTCTCCCTCTGTCCGTGTGAGTGAGGATTCCCGCTGAGTAACAGAATCTCCATCGCTCAGATCTGAAACACACGGTTAAAGAAAGGAAAAAAACATTGATTAAAAGTTCAATTGAACTAAGGGAGAAAATTCACTGACAGTGTAACGTAAAAATATGTATTGAATGTATTGAATCATACCACATTCTCTCCAACTGATCTATGTTCCCGTTTACAATCCCCTGGAGATTTCTCCCTCTCGCCTCTTCTCAATGCAGTTGTCCCTTTCTTCCTCAGCTGTTTAGTTTAGTTTACCTTTAAATTAGTCTTTGCTCCTCTCCTCAAGTGTTCATTGTGTTAACATGAGTCACATTCTATCCAACTCTTTCTAAAGCTGTTTCTCTCCGATTCCCAGTTGATCTCTTTGTTTCATTGGAATTGTGGGACATATATTTGGAATTCTCCCACAAGTGGAATCATCCTCTCCCCGTCCACCACACCAATCCTCGTTATCATTATAAATAGATCAGTCAGGTTTGCGTTAGTTTCTTTGGTCAGTCGAGAAAGTAATCATAATCTTGCATTCTGATAGCTCTCACCTCCCAATCCGAGTACCATTTCTCGAAATCGCCTTTTCAGTGTGCTTTTCAAATCTATTTTCAAAAGACTAAAACCACTCGCAGGAATTCATTTGTGTTCTACGGCATGTCCAATACCTGTATAACACGAATGTCCTGCTTTTCAACTTTATTCCTCCAGAAAATAACTCATTTTTAAAGTGTTAACCTTACCAACAATGAATGTCACCCAGATCAGAGTGAAAACGGGGAGCCGCATTGCTGCTGCTCCTGGATTCCAGGGACTTGTTTCTCCGAAAGCTGCAGAAGGTTGAACAAGATAAAGCTGAGAGCATTGGCTGTGGCTGATCTGACGTCACACCCTACAGAACCTATGGTCGGAAGAGTGGAGAGCACTGATTAGAGAATAAAGAGCTGATTGGATACCACAATCTACTAATTGGTTTATTCCTGGCAGCGTCATCAGCTGATATCCAATAAGCTCCTGGGCTCTTTGCTCTGGATTCATCCAATTAGCTGAGAGCTCCTTTCTGCTCTAATTCATGACAGTAAGAACTCTCACAACACCAGGTTAAAGTCCAACAGGTTTATTTGGTAGCACAAGCTTCCGGAGCGCTGCTCCTAGAATCAGACAAACTGGGAGCACCAGCTCAGTACAATAAATTTTCAGCAATCCGTCAACAGTATAAAATTTTAGAAAATGCTCATTAGAATGCATGCCTCTATTTCAGGTTTTATTTCTCTCATTGTTTTTCTGAATGAAATAACTGAATATTGTTTCAAAAGATGTAAAGGAGGAATTGTCTTGGGTTTGTATAAATTTGATTTAGCATTTTCACATACACTGGTATGCAGTGGAAAGTATTGTTTCTTGGATGCTATACAGACAAAGCTTACCATACATAGAGAACATAGGGGAGAAGGACAGGAGAGGGTGCAGGATGCAGTGTTACAAATAAAACCAGGGTGTAGAGAAATAACAGCTTAATGTATGGTAGATCTATTTAAAAGTCCGATGGTAGCAGGGAAGGAACTGTCCTTGAGTCGGTTGGTACGTGACCTCAGACATCCGTTTCTTTTTCCCAACGGAATAAGGTGGAGAAGCGTATGCCCGGCGTGCGTGGGGTCCTTGATTATGCCGGGCGCTTTTCTGAGGCAGCGGGAAGTGTAGACAGAGTCAATGGATGGGAGGCTGGTTTGCGTGATGGACCAAGTTTCCTTCAGGACTCTTTGTAAAGAGCAGGGATGTGGACTTATTTGGATAGCCCATGCGAAGTCCTGGCACAGGCACAATAGGTCAACAGACTCCTCCTTGTCTGTACGGTGTACAGATCTCCGTCTGCAACTGAAGTGACTGAACTAATAACTGCTGTCGGTGCAGACCAGGCTCAATATCGCGGTGATGATATTAATTTGGATTAACCTTTCCCGCACAACAGTCAAGAGCTCAAGGTTAACAAAATGCATAGAAATAAAGAGCAGTAAAATGCTAACATGCTTCAGCCGACCCGAGTAACCATTTTCCTGAGGAATGGATAGCACCATAGAGTGATAGAGTCATAGAGGTTTACAACATGGAAACAGGCCCTTTGACCCAACTTGTCCATGCTGCCCTTTTTTTCAAACCCTGAAGCTAGTCCCAATTGCCCGCATTTGGCTCATATCCCTCTATACCCATCAGACCCATGTAACTTTCTAAATGCTTTTCAAAAGACAAAATTGTACCCGCGTCTACTAATACCTCTGGCAGCTTGTTCCAGAAACTCACCACCCTCTCTGTGAAAGAATTGCCCCTCAGGACACTTTTGTACGTCTCCCTCTCACCTTAAACCTATGCCTCTAGCTTTAGACTCCCCCACCATTGGGAAAATATATTGACTATCTAGCTGATCTATGCCCCTCATTATTTTATAGACGAATGGCAGATGGAATTTAGTTTAGATCCCCCCTCAGCCTTCTACACTCTAGAGAAAAAAAGTCCCAGTCTATCCAGCCTCTCCTTATAACTCAAACCATCAAGTCCCGGTAGCATCCTAGCAAACATTGTCTCCAACCTTTCTAGTTTAATGATATCCTTTCTATAATAGGGTGACCAGAACTGTACATAGTATTCCAAGTGTGGCCTTACCAATGTCTTGTACAACTTCAAAAAGACATCCCAACTACTGTATTCAGTGCTCTAACCAAAGAAAACAAGCATTCTGAATGCCGTCTTCACCACTCTATCCACCCGTGACTCTACTTTCAAGGAGCGATGAACATGTACCCTTAGATGTCTTTGTTCTGTAACTCTCCCCAACGCCCTACCATTAACTGAGTAAGTCCTGCCCTGGTTCAATCTACCAAAATGCATCACCTCGCATTTATCTAAACTAAATTCCATCTGCCATTCGTCAGCCCACTGCTCAATTGATCAAGATCCCGTTGCAATCCGAGAAAATCTTCTTCACTGTCCACTATGCCACCAATCTTGGTGTCATCTGGAAACTTACTAACCATGCCTCCTATATTCTCATCCAAATCATTAATATAAATGACAAATAACAGCGGACCCAGTCCTGATCCCGAAGGCAAACCTCTGGTCACAGGCCTCCAGTTTGAAAAACAACCCTCGGCAATTACCCTCTGGCTTGTGTCATCAACCCAATTTTGTATCCATTTAGCTACGTCGCCCTGGATCCCATGATATTTAACCTTATGCAACAACCTGCCATGCGGTACCTTGTGAAAAGCCTTGCTAAAGTCCATGTAGACAACATCACCTGCACTGCCCTCATCTACCTTCTTGGTTACCCCTTCAAAAAGCTCAATCAAGTTTGTGAGACATGATTTTCCACTCACAAAGCCATGCTGAATGTCCCTAATCAGTTCCTGCGTCTCTAAATTCCTGCAGATCTTGCCTCTCAAAATACCTTACAACTTACCCACCACAGGTATGAGGCTCACTGGCCTGTAGTTCCCAGGCTTTTCCCTGCAGCCCTTTTAAAACAAAGGCACAACATTTGCCTCCTTCAAATCTTCAGGCACATCACCTGTGACTGTCGATGATTCAAATATCTCTGCTGGGGGACTCGCAATTTCCTCCCTCGCCTCCTACAATGTCCTGGGATACATTTCATCAGATCCCGGGGATTTATCCACCTTGATGCGCTTTAAGACTTCCAACACCTCCTTCTCAGTAATATGTACACTCCTCAAGACATCACTATTTATTTCCCCAAGGCCCCGAACATCTATGCTTTTCTCAACAATAAATACTTATAAGAAATATTCATTTCGGATCTGACCCAGCTGTTGTGGATCCGCACATCGATGACCTAGTTGATCCTTAACAGACCCTACTCTCTTCCTTGTTACTCTTTTGCCTTTTATGTATTTGTAGAAGCTCTTTGTATTCACCAGTAGTTCACAATGTAGTCAACTTACTGAAGGGAGCAGTGACAGCTGTGAGGATTGTGAACTCGCAAACTGAGACGTTGTGCTTTTTTCCAAAAGAAAACTTATTCATAAAGTATCTGAAAGAACATTACAAAATACTTCAAAATGGCCATAACAGCAAGTGCAATAACATTCAAGGTTTCGACAATGAAGCTGTTGCACTCTGTGTATAATTAAAGGAACATTACAGAATTTTTCAGAACGGTTTTTACAGAAAGTGCAATAACGTTTAGGTTTCGGACACAGATAATTTTGCACTCTGACGCGCTTCAACGCATTCAATGAAACATTACAGAACGTTGCAAAATGGTCATTTCAGAAAGTGCAGTGATACTGAAGTTTTCTGCAAAGATAATGTTGCACATTGAAGAGCTTCAGTGCAATCAATGGAACATCATACATATTTCAAGATCGTCAATACAGGAAGGGCGATGTTATTTAGGTTGTCTACATTGAACAAGTTACACTCTCAGGTGCTTCAGTAGAATTGCGAGACGTGTAATATTCACTGCATTCATTCAATGTGAGTCCAACAGCACGGGGCGTTTATATAGAGTTCTGCTCCCCTCAGATCACAATGGCCGAAAGGTCGCAGTTTTCCCCATTGCGCCTTTGCAGCAACTGCCCCAAGGTTTAGTGCGTCCCTCAATCGGTAGTCCTGTGCCCTGGAATGTGTTGTCTGCAACACTCGATCGAGGACAATTCTTTGCACATGAAGATCAACTGGTTTCGGGAAGGCAAATAGTGTATTTTACCGAGTTGAAAATTCTCCAACAGCAATTGGTGCTTGTCTCGGTTTGTCCCTGGGAACAGCCCGTAGACATGATGAGGAGATGCCGGCGTTGGACTGGGGTGAACACAGTAAGAAGTCTCACAACACCAGGTTAAAGTCCAACAGGTTTATTTGGCAGCAAATACCATAAGCTTTCGGAGCGCTGCTCCTTCGTCAGATGGAGTGGAAAGCACAGAGTCCTTCGTCACGGAGTTGCTTAGGATGAACCTCGACCAATAAAAAAAGCTTCTCATCACCTCGGGATATAAATGGATAGTTTATCTGCTACGTTCGGGTTTTGTGTCTCAGTGACTCACTGACACAGTAACACACCCCAGCGCCTGATACCGATGTGCTGTCTCCATTAGGACTGGACAAAGGTCTTGTTGAGTGAATGAAGAGTTTGAAGAGTCTGTGGTGTTTCTGCTAACAGATGAAATGACAAATTTCAGGCCACGGTTCTGTGCCATGTTGAACAAGCGGATGCTCTCAGGGCATCAGGTGATTGTATTTCATTGGATTTCAATCGATTGACACTTTTGTGTTAATATCTGCTGTGATTGAGAGATCGCAGACACTCCACCGATAATTGTCCATGCAAAAGAAAGTTGTTTTTTATGGTCAACACTCTCCTTCAAAAATTGCTCACTTAAAATCAAAACGGGAAGCTGCAATTCCTCTAATTGCCGTTTCCTGGTTTCTGCATTCTCTCGATCCAGAATATTAAAGGAGAATGACGTCAATGGAGGTTTAATGGAATACGTAATCATATATATTACTTCCATGGTAAATATCTTTCATATCGTCACCGAGGACAAAGTAGAAATGCAACACCGATGTGTGGTTTTCGATAAGTTGCCTTGGGACAGAATTTTCATATATCCTTTTCAGTAAAAGGCAGAATTATCTCCTTTGCTCAGCCAACTCGGAGCTTCAAAGTCGCAAATGTTTAGCTCAGTTTCTCTCTCCACAGAGTCTTTCCAGCAATTTTCTGTTTTTATTTCAGATCTCCCCTATCATATGTACACATAGACATCCATTATTTCATATTGGCACCGAGAACATTCCTGTCGGTTTCATGTTGCAATTCCTCCTGTGTTTCATTATATCCAAGGAAATGACTAATAACGGCATTTGGTGTGGAAATTAATATTTGATATGAATGCGGGAGTGTTTGATATGTCTGTCGATATGTTGGGCGTTGGATATACATGATTTGTACTATGTGCATTGGCTGCAAGTTGTTGATTAATCTCACTCCTAACAACAGCAACATGCATCACATTCTGGAGTACTTCCATGGAGTGGAATGTAAAATGAGTACTGGAATTTTTTCAAAGTATCAAAATATTACGATGGACCTGAGCACCAGCTGATGGTCCATTATGCGGGATATCTGTTATTGAAACCTGTAAGGGAGAGACAAGGGAGAAATGTAGGTGGAGATATGGGAAGAAAACAAGAGGGATTGAATAATTGGAATTGGAGGCGAGACCTGGAGTTAAGCAGAGCAAGAACCGGTGATATAAATGAATGAATGAGGAATAGATTTAGAGGAAGATACAATCAGAGAAACAGCTGCAGCAAAATAGACAAATACGAACTAAAAAATGGGGAATATTTGTTCCAAGTGTTATTTTCACTCCCAGGTATTTGATACATTCTGTGTTTTGTTGCAGAAATAGTGATGATTCTGTGTCCAATGATCAATCTGAATTAAGGGTTCTCCAAGCACAGAGCATAATGCTGGATTGTAAATACTGGACAGCGACTCTCCCTACTCTGTTCCTGTATCCCAGCGAAACTCCGAGATATTTAATGAGGATTTATAGCTCGGAGGATGTGGAAAAATATTGCCTACTTTGTACAAAGGAACACTGTTCCTCAAATGTCACCAGGACGCTTCTCTCCGATTGTGTTTCTGCTGCAGAGATAGAGCGGATCCCGGACAAAAGCACCGCACTGATAGTTCCAGTTAGTGATCAGCAGAGGGCGCGCTCACCCGAAAAACGTGAGAGTAACAGAAATGTATTATAATTCCGAGCGAAGGCACTCAACAAAGTGAGTTAGTGGTGCGTCAGCTGACATTTTGTCTTTGGTGTTATTTCCTAGTCTGTATCAATTATTGGTCAGCCCTTTCCCATCTCCCCTTTCCGTTTCTCGGTCCATTTGATCACAGTCGGTACACAGCGTGTGCGTGAATGCTTTTTTGCGAATATTACTGAATTTCCCCACAATGCCACTGTCATTTCGAGCGTAATTTTCGAGCTTTGTTGTTTCCTGACACCTTTTACGGACCAGAATCTCTGCCTTACCATAACTAGATCAGGATTTTCTTCTGATGTGAATAACACCAAAGGACACCTTGCCCCGATAAGGACATTAATTATATCCCAGTTCAGTGTTCTTCCATTTACTCGCAGTCACCTCACCAGACTGGGAATTGTGGACAAAACATGTCGCACATTTTCTCTCTGTTCGCAAGCATGGTTTGAATCACAAATTTAAACCCACTACCGTCTTATTTCTTTTTTTCGGGTTTGAACCTTGGAGAGTCTGTCATTCAGCCACTGTCCTTTGATGTTATCAGTGATCGGTGGATATGTACGTCGAGATCTCTCTGCTTATCAATACTCCTACGGGTTCTATCTTTCCGATATAATCCCGACATGCATTGGACCTTCCAAAATGCATTATCTCACACTTGTCCAGAATAAACTCCATCTGCCATTTTTCCGCCCCAGTCTCCAACCGGTTTATCTTTTGCTGTAGCTGTATCCTCTGACAATCCTCTTCACTCTCCGCAACTCCACAAATTTTTGTGTCGTCTGTGAACTTACAATTATACCAGCTACATTTTCCTCCAAATCATTTACATATACTACGAACAGCAAAGGTTCCGGAACTGATCCCTGTGGATCATGGCTAGTCACAGCCTTCCAGTCAGAAAATCACCCCTCTACCGCTACCCTCTGTCTTCTATGGCTAAACCTGTTCTGTATCCATGTTCCCGCAGAGAACATACGGCGCATGTGCAGTTTCGCCTTCGGCATCTTTCATATTAAATTAATAATTGTATTTTTATTTACATATAAATCACCTCCCGGTGGCCTGTCTGGTTCAGAATTTCAGTCACTTTCTCCATTTCTGAACAGTCGTTCTTTTTCTTAAAATAAACGGCGGGTGTCGGGGCTGGTGGTGACGTCACTGAAATAGGACGGCCAGTCCTTCCCCGCCACTGGCTCCTGATGTTCCGCCAAAGAGCTGCAGCTGGTCCAGGGTACGGCCAAGATGTGACATTGTGAGGAGCAGCAGCAGCAGCTGCAGGGAGTGTCCCAGTGACCCCTGGCGCCAGGAGGGGAAAGAACAGCAAGCATAGTCTCTGCCCAATGGCTACCCCCAGGTCAGTTGTTCAGTGACACTGGGAACCTCTTAAATTTAATCTTCAGCTTCTCAGATTCACCCCCATCCATCCCTCCATCCATTGCTCCCTCCCTCGATCGGTCCATCGGTCCATCCATCCGTCCATCCCTTCCTCCCTCCATCCGTCCCTACATGTGTCCCTCCATTCACACAACAAGAACTATTCAGTCTGCACAGCAGCTTCAGTCTCATCCCCCAGTTTGTTTTCCACCCTTTGTCACACCAATTCTTCTCCCACATGTTTCACATCATTACATTATAATACAAACTTGATAACCTCTCCAATTTGACATTTGTTCAGGGGTACAGACAGCAGATAAATGATCAACTACAACCCCACCCTGGGCTATGGTGATACATTTATACATTAGCTCATTACACAATTAAACCCACACACTGGTTTTAAGTTTGCTTCCGTTACCCAGCAGGTTGAGTAAACTGAAATTGACCTCAACACTTTATGATCTCTGTCTCTGTGTTTGTGAGACTGTCCGTAATAGTGTGTATGTCTGTGTGTGTGTGTCTCTGTGTGTTCTTCTGAGAGTATATGTTTTTGATTTTGTTGTATTTGATTTATTATTGTCATGTGTATTAGTATACAGTGAAAAGTATTGTTTCTTGCGCGCTATACAAACAAAGCATACCGCACATAGAGAACAGTAAGAAGGCTCAAAACGCCAGGTTAAGGTTTATTTGGAATCACGAGCTTTCGGAGCGCTGCTCCTTCATTACGTGAGTGGAAAGGTAGGTTTCACAAACACGGCATTACACGCACATAGAGAAGGAAATGAGAGATTGCAGAATGTAATGTTACAGTCATAGCTAGGGTGTAGAGAAAGATCAATTTAATTAAAACATTGTTATAGATTTCAAAAGAATTAGAATAGAGTTTTAGAAGCAAAGACCGAGAGTAAAAGATAACATCAGAGAGATGCGGGGCACAGCATGCAATAAGTCGCTATGGTCCGACGCCATCCTGATTTTTTTTGGTTTGTCTCTGTGTTTATCTGAGAGTGTGTGTATGTTTGCTTTTGTCTGAGTATTTATTAGTATGTGTCCGTATGTGCGACTTTGCTTGTGTCTATTTCTCTGAGATTGTGTGACTGTTTTTGCCTGAGTCCGTGTGTGTGTGTGTGTGCGTGTGCTTGTGTCTGTTTGATTGTCTGTTCATGTGTGTGTATGTGTGTGTATTATGCTGAAAGTGCGTGTCTGTGAGTTTACAACCTTGCCTATGTTGCTTGACTGAGATCATATGTGTGCCTATGTTGGACTGTGTGCATGTGTTTCTGTGTGCGTGACTGTGTTTGCCTGGGTGTTTGTGTGTGTGTGTTGGTGCCTACGTGTTTTTCTGTGATTGTATGTATGCCTGAGTGTTTGACTGAGTGTTTATGTGTTTGTCTCTAAGTGTGTGTGTTTTGTCTGAGAGATTGTGTGTATCTGTGTGTTTGCGTCAGAGTGAATTTGTATGTGTGTGCCTGTGTGTTCGTTTGATAGTACAGCTGTGTGTGGGTCTGTGTGTGTATATTTGCCAGCGAGTGTGTCTGTGTGTGTGCATGCATGTCTGAGAATGTATGTTTTCTTTGTCTGAATTTTTCTCTGTATATGGCTGTGTGCAAGAGTTTGCTTGTGTGTGTTTGTCTGAGTGTGTTCTTGTGATTGTATCTTTGTCTGTGAGTGTGTGTGTGCCTGTGTTTTTCTGAGCGTTTCTCTGTGTTTGCGAGTTTTCCTGTGTCTGTTCGTCTCAGAAATAAGTGTGCCTGCATTTGCCTGTGTGTTTGCGTGTATGTTTTCTGTACTTTTCTAAATGCGTGTGTGTGTTTGTGTCTGTGTGTGCATGTATTTGTCTGACAGCGTGTCTGTGTGTCTGAAAGAGAGAGAAAGTATGTGTGTGCCTGTGGGTGCGTGCGTGTGTTTGTCTGAGCGAGTATATCTGTGTATGGGCCTGTGTGTGCGAGTTTGCCTGTATCGATTTTTGTGAGATCCTGTGTGTGTGTGCTCGTGACTGTTTCCTAGAAATCATAGAAACCCTTCAGTACAGAAAGAGGCCATTCGGCCCATCGAGTCTGCACCGAACACAATCCCACCCAGGCCCTACCCCCACATCCCTACATATTTTACCCGCTAATCCCTCTAATCTACGCATCTCAGGACACTAAGGGGCAATTTTTAGCATGGCCAATTAACCTAACCCGCATATCTTTGGACTGTGGGAGGAAACCGGAGCACCCGGAGGGAACCCACGCAGATACAAGGAGAATGTGCAAACTCCACACAGACAGTGACCCAAGCTGGGAATCGAACCCAGGTCCCTGGAGCTGTGAAGCAGCAGTGCTAACCACTACGCTACGGTGCCGCCCATTTGTCTGTTTGTGTGTGTACGTTTGCGAGTTTGCTTGTGTCTGCTTGTCTCAGTGTGTTTTTCTGAATGTGTGTGTGTGTGCGTGTGTTGGTCTCGCATTGTGTGTGTGTGTGAACATTTGAAAAAAAGAAATGTATGATATACTTGGCATTATGGTGACATGGCTCCAAGGTTAGCAAGGATGGGAACTAAACATTGAGGGCCATTCGATGTTTAGGAAGGACAGACAGAAAGCAAAAAAATGGAGTACATTGTTTCTTAAAGCGGGGCGGCACGGTGGCAGAGTGGTTAGCACTGCTGCCTCGATGGCAGGGGCCCGGGTACAATTCCGAACTCGGATCACTGTCTGTGTGGAGTTGGCACATTCTTCCCGTGTCTGCTTGGGTTTCCTCCGGGTGCCTCGGTTTCCTCCCACAGTCCAAAGATGTGTGGGTTAGCTTGATTGGCCATCCGAAATTGACCCTCGTGTCAGGGGATTGACAGGATAAATAATTTGGGTTACGGAAATAGGGCCGGGATTGTGGTCGGTGCAGACTCAATAATCCGAGTGGCCTCCTTCTGCACTGTAGGGATCCTATGTGATATTGAAGAAAGATATTAGCACAGCGGATGTGGAAGACTGGTAAGGGAACTGTGGCCAAGCCATCGCGTACAAGGGAAGAAGAAACATACAAATTGGTAAATAAATCCATCGACCTGAGAATTTGGAGCAGTTTCAATTCAGCACAAAAGGACCCAGGAATTGATTCGGAAGGGAAAAAATAGAGTGTGAAAGTAAGAAGGCGGGAAACATAACAAATAGTTGATCCATTTGTGGGCATTTTCGAAAAAATATTTAGACTCTAAACTGGTCGCCACAGATTGGAGGGTAGCTAATATACGCCCGCCATTCAAAAAGGGAGGTAGAGAGAAATAGGGTGAACCATAAGGCAAAGAGCCGAACATTAGAACTAGGAAATTGCTCGAATCAATTATTAAGGATTTCATAACTCAGCATTTGGAAGGCAGTGGTAAAATCAGACGAAGTCAACATGGATTTGCAAAGGGGAAATCATGCTTGGCAAATCTATTGGAATTGTGTGAGAATGTAACTAGTAGAGGTGACCAAGGAAAACTGGTGGGTATGGGTTATTTAGACTTTAAAATGCTTTCGGCAAGGTCTCATATAGCGTACGACCATAAAAGTGGCATGGATAGTGTATTGAGCTGGATAGAAAGCTGCTTAGCAGATAGGAAGCAAAGAGTTGGCAGAAATGAGTGTTTTTCCAATTGGCTGGTAGTGACCAGTGGGGTACCGCAGGGATCCACGCTAGGAGCCCAACTGTTCTTATTGTGTATAATTGATTTCAAAGAGGGAACTAAATGTGTTTTCTCCAATTTGCAGGTGACGCAAAGTTAGGTGAGAGGGTGAGCTCTGAGAAGGATGCAGCGATGCTTCAGCCTGATTTAAACAGGCAGAGTGAATGGACATATGCATCGAAGATGCAGTATAATGTGGGCAAATGCGAGATCATCCACTTCGGAGGCAACAATAGGACGGCAGATTATTATTTGAATAAATTGAGCGGTGAATATTCAGCGACAGCTTGGCATCCATGTGTATTGGCGCTGAAAGAAAGCACCACAGGTTCAGCAGGCGGTAAAGAAGGCAAGTGGTATGCTGGCCTTCATAACGACAGGATTTGAGTATAAGGATAGGGATATTTTACTGCAATTTTACAGGGCGTTGGTGAGCCCACAACTGGAGTATTGTGTGCAGTGTTGGTGTCCTTATCTGAGGAAGGATGTCCTTACTGCAGAGCGAGGGCAATGAAGATTTACCAGACTGATTCCTGGTCTGTCGTGTGAGGAGAGACGAAGTCAGTTAGGATTATATTATGTGGAGTTTAGAAGAGTGAGAGGGAATCTCATAGAGACTGATAAAATTCTAAAAATACATCGACTGGCAGACTCAAGTCGGTAAGGGTGGAATGGAGGAAGAGTACTTAGAATGCTGTCGGGATAGTTTCCTTGAACAGCATGTTACGGAACCGACGAGGGAACGAGCTATTTTGGATCTGGTATTGTGTAACGAGGTAGGTAGAATTAAGGATCTTATTGTGAAGGACCCTCTTGGGTCTAGTGACCACAATATGGTCGAATTTCTGATTCAGATGGAAGAGGAGAAAGTTTGGTCCCAAACAAGTGTCCTCTGTTTGAACAGAGGGAAATATGATAGGATGAGGGATGAATTGGCTAAGGTAGACTGGGAGAGCAAGCTGGCAGGTAGGATAGCTGAGGAACAGTGGAGGGTTTTTAAGGAGATCCTTTTCAGTTCTCAGCAAAAATATATTCCAGCAAAAAACAAGGATTGTAAGAAAAGGGAGAACCAGCCGTGGATAACGAAGGAAATAAAGGAGAGTATTAAAATAAAAACAGCTGCGTACAGAGTGGCCAAAAATAGTGGAGAAACAAGTGATTGGGAAAAATTTAAGAAACAAAAAAGAGAGACGAAGAAAGCGATAAAGAAAGGAAGGATAGACTATGAAGCTCGGCTAGCAATTAATATAAAAAATGAAAGTAAAAGTTTTTATAAATATATAAAAAGGAATAGAGTGGCTAGAGTGAATGTTGGACCCTTGGAGGACGAGAGGGGGGAGTTAATAGTGGGAAATGAGGATATGGCTGAGTCTTTAAATAAGTTTTTTGTGTCGGTCTTCACGGTGGAGGACACAAATAGTTTGCCAAATATTAACGATAGAGGGTTGGCAGCAGGAGAAATACTTAATACAATTAATGTTACCAGAGAGGCAGTGCTGGGTAGACTAATGGGACTGAAGGTGGACAAGTCCCCGGGTCCGGATGGAATGCATCCCAGGGTATTGAAAGAAATGTCAGAGGTAATAGTGGATGCGTTAGTGATTATTTATCAAAACTCGTTGCATTCTGGGGTAGTGCCGGTTGATTGGAAAACGGCTAATGTTACGCCGCTGTTTAAAAAAGGAAGGAGACAAAAGGCGGGTAACTATAGGCCGGTCAGCTTAACGTCTGTAGTAGGGAAAATGCTGGAATCCATTATTAAAGAGGAGATAGCAGGGCATCTGGATAGAAATGGTTCGATCAATCAGACACAGCATGGATTCATGAGGGGAAAGTCGTGCTTGACGAACATGTTGGATTTTTATGAAGATGTGACTAGGGCGGTTGATGGAGGAGAACCAGTGGATGCGGTGTTTTTGGATTTCCAAAAGGCGTTTGATAAGGTGCCCCATAAAAGGCTGCTGAAGAAGATTAGGGCACACGGAGTTGGGGGTAGTGTGTTAAAGTGGATTGGGGACTGGCTATCCGACAGGAAGCAAAGAGTCGGAATAAATGGGTGTTTTTCCGGTTGGAGGAAGGTAACTAGTGGCGTGCCGCAGGGATCGGTACTCGGGCCGCAACTATTTACCATTTATATAGATGATCTGGAGGAGGGGACGGAGTGTAGGGTAACGAAGTTTGCAGACGACACAAAGATAAGTAGAAAAGTGAATCGTGTGGAGGACGGAGAAGATCTGCAGAGAGATTTGGACAGGCTGAGTGAGTGGGCGAGGATATGGCAAATGGAGCATAACGTTGATAAATGCGAGGTTATACACTTTGGAGGAAATAATAACAAATGGGATTACTATCTCAATGGAAACAAATTAAAACATGCTACCGTGCAAAGGGACCTGGGGGTCCTTGTGCATGAGACACAAAAGCCCAGTCTGCAGGTACAACAGGTGATCAAGAAGGCAAATGGGATGTTGGCCTATATCGCGAGGGGGATAGAATATAAAAGCAGGGATGTCTTGATGCACCTGTACAGGTCATTGGTGAGGCCGCAGCTGGAATACTGTGTGCAGTATTGGTCCCCTTATATGAGGAAGGATATATTGGCATTGGAGGGAGTGCAGAGAAGGTTCACCAGGTTGATACCGGAGATGAGGGGTTTGGATTATGAGGAGAGGCTGAGGAGATTGGGTTTGTACTCGTTGGAGTTTAGAAGGATGAGGGGGGATCTTATGGAGACTTATAAGATAATGCGGGGGCTGGATAGGGTGGAGGCGGAGAGATTCTTTCCACTTAGTAAGGAAGTTAAAACTAGAGGACACAGCCTCAAAATAAAGGGGGGTCGGTTTAAGACAGAGTTGAGGAGGAACTTCTTCTCCCAGAGGGTGGTGAATCTCTGGAATTCTCTGCGCACTGAGGTGGTGGAGGCTACCTCGCTGAATATGTTTAAAGCGCGGATGGATGGATTCCTGATCGGAAAGGGAATTAAGGGTTATGGGGATCAGGCGGGTAAGTGGTACTGATCCACGTCAGATCAGCCATGATCTTATTGAATGGCGGGGCAGGCTCGAGGGGCTAGATGGCCTACTCCTGCTCCTATTTCTTATGTTCTTATGTTCTTATTAGACAGGGTAAATTCAGAAAGATTATCCCAGAAGGCTGGGGAGTCCAGAACTAGGGGGTCATAGTCTGAGGATAAGGGGTAAAACCTTTAGAACTGAGGTGAAGAGAAACTTCATCACCCAGACAGTGGTGAATCTGTGGAATTCACTAGCACAGGAAGTGATTATGACCAAAACGTTGCTGGATTTCAAGAAGAAATTAGATATAGCTCTTGGGGCTAAAGGGAGCAAGGGATCTGGAGGGAAGGCACGATCAGGATATTCAATTTGATGATCATCCATGATCATAATGAGTGGCGAAGAAGGCTCGAAAGGCCGAAAGGCCTTTTCCGGTTTCTATTTTTTCTGTTTCTGTGTGTGTGGGTCTGTGTATGTTTTTTTGTTTTCCCTGAGCAACAGTGTATATCTTTCTCTGCATGTTCTTTTGATACTGCATGTGTGTGTCTGTCTGGGGCTCTGTGTGGGTGTATCCGTGTGTATGATTTCTGAGATTCTGTTTGTGTGTGTCTGAGTGTGTGTATTTAGCTGAAAGGCAGCGTGTGTGTATGTGTGTCTGAGTTTGTCTGAGCATTTGTGTCTGCTCTATGAGAGTGTGTGTGTTTCTATGTGCTTGTTTGAGTGTGTATATATTTGTGTTGTCTGAGAGTGTGTGTTTGTGTTTGCTTGTCAATGTGTGTGTGTGTGCGCCTGTGTGTGTGTTTATCTGACAGTGTGAGTATCTATGCATGTGCTTGTGTGCATGTATGTATCTGTGTGTGTGCGTGTATATATGTGTGTGTGTCATTTTGCCTGAGGTAATCTGTGTGTCTTTGTCTACGTCTGTGATTGTGTGTGTGTCAGCTTTTGTCTAAGAGAGTTTGCATTTTTGTCTGAGTGTGTGTGTATGCCTATGGGTGTGTGTTTGTGTGCGTGTATTTGTCTGAGCGTTTGGGTGCGTGTTTGTATGTGTGTTTGTTTCTGATTGTCTGAGTGTGTGTGCGCGTTTACCTGAGTGTGTGTGCATGTCTGAGTGTGCGTTTTTCTGTGTGCGTGTTTGTTTGAGTGTGTGTATGTGCGTGTGTGAGAGTATGTGTGCTTGAGAGAGAGAGTGAGAGAGATTCCTCACTATACTCCATGACTGCAAGGTTCTGGTCTTACTGATGGGGCTCCCTTGCACTGAAGCACTTACAGTAGCTCCTGCTCATCGCATGCTCACTTTTCGATTAACTCTTTCAGCGCTGAGCCGTTAGGTTCAAATCTACAGCACACATAAGAACAGATCAATTTCCATGTCCTGAAACCGTCGAAACAGCCCAGAATGTGCCTTTCTTTCTGCTTTTGGACTCTGCAGTTGTACTTATGGTTCTTGCCGTTTGCAGCCTAATGTTTGAGTTGTATTATTTTCTGCACCTCTGGTCATCCAGAGGAAAGACAGAGAGAATCGTGGCATCCGCCTGTTCCCGCTGTGCAATGGGCAGTCAGCAGGGGGCGGACGTAGGGCGCATCTGGACACTGAAACAGAAATGTTCATGCATTCATATAGGTTGCTCAATAATTAATTCAAATCTGAATAACATATTTGGAAGGTGGAGATCGTAGGACAGTGACCATGTCACTGGAGAGTCCCAGACTAATATTATGGGCACACGGGTTCAATCCAATTCCCCACCCAGCACCCTCAGTGCACCGAATGCAATGTGAATTTTTGCATTCAACAATAACTTTTAAGTTTATTTATTTGTGTCACAGGTAGGCTTACATTAATACTGCAATAATGTCACTGTGAAAATCCTCTAGTCGTCACACTCCGGCGCCTGTTCCAGTACATTGATGTAGAATTTAGCTTGGTCAATGCACCTAACCAGTACATCTTTCAGACTGTAGGAGGAAACCGGAGCACCCGGAGAAAACCTAAGCAGACACGGGGACAACGTGCACACTCCGCACAGATAGTGACCCAGGCCAGGAATCGAACCCGGGTCCCTGGTGCTATGATGCAGCAGTGCTAACCACTATGTCAATGTCCCGCCAATCTGGGTTTAGATAGGAAGGCGAGAAAGAACATACTTGTTATAGATGGGGTGCACCACAAGTTCACCAGACTGATACTTGGGATGTAAGCATTGTCCTTTGAGGAGAGATTGAGGTGTGCATTCAATTAAATTCTGAAGAATGGGAGATCTCATTGAAAGATATGCATTTCTGACAATTCCAGGATTATGACCCAGCAGTACTGAAGGAACTGCCGATATATTTCCAAGTCGGGATGGTGAGTGACTTGGAGGGTGAATCTCCTTTTGATGGTGTCCTCAGGTATCTACTGCCCTTGTGATTTTATCGCGGTAATGGCTGTGGCTCGTGGAAGTATTGTCTGGTGCTCTGGAAACACGAGTTCAAATCCCACCAACGATGACAGGTGGAATTTAAATTTAATTAATAAAAATGCAGATTTGAAAATTCGGCTGAATAATAGAGAACTTAAGAAAACTGTCATCCGTTGTTGCATAAGCACATTCTGCGCAGCAATGCTGTATCAATGCTCAATGGAGTTTGGAAGAAAATGGGGGTTCTTATAGAAACGCATACAATTATGAAAGGAATAGATAAGATAGAAGCAAGGAGGTTGTTTCCATAGCAAATGAAATTAGAACTAAGGGACAAGACCTCAAAATAAAGATGAGGAGATTTTGGACTGTGTTGAGGAGGAACCTCTTCACCTAAATGGCTGTGAATCTGTATAAATCCCTGCCCAGTGAAGCAGTTGAGGCTACATCGTTAAGCGTTTTTAAGGTAAAGATAGATTTTTGAGCAGTAAAGGAATTCAGGGTTATGGTGAGCGGGCGGGTAAGCGGAGCTGAGCCCATGAAAAAATCAGCCATAATCTTATTGAATGGCGGATCAGGCTCGGAGGGCCAGATGGCCTATTCCTGCTTCTAGTTTTTATGTTCTTTCAGAAAGGAAATCTGCCGACAACCTGGACTATGTGTGAGAAAAGACCTAGAGAAATGTGGCCGACATTTAGCTATCTTCTGAAATGTTTAGTGAGACAAGAGGCGAGAGGCTGCAGCAACCACATAGGGCGGAAGAATAAAAATAACTCGTCATCTCTTACATCTTCCAGCCTTCATGCAAAGACATCAATCTGAAACCTTAACTCGGTTTCTCACTTGCACAGTTACTGGCTGGCATGATGCAAGCAGCGTTTCCTGTTTTTGTCTGAAATGCTGCACTTTGGCCTCTTAAGTTCACGTTGGTTTCTTCCCTGAAAAGAAATGTGTGGCTCATTTCGAGAATTCCAACGCACAGCCTGTTTTCATCTTCACTCTTCCTGCCTACGAGTCCCTCCTCAGCCTGCTGCAATGCTCCAGTAAAGGAGCTAGATTCTTAGTAAACAAGGAGGGTGAAAGGTGATCAGTGTTGGCAGAAGCTTATAATAAGATCAGCCATAATCTTATTTACTGGCAGAGCAGGCCGGAAGTGACCAACTCCTACTTCTCAGTCCCCTGTATGTTACTGTATACATATTAAAATTTCGCGGTGGCTTGGTAAGGTGCACGTGTAAGAGACGTAGCAAGAATTGTTCCTGAATCGAAGATGAGCAAGTCGGGTTTACATTGCCAATTGTTAGGGTTTGGGATTCATTGTCTCAAAGACCAGAGTAAACATTTTCCGTGGTGACTTTCGAAAGAGAATGATTACAAAATCGAAAATATAACATGTCGAGGGACATGTGCCAACGGCAAATGCAGTGGGGTTTGTTTTAGCTCATTGAGATAGCAAGCATGCGCTCGTTAGGCCGAATTGCCTCGTTCTTTAATGTATGAACCGGATGAATGACATGATTGACTGGAGTGCAACACTTTCATTTGATTCACTAATAGTTGCTGCCTGAAGAATCGGTTAAACAGATACTTGTTAATTCTTGGATTCTTTCTCAATAATTTTCATTCATTGGGCTGAGTATTATTGGCAAGGCCAAAAATTGTTGCTAGTCCGAAACGCAAATGACTGCGGATTCTATAATCCAAAACAAAAACAAAACATTCTGAAATATCTCAGTGGGTCTGACAGCATCTGCGGAGAGAGAATGGAGCCAAAGTTTCGAGTCTCGATGACGATTCGTCAGGGCCATCCGGACTCGAAACGCTAACACTATTCTCTCTTCACAGATGATGTCAGAAGTGCAGAGCTTTTCCAGCATTTTCTGGTTTTGTGTTGCTCTTGCTAATTGCCCTTGAACAGTATAGTTTGCTCATGGCCATCTCCCCAGGGGAGGGAATGGCGTAGTGATATTATCGCTCGAGTATCAATCCAAAAACTCAGCTAATGTTCTGGGGTCCCGTGTTTGAAACACAATTCAATAAAAATATCTGAAATTTCGAATCTACTGATGACAGTAAAATCATTGCCAATTGTCAGAAAAAAACAGTTGGGTCACGATGTCCTTTGGGGAAGGAAATCTGCCGTGCTTACCTGGTTTGGCCAACACGTGAGTCTAGAGCCACATCAATGTGGTTGACTGTCAACTGCCCTCCAAGGGCAACTGGAGATGGGCAATAAACGCCCATGTTCCAAGAATGAATAAACAATACTGCGTGTCAGGAGTCTCATGAAAGCCAGACGGCGTAAAGACCGCAGATTTTCTTTCTTAAGGCGGGGAAGCTCGACTGAATTGGGGAGTTGGAATGGGGTTATACGAGGAAAGATCGGACAGAGTTCATTGGAGTGCAGAAGATTGAGTGATGATTTTTTGAAACATATATGATCTTTTTTGGGCGGGGGGGGGGGCGGTTGTTGTGGGGAGGTGGGGGTTCGGAGGGGTAATGGGGCCAGCGGTGTGAGGGTGGAAGCTGACGGAATGTTTAACCTTTGCGGGACAGATAGGAAAGAGGGCGAAGAAAATAATTGTTTCTTCTCTCAGATGCCTGTATGCCTTTGGAACTGTCGTCTGCAGAAATCTACTGCAGCTTCAGTCGCTGGGAAAGTCTCTGAAAAGATTCATGCTTGTCGACAGTTGGCAACATCTGGCCTCTCACCCCTCCCCCCGCACTGCCTAACTGCCACCTCGCTGCTGGAGTTTCCAGTCCCGGGTGATTAAACCACACGTTCTGGTCTTTGAGTAAACTGAGAGGCTCAGCGACCTCTTGACTGAAACCGCACACTCGGCCCACTTCCTGCTGCCGTTGGTCGCCTTGTCAACCAGACCCTGGTTCCCCCAATCAGCAGTGAACGCATGTATCATTTTATCTCAACAGTTTCTATCAAAATAAGCAAGCCAAAGTCGATTAACCCCCCTACTGCCGAGAAGCAAAAGAAAATCAACACCTGATAGGAAATTTAGAGCATGGACTTCGAGACTGAGAAGAGTAATTTGTGCCATTCCTGTTAGAGAGCTGGATCATTCCTCTTAAAATATCAAGTACAGGTTGAGAAGTCACACGAAAGTTTTATGGGTTTGTTGCTAGGGAGAGCGATCTCTGGGCAAGTCATCCAGAGTCCTCGGCACAGTGGTTAGCTCTGCAGTGCCAGAGGTACGGGTTCGATTCCAGCCTCGGGTGGCTGCCTGTGTTGAGTTTGCACGTTCTCGCCGTGTCTGCGTGGGTTTCATCCGGGTGCTCTGGTCTCCCTCAGTCCAAGGATGTACAGATTGGGTAGATTGGCCATGACAAAATGCACCTTTGTGTCCCACAGATGTGCAGGTTAGGTGGATTGACCGTGGGCAGAGCGGAGGGTCTGGGTTGATTTCTCTTTCGGAGAATCAGTGCAGACTCGATGGGCCGAACGGCCACTTTCTGCAGTGTATGGTTTTTACGATTCTATTATTATATTCTATGGTGAACACGGGCACAAAACCCACCATGATCAATTGTTCCTCCCTCCCCCTTCAGGGGTGTTGTAACGGCATGACGATTAATCCAGAAAGCCAGGGCTAAAGCTTTGGACACACATGAGGATTGCATTCCTGCCATGGCAGTTGGAGAAATCTGAATTCAATAAAAGCAACCTGGAATTCAACAATCGAACCATGAGTCAATTGTTGCTAAAACCCATCTGGTTCACTACCTGAGACTTCAAGTACAACACCATGGTCAATGCAAGCCACGCGGTTCAATGGTGATTCGGGATGGGAAATACATTCTGGCCCTGCCGGAAATGCACGTACCGCTGGGTGAAGCAACAAATACATTGTGTGTGGGAGTCTCTGGCCTGGCTAACGTTTATAGCCCATTCCAAATGGCCCTAATCACTGCTGCAGCCAATGTAGTCAAACCAGGCACAGGAGCAGCGTTTCACTTTGGGTATTGGGAACATTTTTGGGTTCTTCTCGCTTCCAGGTGACCAGTTAGCTCTTCAATTCGTTATTCCTATCAGGAATTACCTTAACTTCCATTGTTTTTCGTTGTTATATTTTTCGGCGGGTTGGGGAGGGGGGTGGGGCGGGTGGGGGTGGGGGAGGATGTGAGTGGGGGGACGGCATTATAATGGTTAGACCACCAAAATAAAAGCGTTTCTGAAAGGAGGGTTGTGACAAGTGGCGTTCCTCAGGGGTCAGTGCTGGGACTTTGCTGTTTGTAATATATATAAATGATTTGGAAGAAAATGTAACTGGATTGATTTGTAAGTTTGCAGACGAAACAAAGGTTGGTAGATTTGCGGATTGGTAGACCTGCAGATAGCGATGAGGACCATCTGAGGATGCAGCAGGATATAGATCGGTTACAGGCTTGGGCGGAGAGATGGCAGATGGAGCTCAATCCGGACAAATGTGAGGTAATGCATTTTGGAAGGTATAATGCAGATAGGAAATATACAGTAAAGGGCAGAACCCTGAAGAGTATTGATAGCAGAGGGATCAGGTGTAAAGGTCATTGAAAGTGGCAACCCAGGTGGAAAAGGTAGTCAAGAAGGCATACGGCATGCTTGCCTTCATTAGCCGGGGCATTGAATTTAAAAATTGGCAAGTCATGTTGCAGCTTATAGAACCTTAGTTAGGCCGCACTTGGAATATAGTGTTCAATTCTGGTCGCTACACTACCAGAAAGATGTGGAGGCTTTGGAGAGGGTACATAAAAGATTTACCGGGATGGTGCCTGGTATGGAGGGCATTAGTTATGAGGGGAGATTGGAGAAACTTGCGTTGTTCTCACTGGAACGACGGAGGTTGAGGGGTGACCTGATAAAAATGTGCAAGATTATGAGGGGCATTGACAGAGTGGGTAGTCAGAAGCTTTTTTCAACAAAGAACAAAGAACAATACAGTACAGGAAGAGGCCATTCGGCCCTCCAAGCCCGCGCCGCTCCCTGGTCCAAACTAGACCATTCTTTTGTATCCCTCCATACCCACTCCGTTCATGTGGCTATCGAGATAAGTCTTCAACGTTCCCAGTGTGCCCACCTCCACCACCTTGCCTGGCAGCGCATTCCAGGCCCCCACCACCCTCTGTGTAAAATATGTCCTTCTGATATCCATGTTAAACCTCCCCCCCGCCTCTCACCTTGAACCTATGACCCCTCGTGAACGTCACCACCGGCCTGGGAAAAAGCTTCCCACCGTTCACCCTATCTATGTCTTTCATAATTTTATACACCTCTATTAGGTCTCCCCTCATCCTCCGTCTTTCCAGTGAGAACAACCCCAGTTTACACAATCTTTCCTCATAACTAAGCCCCTCCAAACCAGGCAACATCCTGGTAAACCTCCTCTGCACTTTCTCTAAAGCCTCCAAGTCCTTCTGGTAGTGTGCCGACCAGAACTGGATGCAGTATTCCAAATGCGGCCGAACCAACGTTCTATGCATCTGCAACATCAGATCCCAACCTTTATATACCCCGTCCTATAAAGGCTAGCATGCCATATGCCTTTTTCACCACCTCCTCCACCTGTGACGTCACCTTCAAGGATCTGTGGAATTGCACACCCAGGTCCCTCTGCGTATCTACACCCTTTATGGTTCTGCCATTTATCGCATTGCTCCCCCCTACATTAGCTCTACCAAAATGCATCACTTCGCATTGATCTGGTTTGAACTCCATCTGCCATTTCTTTGCCCAAATTTCCAGCCGATCTATATCCATCTGTAGTCTCTGACAATGTTCCTCACTATCGCCAATTCCAGCCAATTTCGTGTCGTCCGCAAACTTACTGATCACCCCAGTTACATCTTCTTCCAGATCGTTTATGTAAATCACAAACAGCAGAGGTCCCAATACAGAGCCCTGCGGAACACCACTCGTCACAGGCCTCCAGCCGGTAAAAGACCCTTCCACTCCCACCCTCTGTCTTCTGTGACCAAGCCAGTTCTCCACCCATCTAGCCACCTCCCCCTTTATCCCATGAGATCCAACCTTTTGCACCAGCCTACCATGAGGGACTTTGTCAAACGCTTTACTAAAGTCCATAGAGACGACATCCACGGCCCTTCCCTCGTCAACCATTCTAGTCACTTCTTCAAAAAACTCCACCAGGTTAGTGAGGCATGACCTCCCTCTCACAAAACCATGCTGACTATCGTTAATTAGTTTATTCCTTTCTAAATGTGCATACATCCTATCTCTAAGAATTCCCTCCAACAACTTCCCTACCATGGACGTCAAGCTCACCGGCCTATAATTACCCGGGTTATCTTTCCTACCCTTCTTAAATAACGGGACCACATTAGCTATCCTCCAATCCTCTGGGACCTCACCTGTGTCCAGTGATGAGATAAAGATTTGCGTCAGAGGCCCAGCGATTTCATCTCTCGTCTCCCTGAGCAGCCTTGGATAGATTCCATCAGGCCCTGGGGATTTGTCAGTCTTTATACTCTCTAAAGAACCTAACACTTCCTCCCTTGTAATGGAGATTTTCTCTAATGGTTCAACACTCCCCTCCGAGACACTCCCAGTCAACACATCCCTCTCCTTTGTGAATACCAACGCAAAGTATTCATTTAGGATCTCCCCTACTTCTTTGGGCTCTGAGCATAATTCCCCACTTTTGTCCCTGAGAGGTCTGATTTTTTCCCTGACACCCCTTTTGTTCCTAACGTATGAATAAAATGCCTTGGGATTCTCCTTAATCCTGTCTGCCAAGAACATTTCGTGACCCCTTTTTGCCCTTCTAATTCCTCTTTTGAGTTCTTTCCGACTTTCTTTGTATTCCTCCAGAGCTCCCTCCGTTTTTAACTGCCTGGACCTAACGTACGCCTCCCTTTTCTTTTTGACCAGTCCCTCAATTTCCCTGTTTATCCACGGTTCTCGAATCCTACCCTTCCTATCCTTCTTTTTTACAGGCACATGCCTGTCCTGCAGCCCTAACAACTGTTCCTTAAAAGACTCCCACATACCAGTTGTGGATTTACCCTCAAACAGCCTCTCCCAATCAACAACTGCCAATTTCTGCCTAATCCCACTAAAGTTAGCCTTCCCCCAATTCAACACCTTACCCTTGGGACACCACTCATCCTTTTCCATCGCTATCCTAAAGCTAACAGAATTGTGGTCACTATTTGCCACATGTTCCCCTACTGAAACTTTGAAGACCTGACCGGGCTCATTCCCCAGTACTAGGTCCAGTATAGCCCCCTCTCTAGTCGGGCTATCTACATATTGTTCCAAAGAACCTTCCTGTACGCATTTTACAAATTCCTCCCCATTCAGAGTCCCAGCTCTTAGCGATTTCCATTCTATACCAGGGAAATTGAAGTCTCCCATTGCAACAACCCTATTTTTTCCTGCACCTATCCAGTATCTCCTGACATATCCGTTCTTCCACTTCCCTTGGGCAGTCGGGGGGCCTGTAGTATATCCCCAACATAGTGACTGCGCCCTTCCTGTTTCTGAGCTCCACCCACAGTGACTCGTTACACGACCCCTCTGAATTGTCCTCCCTCTGCACCGCTGTAATATGTTCTCTAACTAATACTGCTACTCCCCCACCTCTTTTGGCCCCTCCTCTGTCTCGCCTAAAACACTTGTACCCCGGAATATTCAGCTGCCAGTCCTGTCTCTCTTTCAACCAAGTCTCTGTCACCGCAACTACATCCAAATTCTTCGTAAGCATTAAGGCCCTAAGTTCGTCTGTCTTACCTGCTACGCTCCTTGCTTTGAAGTAGATGCACTCCAGACCTCCAGGCCCAGTGAGTTCATCCTCCCCCAGAGTGCTCTTCTTCTTTGCCAGCCTTGTCCTGGCCCCAAGCTCGTCCCCAGCCTCTACACTTGTAGACCTAATTTTTTGATCCCCACCCCCCTGCCATATTAGTTTAAACCCACCCGAACTGCACGAGCAAAACTCCCAGCCAGGATATTCGTGCCCTTCCAATTTAGTTGTGACCCATCCTTCTTGTACAGGTGCCATCCTCTCTTGAAAACTTCCCAATGATCCAGGAAAATGAAGCCCTCCCTCCTGGACCAGTCCTTTAGCCAAGCGTTCAATTGTATTAACTCCCTATTCCTAGCCTCACTGGCACGAGACATTGGGAGCAGCCCAGCTATTGCCACCCTGGAGGCCCTACCTTTTCGCCTATTTCCCAACTCCCTGAATTGCTCTCGTACGATCCCCCTGCTCTTCCTATCTACGTCATTTGCACCAATGTGTACAACGACATCCGTTTCTTTATCTTCCCCTTTTAATATGCCTCCTATCCGCTCGGAGACATCCAGTACCCCAACACCAGGTAGGCAGACTACCATCCTGGAGTCCCGTTCGCACCCACAGAATCGCCTGTCCATGCCTCGAACCGACGCATCCCCCACCACTATTGCTCTCCGAATTCCTCTCTTTCCTTTCCGGGCCACAGAACCTGATTCTGTGCCAGTGACCTGGTCACTGTGGCTAACCCCTGGAGAGTCATCCTCCTCCACACTATCCAAAGCAATATACTTGTTTTGGAGGGGGACAACCACAGGTGACCCCTCCATTAATTGCTCACTAAGAGCCAAGCCTTTCCTGCTATGAGAGACTTTAAAAAATAAATTGGCTCCAATTGGCGGGATCTGCCATGGGGAGTTGGTATCCTCATGATGGGCTCAGTGGCCTCCATTTGTGCTGCGCGACTACAAGAGCTCTCTGTCAACCAAACCAAATGCATGTCTTCCCATTGCGTTAACAAAGAGACAGAAGACACCCTTCATTAAAGACTGCAAATTTATTCAATATTATAAGCGATGCATATGAAAAAATAACAAGGTGACAGATATGCACAAAGGTGTGATTAACGAACCAGAAGAGCATAAGACGGAGGAGTAGAAGTAGACCATTCGGCCCACAGGAGCTGCTTCGCCTTTCAATGAAATCATGGTTGGTTTGATATTATCCTCAACTCCACTTTACCACCTTAGCCCCATAACTCTCGCTTCCCCTGACTAACCGGATGATCTTAAATGTGTACGAATGTCCCATCTGTAAAATAACCTGAGAGCAATAACCTGATTTTAGGCTAAGCTCATGGCGAGATGTTCAAAAACTCTTGTTCATCTTACTTGTGAAATGCCGTGTCATGATAAAGCTCTGCACGGTGGCAAGTGGTGGCTCGATTATCTCTAAGGGCCCAGATGTACAGGCTGGGGTTTGGTGCCTCCGTGGCACTGGGAGGAAAATCTGGAGTCCAAGATTAAGTACGGGAGAGAGAATATCACCTTGGCAACAATCTAAAAGTTTGATGAAAATCCAGTCAGACCCTTGCTGATTCAATGTATCTTACGCTCTTAAATTGCATGCATTAAAGTACAATGTTTAAAATAACTACCAGAGTAAAACAACCAAAAGGAACATGTGAGGTGCCATTACCTAGATTGCCCTGTAAAGGGCTGCCATTGTCACTATGGGCTGAGTGGCTGCTTTCTCCGGAATAGGATTCTACTATTCTAAGCAAAGAATATAAAAATCGAAGTTCTATACGTCCTAAAATTGAAAATGCTGTTTTCAAAAATGTCTCCGACACTAATGCAAGCAGACACCATGTCAATGCTAGCTCCACGCTGTTGCTGAAATGCATAATTGAAATGTTTATGTAGCATAAGCAGTAGAATTCACGCAGAACCACGAATTTCAAATCAAAATAACAGTGGAAAAAAGTGACCGAAAAGAGGATCTTTTAAAGTTAAGTCGCCATTTAAAACAAGCGAGATTGAATTGCTTGAAGCGGAACTTCTGATCAGGAAGCCTCTGGATTTTGATACCCCAGTCAATGAGTTCACACCTGAATCCATTTCATCGTCCAATGCAGTTCTGTTTGGAATGGAAGGAGCAACAGTAGTAGCACATCAAAGAGTCAGCAAGCAAAGAACACCTTGTATCTTTAGGGTCTCCATTAACATTCTCCAATAATATTCTCAGAAGCCACTGCAATTGCACAAGAACCCCGACAGTGCAGAAGGATGCGATTTGGCCCATAGAGTCTGCACCGACTCTCCGAAAGAGCCACGCAGCTCAAGACCAAGGGATGGGCGGAAAAGGTTAGGCTAGTCAGTGACACCCATAATTAAACAAAAATCTGGAGAGGTTTAAGAAGTCAAGGCTGCGATTGGGAACGGGGGTTGGCGGGCGGGGGCGGGGGGGGGGGGGGGCGGCGGGGGCGGGGGGGGGGCGGTGGTGCGGTGGCAAGGGAGGGATGAAAAGCGATGAGGATGGGGCACTGGAGTAAGAGTTCGTTTGTCTAAATGCATCCAAGTTAATGCTCACTCCACGGGTTAGTTTCAGCGTCTGCCTTAACAGTGGCCTCGCGAGATCCCGTCAATGGTCATTGTTCATCACAGTTTGTCTTTCTTGGCACGCATTCAGGTGACCGACCTTACCTCAAAATAGCCACACCCTGGCCGTCATCATGACATTGAAGACAATGCTCTTGAAAAACAAAATTCTTAGCCCCATCACCGTCAAAGACAAAAAGTTCACCCTCAGTCGATCTGCCAAAATAAGAGAAACAAATGATAGATCTGGTTTAATGGATATATGATTTGGTATTGAAAAACAACTGTATACCTCTAATGTGATATTTTTTCCATTATCTAACAGCTTGACTTTCGTCCGTCTGTCCATCCCTGTCCGTCCGTCCGTCTGTCCATCTCTGTCCGTCCGTCCGTCTGTCCATCCCTGTCCGTCCGTCCGTCTGTCCATCTCTGTCTGTCCGTCCGTCTGTCCATCTCTGTCAGTCCGTCCGTCCGCCCGTCTGCCTGCCTGTCTATCTATCTTCATCTCTCTTTCACTCTGAGTTTCTCTCTCTCTCCCCGCCTCTCCTCCACTCTCGCTATCCCGCTCGATTGATATATCTCTCTCCCTCACTCTGTGTGACAATCTATCTTTTTCCCCATCTCACTATATGTTTATCATTCAATCTCCGGGTCTGTATCCGTGCCTATTTGTCCACTTATCAATCCGTCTATTTGCAAGTATTTTACTTTGATAAATGTTGAATAAAGCACATACCGTTTTCCGTGTCACTTGATTCTGTCAAGGAATCACTTCGACCTGTAGGGCATTTAGGTTTATCTGGAAGGGCAAAAATGACATTTGACTTATTAAGTGAGCAAGTGACATTACTGTAACCATGTTTGTTCTCAATATCACTTTGAATAATGTTGTTGTCATAACCAAAAGCCACGAAGAAAGTAAGAATCAAACAGCACGATTGGACTTGTTCACTTGATTATTCACAACGGAGAAACATTGGTAGCTCTGCCATTTAGTTCGGCCCAATTCTGAGTTCAAAGAGTGCAGGATCGATTCCCCATCAGGGATTAAAACCCAGGATCCAGAGCCGTTCCATCAGTGCAGTATTTCACTGTCTTCCGAAAACGTCGTGAAACCGAGGCCTGATTTCAGCTCTGCAGTGGATTGAATGATATCAGGGCATTTCTCCAGAGGAACGGGATTCTCCAGTACCCTGGTGAGTATTTAATACGTTCCTAAATTCGGTGATGTACCAGCAGTTACGGGCCCTGCACACTGCCCTGAATTATAATAGTTAGCTCTTATTATTTTTATTCATTTACGGAATGTGGACATCGCTGGCAGGTCAGCATTTATTGCCAATCCCTAACTGCCCCCTTCAGAAGATGGTTGTGAGTCTCCTGCTTGAACCTCTGCAGTCTGTCAGGGGTACGTACACACACAGTGCTGTTAGGGAAGAAGTTCCACCATTTTGACTCAGCGACAGTGAAGGAACTGCCGAAACATTTCCAAGTCAGGATGCTGAGTGACATGGAGGGTAACGTCCAGATGATGGTGTTCCCAGGTATCTGCTGCCCTTGTTCTCCGAGATGATAACGGTCGTGAGTTTGGAAGATTCAGCGGAAGGAGACTTGGAGAGTTACTGCTGTGTATCTTGTGGATGGCACACACTGCTGCCATTGTGCTTCGGTGGTGGAAGAAGTGGATGTTTGTGAATAGAGTACTTAATGCTTGAGCCGCACAGAGGCACAGTGGTTAGTACTGCTGCACCGCCACCCCCCCCCCCACGCCCCGCCACTCCCCTCCGCCCCCCGCCCCCCCGCCTCTCCCCCCCCCCCCCCCCAAAGTGTCAGGGACCTGTGTTCGATTCCCGGGCTTGGGTGGCTGTCTGTGCAGAGTCTGCACGTTTTCCTCGTGTCAGCGTGGGTTTGATCCGGGCGCTCCGGTTTCCTCCCACAGTCCGAAAGACGTGCTGATTAGATGCATTGGCCATGCTAAATTCTCCCTCAGTGTACCCGAACAGGCACAGAGTGTGGCGACTATGGGATTGTCACAATAAATTCATTGCAGTTTTAATGTAAGCCGACTTGTGACACTCATAAACACACTGTTAATCAAGCGGAGCTGCTTTGTCCTGGGTCGTGTCAAATGTCTGAGTGTTATTGGAGCTGCATTCATCGAGGCAAGTGGCGAATACACTACCACAGTCATGATTATGTCTTGTGGATGGGGCAGAGGATTTGGGGGATGAGGAGATACGTTACTCACCACAGGATTCCCAATCTCCGACATTCTCTTGCAGCCACAGCACTTATATGGATAGTCCAGTTCAGTTTCTGAGCAACGTTAACCATCAGGATGTTGATAGTGGGGGTTGACCTGATAGAAGTCTCAGGATTATGAGAGGCATGGACAGAGTGGATAGTTAGAAGCTTTTTCCCAGGGTGGAAGAGTCAATTACTCGGGGGCATAGATTTAAGGTGCGAGGGGCAAGGTTTAAAGGAGACGTACGAGGCAGAGTTTTTACACAGAAGGTGGGTGTCTGGAACTCGTTGCCGGGGGAGGTAGTGGAAGGAGATATGATAGTGAGTTTTAAGGGACATCTGGACAAATACATGAATAAGATGGGAATAGAGCGATATGGTCCCCGGAAGGGAAAGGGGTTTTAGTTAAGTCGGGCAGCATCGTCGGTGCAGGCTTGGAGGGCCGAAGGGCCTGTTCCTGTGCTGTAATTTTCTTTGTTCTTTGTTTCAGTCATGGTAATGCCATTAAATGTCAAGAGCCGGTTGTTAGCTTCTTTCCTGTTGGAGTTGGTCATTGCCTGGAACATGTGTGGCGCAAATGTTACTTGCAGCTTGTCAGTCAAAGCCTAGGTATTGTCCAGCTATTGGTGCATTTGTAATGCACTACTTCAAGATCTGAGGTGTCATGAATGGTGCTGAAAATTGTTCAGTCATCAGCGAACATCCCAACTTCTGACCTTACAATGGATTGAAGGTGATTGATGAAGCAACTGAAGCTGGTTAGGCCTGAGACACTGAGGAACTCCTGCAGTGAAGTCCCCAGACTAGGATAATTGACCGTCAATCATTAGTCAGCTAATCTTTCAAAAAGACTACACTTTGAGTGACGATGACACCGAGAGTCCTTAGGTCGTTAAGAGGATGGATAATATTTAGTGCAAGTTCTTCCTGTCATAAAACATTCTGAGAGGAGGCAGTGGCGCAGTGGCATTGTCACTGGACTGGTAATCCAACGACCCAGAATGCTGACCTGGGGATGGCAGCTGCGAAATTTGAACATTTTTTTTAAAATTGGAATTAAAAGTTTCATGATGACCCTGAAACCATTGTCGATTATCATTAAAACTCATCTGGTTCACTAACTTCCTTCAGCGAACGAAATCTGCCGTCCTTACATGGTCTGGCCGGCAAGTGACCCTTAAATGTCCTCTGCTGAAGGGCAATTTAGGACGGGCAATAAATGTTGGCCAAGCCAACGACACCCACATCACGGGAACGAAAATAAAATAAACTTACCAATTTCAGCTGTGGGCGGGATGTTTACTGAGTAATTTCGATTATCGTGAAATGCCTTGCACGTGATGTTTGGCGATTTCTCGGATTGGCGGAAAGAGAGAAAACCCGAGCTCCTGTAATTCCCGCTCTCCAATAGGACACTGGGTCTTGTCACATTGGCCTCCTGGCCCGATCCCGTGTACAGGGAGAGCATGATTGCGTTGGGCGAGAAGTCCGAGGCCAAGCAAACTGCAGCTGTGTCGATGCCGGTGGCTCCCCGTGGCACTGGCGGGTAAAAGACGCTCAATGTAGGCTCCACCGGGCCTTTCGCCTCTGAAAATTTAATAAATAAAAGGAAATAATCAGAATCCAACAGAGTGACCTCCTCCAACCTGCTGAGCCATTCGATTCGACCCGCATTTTTTCTATGTCTTAACCCTATGTGAGTTTCTCCATGAATTTACCGAATGCTGAGACTGGATAATTAGGGCTTTTTCGCTTGGCACAGAGAAGGCTGAGGAGTGACGCCTCTCTTTCTCTCTCCCTCTCTCTCTCTCACACACACACACACCTTCACACACTCACGTGCACACGCACACATGCCCAGGCATATAAGCAGATAGACGGACATGCATAGACACATATGCCCACAAACACACACACACACGCACACATATACATACACACACACACGGGTGAACATAGAAACATAGAACAGTACAGCACAGAACAGGCCCTTCGGCCCACGATGTTGTGCCGAGCTTTATCTGAAACCAAGATCAAGCTATCCCACTCCCTATCATCCTGGTGTGCTCCATCTGCCTATCCATTAACCGCTTAAATGTTCCTAAAGTGTCTGACTCCACTATCACTGCAGGCAGTCCATTCCACACCCCAACTACTCTCTGCGTAAAGAACCTACCTCTGATATCCTTCCTATATCTCCCACCATGAACCCTATAGTTATGCCCCCTTGTAATAGCTCCATCCACCCGAGGAAATAGTCTTTGAACGTTCACTCTATCTATCCCCTTCATCATTTTATCAACCTCTATTAAGTCTCCCCTCAGCCTCCTCCGCTCCAGAGAGAACAGCCCCAGCTCCCTCAACCTTTCCTCATAAGACCTACCCTCCAAACCAGGCAGCATCCTGGTAAATCTCCTCTGCACTCTTTCCAGCGCTTCCACATCCTTCTTATAGTGAGGTGACCAGAACTGCACACAATATTCCAAATGTGGTCTCACCAAGGTCCTGTACAGTTGCAGCATAACCCCACGGCTCTTAAACTCCACACACTATAGGCCTTCTTCACAGCTCTATCCACTTGAGTGGCAACCTTTAGAGATCTGTGGATATGGACCCCAAGATCTCTCTGTTCCTCCACAGTCTTCAGAACCGTACCTTTGACCCCGTAATCCACATTTAAATTAGTCCTACCAAAATGAATCACCTCACATTTATCAGGTGAGATCCTAAATGAATATTTCTCATCAGTCTTTACTGTTGAGAAAAGCATGGATGTTAGGGAACTTGGGGAAATAAATAGTGATGTCTTAAGGAGTGTACATATAACAGAGAAAGAGGTGCTGGAAGTCTTAAAGCGCATTGAGGTAGATAAATCCCCGGGAACTGATGAAGTGTATCCCAGGATATTGTGGGAGGCTAGGGAGGAATTTGCGGGTTCCCGAGCAGAGATATTTAAATCATTGTTAGTCATAGGTGAGGTGCCTGAAGATTGGAGGGTGGCAAATGTTGTGCCTTTGTTTAAAAAGGGCTGCAGGCCAAAGCCTGGGAACTACAGGCCAGTGAGTCTCACATCTGTGGTGGGTAAGTTGTTGGAACGTATTTTGAGAGACAGGATCTACAGGCATTTAGAAATGCAAGGACTGATTCGGGACAGTCAGCATGGCCTTGTGAGTTTGAGTTTTTGAAGGGATAGTCAAGAAGGCAGTTGATGTTGTCTACATGGAAGTTGGCAAGGCCTTTGACAAGTTTCCTCATGGTAGGTTGATTGTAAAGTAAAATCTCACAGGATCCAGCGTGAGGAAGCCAAATGGATACAAAATTGGCTTGATCACAGAAGCCAGAGGGTGGTTGTAGACGTTGTTTTTCAAACTGGAGGCCTGTGACCAGCGGAGTGCCTCAGGGATCAGTGTTGGGTCCAATGTTATTTGTCATCTATATTAATGATTTGGATGAAAATATAGGAGGCATGGTTGGTACGTTTGCAGGTGACACCAAGATTTGTGGCATAGTGGACAGTGCGGAAGGTTATTTCGGTTTGCAATGGGATCTTGATCAATTGGGCCAGTGGGCTGACGAGTGGCAGACAGAGTTTAATTTAGACAAATGCGA
Source organism: Mustelus asterias (assembly GCF_964213995.1). Taxonomy (NCBI): domain Eukaryota; kingdom Metazoa; phylum Chordata; class Chondrichthyes; order Carcharhiniformes; family Triakidae; genus Mustelus; species Mustelus asterias. The sequence continues at coordinate 199,351 of NW_027590170.1, forward strand.
GGTGAGGCATTTTGGTAGATTGAACCAGGGCAGGACTCACTCAGTTAATGGTAGGGCGTTGGGGAGACATACAGAACAAAGAGATCTAGGGGTGCACGTTCATAGCTCCTTGAAAGTGGCGTCACAGGTGGACAGATTGGTGAAGACGGCATTCAGCATGCTTGGTTTCAATGGATATCGGAGTTGGAACGTCTTGTTGAAGTTGTACAAGACATTGTTAAGGCCACACTTTGAATACTGTGTACAGTTCTGATCACCCTATTATAGAAATGATATGATTAAACTAGAAAGAGTGCAGAAAAGATTTTCCAGGATGCTACTGGGACTTGATGGTTTGAGTTATAAGGAGAGGCTGGATAGACTGGGACTTTTTTCTCTGAGGGGGCTGAGAGGTGATCTCATAGAGGTCTATAAAATAATGAGGGGCATAGATCAGTCAGATAGTCAAAGGTAGGGGAGTCTGCAACTAGAGGGCATAGGTTTAAGGTGAGAGGGAGAGATACAAAAGTGTCCACAGGGGCATTTCTTTCACACAGAGGGTGGTGAGTGTCCGGAACAAGCTGCCAGAGGTAGTAGTAGAGGCAGGTACAATTTTGTCTTTTAAAAAGCATTTGGACAGTTACATGGGTACGATGGGTTTAGAGGGATATGGGCCAAATGCAGGCAATTGGGGCTAGCTTAGGGTTTATGAAAAAGGCGCCATGAAAAAGTTGGGCCAAAGGGCCTGTTTCCAAGTTGTAAACCTCTATGATTCTATGACACTATGACACACACATGCATCTGGAAGCATGCATACCCTCCCCCTCCCCCCCCCCAACACACACACACAGAGACACACACTGAGACATTGAGAGACACACACACCCAGCAGCACACACAAACACAGAGAGACTGGATTTGGGGACCAAATAAAATATTTCTGATGAGCACAACTAATGGTGAGGAGGATGCAAGGAGGACTTGAAGGGAATTGGGACAGGCTGAGTCAATGGGCAAGAACATGGCAGATGGAATAAAACTGAATATGTGTGAAGTTATCCATTCTGGCAGAAAAAAAAAGACATCAGAAAGGCAGAGTATTTCCTAAACAGTGCGAGATTGGACAGGGTTGTTGCCAGAGAGAGCTGGATGTCCTTGTTCATCGGTCAGTAAAAATTAGCATGTAGGCACAGCAAGACACATGGAAGGCAAATGCTACATATTTGTCCAATCAAATAGGAGCGCGAGAACGCGACAGAGCGCGCGTGTGTGTGTGTGTGTGTGTACCATGATCTGTTTGAATGTTGGAGCATTATTTTTGGGCCAAATGGCCTACTCCTGCTCTTATGTTCCTTTGAGACTGAAATACTTTTGCACGCCGCAGACACTCACACAGGCAAGAATTGACGTGCAGGCACACAGGCATACACACACACAAACATACACACACACACACATAGATCGAGAGACAATCAGACTGAGGTATTGAGAGACAGATATGCCCAGAAACAAACACAGAGACTGGAACACACTCAGAAACTTGATGTGGGGACCAAATAAAATAGTTCAAACCTTGCTGATGGCACTGGCATAATGGAGAGGAGGATGCAATGGGGGCTTCAGGAGATTTGGACAGGCTGAGTGAATGCGCAAAGACATGGCAGATCGGATAAAAAGTAACTAAGTATGAAGTTATCCACTATGGTTGGAGGGTAAAAAACAGAAATATAGAATATGTCCCACATGGTGCGAGGTTGAAAAGAGTTGACTTCCAGAGAGACCTGTTCACTAAAAGCTAGCATTCAGGTGCAGCAAACAGTGAGGAAGGCAAATGCTACGTTCGCGTGTCACAAAATATTAATGTGAGTGTGCGTGTGTTTGTGTGAGTGTTTGTGTGCATCTGTGTGACTGTTTTTGTGTGTGCTTTTGTATGGGTGGGTGCGTGTGTGCACGTCTGTGAACGTGTGTGCACGTCTGTGAACGTGTGTGAATGTGCCATGATCAGTTTGAATGTTCGATCAGTATTGATGGGCCAAATGGCCTATACCTGCTCCTATGTTGATTCGAGATTTGAATACATACACACGCCGCAGACACTCACACAGACAGGTATGGACATACAGACGTACAAACACACTCACGCATAAACAGACACACACACACACACACGCGCACACGCACACATGCACAAATACGCACACACATATATATCTATATAGAATGATATGCAGTATAGTTGTATTTATTAAGACAATGTGATAAAATGTGATAGAATGCTGAATATGCAAATGACACAATAAACAGCATTGTAAGCAGCGTAGCTGGAAGCATCAAATTGCAAAGAAATATTAATATTTTGTGAATGGATAAAACTAATGGATGTTTTCAGTGCAGGGAAATGTAAGTTAACGCACCTTAGAATTAAAAATCAAGGAACCATGTTGTTTATAATTGTCCATATGCTAAGACTAAGCATTGATCAACGAATGTCTTTATTCAAATTCTTTAGACAGGTAAAGAAGACAGAATGCATAAACACTGAGAGACCGAAAAATATATTCGAAGCTTAATATTCATGTTTGAATGTGAAGATCTGAGATCAGGATTGAAATAAAGAAGAGTCCGCAATCAGAACCGGCAACATTTTTGTTCTGGTTTTCATAAAATTAAAAATCAGCATTTAAGAATTCCTTGAACAGAGCAGGAGGAGAAGAAATTTTACTCTGTAAGCTGTATGTTCAGAGTACCCGATTAACAGTGTAGATGATGTTTAACTCTAAAACGCTGGAATTTAGTTAAGGAGTGACTTAATCATTCCCAAACGGAGAGGGTTGATAAACAGGAACATTTGCTGCTGGTTGGGGAGTTCAAGATTCAAGCAAATTGGATTTTAGACGATGTTTAATGTTTAAGACTTTCAGGAGCGAAATCAGGAAACATTTTTCAACTTAATACCTCACTTTCCTCCATTAAGACATTTCCTAAATCCAATCCTTTTTTGATGAAATCTAATATCGTGTGCAGTTTTGGTCCCCTTTCGAAGAAAAAATACACTTGCAATAGAAAGAGTGCAGAAAAAGTACACCAGACTGATTATTAGGATGGCAGGTTGTCGTTTCAGGAGAGGCGACTGCATCTGTATTCACTTGGAGTTTAGAACATGAGAGGCGATGTCATTGAAATATACAGAATTTTAGCAGGGATGAGCAGACTGGATGCAGGGATGTTGTTTCCTTTGACGGGGTGGGGTCTAGAAAAAGGGAGCAAAGTTTCAGTGTTCAGGCTTGGACATTTAATTCTGAGATGAGGACATTTTGTCTTGACTCAGAGGCTGGTAAAACTGTAATTCTCTACCACAGAAGTTTGTGGATGCGCAATCAGTGAATATATTTTAAAATGATATATATTTCTATACTCTAAAGGTGTCAAGAATTATGAGGAGAGGGCTAGTATGGTGTTGAGTTACAGGGTCAGCCACGTTCGTATCGAATGGCAGAGCAGGGTTTAAGTGTCGACTGATCCACTCGTGCTCCTATTTTCTATCTTTCTCTATATTATATATGTCCATGAAGGAAAGTGCTGGGTGATAGCGCTGAATATTAATTCTTTCATAAAACTCACAAGACGAAATTAATCACAGTGATATCTGACTCTGTAACAAACTTTTGATTGAAACTATCACTAAACATTCTTCATGCAACATCGTGGGATGGTTGCAGCGAAATGGCAATGTCATTGGATTAGTAGCGCAGAACCCCGGGCTCATTTCTCTGAAGGAATGGGTTCAATTCCCACCCCAGCACTCGGAGTAATTTCAAATAAATTGATCGAAGTGTAGCCTCCAGTAAAAACTCCGGCAACTATCGACGATTGCCGTAAAAAAACATTGCCGTTCAATGGTTGGCATCTTATCTTTGCAGAAAAAAGCTTTGAATAAGATCTCGGCCAGAGGGCTAATTCAGAGTTTATGAGTTTTGGGGTAATATATTCGCATGGAAAGAGGATTCGCCAATCGATAGGATACAGAGAGTTGGGATAAGAGGAGCATTTTCAGGATGACAATCTGTTACAAGTGGAGTGCCTCAGCGATCAATGCTCGGGCTACAATTATTTACAATATACATAATGACTTGGACGAGGGAAGTGAATTTATTATTGCCAAGTTTGCGAATGAAAACAGGACTTCTGCCATGGGTTGTAAATGCCCATTTAGATCAACAATGTCCTTTAGAGAAGGAAATATGTCGTCCAGTGGTTTGGATCCAAGAAGCGATGTCATGGAACCTGAAATTGCCCAGAGGGCAATTCGGATTTGATTTGATTTGATTTGATTTAATTCCCACATCCAAGAAGTAAAAGTAAAATTATGATATTTTTAGTCCAATATGACATTAATAAGGACTGGAGCTAAAAAAAGACTGGACACTGCAATTTAGGACGAGCTGAGGTGGATATTCAGCTGCGCAAATTCATTATATCAGTGCAATGTCCTCAATTACCTTCCCACATGATGCTGGCTCCCTGTCTATCACACAGCAGATAATGACATTAAGTAAGCTTATCCTTACTGGTCACATATTTCACTGCTGAATGTGGGTGTCTCACTGTGATTAATAAATATGCAGGAAGAATTTCCAAGACAGAAACTTCGCATTGCAGCAGCTGAGTCATATTTACCTCACAGAGGACAGAAGAAAAACATTTAATTTGCATTATTTCGGGAGCGCTGTATACAAATTTCACACAAAGTCAAGCCAAGGATGCACACATGTTTTTCGTGTGAGGTTAAGTGTCACTGACTTGCAAAGATTACAGGACGATATGGGCGAGCTGGCCAGACAGGTAGAGCAGTGCCAAACGGAATTTAAACCTGAAAAGTGTGAGGTGATGCATTTTGCGAGGGGTAAGAAGGCACGGGAATACGCCATGAACTGCAGGACGCGAGAAAGTGCAGAGGACCAGAGGGACCTTGGCATGCAAGTCCAAAGATCATTTATGCCGTAGCATTCAAGGCTGCAACCAAGTGCTGAAAAATGCGATTGGAATAGATATGGTTATAATGGCTGGAGCAGGCACAATGGGCCGCAGGACCTCTTCCTGTTCTGTAAAATTCAATGACGATGATTCTACTGTCCCCAAAGCAAGAGCGATGGGCTTAATGGTCTCCTCCATCGTTGCAGGAGTCTAATAATTTGCTGTTTGTAAATTCTAACACAGAGTTGTCAGAGGACGTTTTAATTTTTCACTCCACCCTCTCGCCTCCTGCTCCTCCTAATCAACTCAACAGCAGCAATTACAGGATAAAGATTCTTTACAGGTGTATGAGAATCGGACATTACTTTCGTAAACTATAACCAGACACAAAATGCAGAGAATAGTTTCACTTACTGGGTTCTACAGTGAGTTTGGTTCCACTGCCAAAGATAAGCTTTCTGGTTGCATAGTTTGCACAGTGATTCCAGATGGTACAAAATCGACATAACCCACATGAATAGCAATGTAAGGATTGCTTTTCATGCTAAAGGTTTTTGAGATTCGATTTGCTTCCACAGCTGGTTCATTATTTCGTCCAGAACAAAATGCAAAACAATATCCAAGAAAGGATGTTCTGGCTAAAGAGGGAGTGCACCGAAGGTTCACCGGACAGATAATGGAGTGGCAGGACTGACATATGAGGGGAGATTGAGTCGGCTAGGATTTTATTGTCTGGGGTTCAGAAGAAGGGAGGCAGGAGCAGAAGATCTCATTAAAGCCCATAATGCAGGATTAGACACGGTAAATGCAGGATGGCAGCAGGGTCCAGAACCGGGGTTCATAGTCAAAGAATATGGGACTGATATGAGGAGAATTTATTTTTCAACAAGAAAATGAAAAGCCTGTGTAATTCACAATTACAAAGTTTTAAACAGAACAGTTGTGCTTATTCGTCTCCCCTCTATCTTTTTGATCAATTCTCTGGGTGGAATCTTTCTATCCCGTTCACAGTACACAAATCTGCTTCTCAGTTCAATACCATATTACCAATTACCAATACCATATTATCCCAACTCCTATCCCATGTACCTCTAATGACTGGGTAGGCAGGGCTAGATCAAAACTGACTCAAAATTGTGCAATCTCTTCGCCTGCATGCCACATATTATATTGGCACTCTGCCCAACTTGACTAGACTACTTACAACAGAAAACTAGATCACAGAGGAGATGTGGGGTGAAAGAATAGAAACACACTGACTTTACACTCACTTGGTACAACTGTCACCTGGGTGCCATTGCCGAACGTTAGCTTATCGTAGCACAGTAACAATTCCTCAGACAGAAACCTTCTATTGAGATAACTGTTTCAGATTTCAGACAATTCACGGCAAAGACAAAGCTGGAACAGTCACTGATTCGCTGCAGGAAACAGATATTGCATATCTTCCCCCTCCCCACCATCACAGGCTAAATGGGCCGAATAGCCTCCTTGGATGCTCTAAGATTCTATCAATGTGAAGAATTTCTGAGCCAAGGCAGCCACTGGTCAAATATAGCCATCCACGTCCTCTCCCTGCAACAAGTATATTTTGCCTCTGAAACTTTGTTAGGTAACATAGGAACAAGGTTCTGCCTGCACTGCCAATCTCTGAAATGGCTTAACAGAAATTTGCAATATGGCTTTGCCAGTGACGCCTCAAAACCTGGCAGAAAAGAAATACAATTCAACGGATAGTCTTTAATTTGTTAGCTAAGCTTTCTCTCCTTACAGATGCTGCCTGATCTGCTGTGGTTTTTCCCAGCATTATCTGTTCTTATTGTCATAATCCTGTTATATTTCGAAGAGGTAAACAGACATGTTGAGTCTGAAAGATGCGTTTATGTTTACTTGAATCAACAGTTACTCGGGCTCATTTTCCAAAAGAGAGATATTTTTTATTCATTCGCGGGGCATGGGCACCGTTGGCTGGCCAGAATTTATTATCCATTCCCAATTGCCCTTGAGTGTCAACCAAATTGCACATGTAGGCCAGATCTAATAAGAATGGCAGATTTCTTTCTCTAAGGGACATTACTCAACGAGATGGGTTTTTCCAACACTGGTTTTCATCGTCAACAGTAGATTCTTAATTCCAGATTATTGAATTCAAATTCCACCACCTGCCGTGGCGGGATTTGAATGCAGGGTCCCCAAACCACTAGTTGATTTCCTGGATTAATAATTTAGCGACAACACCACTGGGCCATCGCCTCCCCCCAGTTTCACCACCTCACAATACTGCAAGGTCACCCAATGAAACTAATGTGCCAGCTGGTTGGGAAATGATGTAAGGAGTCAGAGAAGGAGGGAACAAGGATAAAATCAAGAGGTGGAAAAGGGAATACGAAAAATGATATACAGAGAAACCAAGGACAAAATTCAAAAACGAGACAATTAATGTTAAAAAGATAAACTGAAAGGCTCTGTGCCTTAATGCGCAGAGCATTGGCAATAAAGTGGATGTACTAATCTTGCAGATAGATGTAAATGGGCATGCTATAATTGGAATTACGGAGACGTGACTGCAGGGTTCCCAAGAATGGGAACTGAATGTTCCAGGGTATTCCGTATTTAGGATGGACAGGCATAAAGGAAAAGGTGGTGGAGCGGCACTGCTGGTTAAAGAGGAAATTAACAAACTGGTGAGAAACGATATTAGCTCTGATAATGTGGAGTCTATACGGATAGAGTTGAGAGATACCAAGGGGCAGAAAACATCAGTGGGTGTCATGTACAGACCGCGAAACTGCAGTGGTGATGTTGGAAATGGCATTAAACATGAAATTAGAGATACATGTGATGAGGGAATATCGGTGATCAAGGGTGATTTTAATCCGCACATTGATTAAGTAAATCAAATTAGCCACAATGCTGTAGAAAAGGATTTCCTGGACCGGATACGGGATAGTTTCCCTGACCAATATGTAAAGGAACCAACGAGGGAACAGGTCACCTTAGACTGGGTACTGTGTCGTCAGAAGGTAATAATTGCCAATCTAGCTGTGCAAGGCCCCTTGGGGATGAGTGAACATAACATGAGAGAATTTTTTATCAAGGTGGAGAGTGAAGTAGTTGACTCGGACACGACTGTGCTGAATCTTAATAAAGGAGACCATGAAGATATGAGGCGCGATTTGGCCTTCATAGATTAGAGAGACTTACCTAAAGGGATGACAATGGATCTCATAGAGACTTATAAAATTCGAACAGGACGAGACATAGTAGATGAAGAGAGGATATTCCCGATGGTGGGGCAGTCCAGAACCAGGGGTCTGAGGATTCCAGATGGACCATTTAGGACGGAGGTGAGGAGACATTTCTTCACCCAAAGAGTGGTGAGCCTGTGAAATTCATTACCACAGGAAGTAGCTGTTGCCAAAAGATTGAATGTATTCAAGAAGCGGCTGGATATAGCACTTGGGCGAATGGGATCAAAGGTTATGGGGAGAAAGCAGGATTAGGCTTTTGAGTGGATGATCAACCATGATCATAATAAATGGCAGATCATGCTTGAAAGGCAAAACGCCCCTTCCTGCTCCCATCTTCAATGTTCCTATCTTTCCTTCCCGAGAGGAAATTAATGAACCAGATGGGTTTTTCCGACAATCGACAATGGTTTTCCTGGTCACCAGTAGATTTTTAATTCCAGATTATTGAATTCAAATTCCACTATCTGCCATGACGGGATTCGAACCCAGGTCCCTCACATATTCGCTGAGTTTCGGGGTTAATCATTTTGCGATAATACGAGCAGGACATCGCTTCCCTCCAGTTACATAACTTCTCCATGATGCAAGGTCACCCAGTGAGTCGCACATCCATATCTGTCACATTGCTGAGGCCCAGAGATTGGTCTGCCACCTGCGGCATGTCTAACTAAGCATTAAGATCTGAGTTCGCTATCCATCTATCTAGGGTAATGACTAAGGAATGACGAGGGTAAGATTAGGGCCAGTCAAGGACAGTAGTGGGAAGTTGTGCGTGGAGCCTGAAGAGATAGGAGAGGCGCTAAATGAATATTTTTCGTCAGTATTCACGCAGGAAAAAGACAATGTTGTCGAGGAGAATACTGAGATACAGGCTATTGGACTAGATGGGATTGAGGTTTATAAGGAGGAGGTATTAGCAATTCTGGACAGTGTGAAAATAGATAAGTCCCCTGGGCCGGATGGGATTCATCCCAGGATTCTCTGGGAGGCTAGGGAGGAGATTGCAGAGCCTTTGCCTTTGACCTTTATGTCGTCATTGACAACAGGAATAGTGCCAGAAGACTGGAGGATAGCAAATGTTGTCCCCTTGTTCAAGAAGGGGAGTAGAGACAACCCTGGCAATTATAGACCAGTGAGCCTTACTTCTGTTGTGGGCAAAGTTTTGGAAAGGATTATAAGAGATAGGATTTATAATCATCTAGAATGGAATAATTTGATTAGGGATAGTCAACACGGTTTTATGAAGGGTAGGTCGTGCCTCACAAACCTTATTGAGTTTTTTGAGAAGGTGACCAAAAAGGTGGATGAGGGTAAAGCAGTTGATGTGGTGTATATGGATTTCAGTAATGCGTTTGATAAGGTTCCCCACGGTAAGCTATTGCAGAAGATACGGAGGCATGGGATTGAGGGTGATTTAGCCGTTTGGATCAGGAATTTGCTAGCTGTAAGAAGACAGAGGGTGGTGGTTGATGGGAAATGTTCATCCTGGAGTTCAGTTACTAGTGGTGTACCGAAAGGATCTGTTTTGGGGCCACTGCTGTTTGTATTTTTATAAATGACCGGGATGAGGGCGTAGAAGGATGGGTTAGTAAATTTGCGGACGACACTAAAGTCGGTGGAGTTGTGGACAGTGCAGAAGGTTGTTGCAGGTTACAGAGGGACATAGATAAGCTGCAGTGTTGGGCTGAGAGGTGGCAAATGGAGTTTAATGCGGACAAGTGTGAGGTGATTCACTTTGGAAGGAGTAACAGGATTACAGAGTACTGGGCTAATGGTAAATACTTGGTAGTGTGGATGAACAGAGAGATCTCGGTGTCCATGTGCATAGATCCCTGAAAGTTAGCACCCAGGTTGATAGTGTTGTTAAGGAGGTGTATGGAGTGTTAGCTTTTATTGGTAGAGGGATTGAGTTTCGGATCCAGGAGGTCATGTTGCAGCTGTACAAAACTCTGATGCATCCGCACTTGGAGTATTGTGTACAGTTCTGGTCGCCGCATTGTAGGAGGGATGTGGAAGCATTGGAAAGGGTGCAGAGGAGATTTACTAGGATGTTGCCTGGTATGGTGGGAAGGTCTTACGAGGAAAGGCTGAGGGACTTGAGGTTGTATTCGTTAGAGAGAAGAAGGTTAAGAGGTGAGTTAATAGAGGCGTACAAGATGATCAGAGGATTAGATAGGGTGGATAGTGAGAGCCTTTTTCCTTGCATGGTGATAGCTAGCACGAGGGGACATAGCTTTAAATGGAGGGGTGATAGATTTAGGACGGATGTCAGAGGTAGGTTCTTCACTCAGAGATTAGTAAGGGCGTGGAATGCCCTGCCTGCAGCAGTAGTGGACTCGCCAACATTAAGGGCATGTAAATGGTCATTGGATAAACATATGGATGATTTTGGAATAGTGGAGGTTAGATTGGCTTTAGATTGGTTTCACTGGTCGGCGCAACATCGAGGGCCGAAGGGCCTGTACTGCGCTGTAATGTTCCATGTTCTATCTTTCTGAAGTTCATTTTACGGACAGAATGCCTTCACTTGTATTTCATGTAATACTTTGTATCGTTGCCCCGGTTGCTATTTGTCAGACACAATATAGCGAAAAAATAATCGACATGAAACAGAATGAGAGTAACTTCCAATCGTACTCACTTGGCACAACTGTCAACTGGGTGCCGCAGCTTCACAGTGTAGTCATAATGTATAGTATAAAGGGCACAGACATAGACCTTCCATTGGAGTGAAGTTGCAGATGTCGTTTAGTAATGATGAAGCATACTCAATAATTCGGAGGCAGGGGAATATACAAAGTTCACATGAGGAAGAGCCCTTGAGAACCTTTAAGGAAAGGTCAATTACTTATGTTCCAACCAGATCCAAACTGACGTTTTCAAATGTCTTATTGGGTCGCAAAGTGAATTTGTTGCCTCTGCCAAAGACAAGTTACAAAGTTCTGGTGCCAGCAGATCTGTACACAATGGGACAAAAAACTAAACCCAACCACATGAGCAGAAGAATGATTTATTTATATTCTATTTCTCCTAAGTTTGAGTTTGAATTCAATTTTAGATTTTGCTGACTTCAATAGCCAGGGCAGGTTATATCCAGGTAAAAATATAAATGTCTCCCCCCTCACTTCCCACCCATTTGAACGTAATAGGTCAATAAATTATTTACTTGCATCGTGTAAAAAGGAACTTTGAGGGAAAGAATGGTCAGAAACTTAATGCACTTGCTAACTTCAAGTCGCCATTGGCCACCACACTCCCCACAATCTCTGCACAGAATGGAAATGTTTTGTAGGCAGGAATGGAATAATACACACAACACATGGACCAGTGCAGCAGGTTCAAGAAGGCAGCTCACTGCCTTCCACATTTAGGGACGGGCTATGTAAGTGCTGGCCTAGCCAGCGATGCCCATTTCCTACGCAATAAAAAAACGAGGTAACTTCAGTTACTCACACTCTAACCAGGTCCAAACTGAAAATTTAAAACCACTTATTGGGTTGCGCAGTGAATTTGTTTCCTCTGCCAAAGATAAGATTCAAAGTTCTGGTGCTAGTACATGTGTACATAATGCGGCAAAAAGTACAAACACCTGAGCAGAAATATAAGATTTATTTATATTTCATTTATCCTGAGTTTGAGTTTGAGTTCAATTTCAGATTCTGCTGACTTCAATAGCCAGGGCAGGTTATATCCTGAAATAAATATGTTCGCCCCATCCACCAATTTACATTTAATTCCCACTCCTTGCCTGTTAGCTCCATATGTCATATATTTCTATCCACTTTACAATCTCAGCAAATATGGTTCAGATTTTCTGTAAATGCAGGGTGAGACCATTGCACTTTGTGAGGATGCGTGCGAGGTTCCACAGTGAGTTTTGTTCAAGTACCAAGGATCGGACTTTCAGTTGTGGGGATGACACAATCATAGAGTCATAGAGTCATAGAGGTTTACAGCATGGAAACAGGCCCTTCGGCCTAACTTGTCTATGAAGCCTTTTTTAAAACCCCTAACCTAATCACAATTGCCTGCATTTGGCCCATATCCCTCTCTACCCATCTTACCAATATAACTGTCTAAATGCTTTCAAAAAGACAAAATTGTACCCGCCTCTACTACTACCTCTGGCAGCTTGTTCCAGACATTCACCACCCTCTGCGTGAAATAATTGCCGCTCTGGACACATTTGTATCTCGCCCCTCTCACCATAAACCTATGCCCTCTAGTTTTAGACGTCCCTACCTTTGGGGAAAGATACTGACTATCGAGCTGATCTATACCCCTCATTATTTTATAAACCGCTAAAGATCACACCTCAATCTTCTACACTCCAGATAAAAAAGTCCCAGTCTATCCAGCCTCAAACCATCAAGTCCCGGTCGCATCCTAGTAAATCTTTTCTGCACTCTTTCTAGTTTAATAATATCCTTTCTATAATCGGGTGACCAGAATTGTACACAGTATTCCAAATGTGGCCTTACCAATGTCTTGTACAATTTCAACAAAACGTCCCAACTCCTGTATTCAATGTTCTGGCCAATCATGGAAGATGCTACACAAATCCGTAACTCCCGTGCTGACAGTATTGCAAGAGGTTGTTTTTGACCTGCTTGACCTGGTGATTTGACCATAGATTGGGATTCAAATTGTAATGCCAGGTGATCTCCAAAGCAAAAATGCAACTATTCCTCTCCCTGAAATCCATCCCCATTTAACCCTTTTGCTTTATTTGCTTTACTCTATTTCAAAAAGTACAAGACATAGCTAGCAGTTTAACTTTCCTTCCATGCAGTTTCAATTAACTTCTGTATATTCCCTGGCCCTGTTAGTCCTCCCAAAATACATCAGCTTACACTTTTTAGAGTTAAATTTCAATTTTCCACTGCTCTGCCCATTTGACCAGTCCTTCAATATCGACCTGTAATGTAAGGCTTTCCTCCTCGCTATTTACCACACCACCAATTTGTGTATCATCTACGAATTTACTGATTATATCCTCTGGATCTCTATCGTTCTAATTAATTATCTAATGATACATAAATCCATCTAACAGCTTGTTTTTAATTTTAAGCGTTACTTTCCCTCTTTGTCACCATTCGCCAGACATGGATTCTGCAAAAATATCCATCGAAGGGTAAAGAGAAATCACCTGGCATTATTTGGCACAACATTCAGTTGTTTCCCGTAGCCAAAGATGAGTTTATAAGTACCGTCATAGTAATGAGCACCGTGAATAGTGGCCAGCAGAAAGCTACCAGTGCATCAGCTTATTCAGATTCCATCCAGTATACACAGCAACACTGGCATAATCACTGATGTCAGTGGGAAACTCGACAACTGCCATGGTGTGCGAATGGTAAATCTTAAAAATTATCTATCCCAAGAGATGAACAATGCATCTGATAACATTCTACAAAGCTAAGCACATCCAAGGCCAAATTTAAAGCCAAGTTGCCTCTCTGCACCGACTGGTGCATTTAGGCAGAATTCTTCTGCCTTCAGTGATAGCTATTTCTGGAACACGTCGCTCGACTTTTGTGAAGGGCTTAGAGCTTGAGAGAGCCATACTACATATCAAGCATTGCTGAGCAGGAGTCTCCCTCTCACTGCCAATCTTTGGCAGCGTTGCTTCTCACCTTCCTTGTTCAAGTCCAAGGGTAGGGACTCGGACCCGGTGTTTCTAGCTCAGAGGTAGGGATTCTAGCCCATTGCACCACAAGACCTCCCCAAGTTATGAATGGCCATTATATTGCATCTCCTCCCTTTAAGCCTGTACTGATTTTTTTTAAAAACACGACTTGGTGATATGTTTGGAACTGTAAATATTGATTGTCATCCTACTGTAAATAGATCATGGTGGAAGATAGTTGAGGACTTACTGGGCTCCACAGTGAGTTTGGTCCCTTTGTCAAAGGCAAGCTTCTCAGTTCAGTAGTAACAGCTACTACAAAATATGGACCCAGCCATATGAACACAGGGCTAGCTCACATTCAGTTTGTATCATGTCACTTCTTTTAATTAGCTTCTCTCCTGAAGCAAATATAACCATTCCCTCCCTCTCCCTCACACTTAGCTCCCACTGTTTTTTTGACTATATCAGGGAACAATATTTGGATAATGAATTGACTGTGTTTCACAATTTCCATCTTCACCGGTACTTCTCCCTGAACACCCAGGAGACACAAATCCTAGGAAAATAGTTTGACATCAACACATACGAACATGCAAAGTGGGAGCCGGAGTAAGGCACTGGGCCACTCCAGCCTAACCGCTATTCAGTAAGATCATGACTGATTGTAACCTCACCCCCAGATTCCTGCCTACCCCCGATAACCGTTTATCCCTTGTTAATCAAGAATCTATCGAGCTGTCTTTAAAATAATCAAAGACCCTGTTCCCCCTGATGTTTGAAGAAGAGAGATGACGAGACTCACTACTCTTTAAGAGAGAAAAAAGTCTCCTCATATCTGTCTTTAAAGGAGTGACCCTTTAATTTGAACTATAACACCTCGTTCAAAACATTAACCTGTTGTTGATAATCGTTGACCAACACTTCACTTTGAGGCCTCATTTCAAGCATGCATTCGTGTCAGCAGTTTAACAAAGACTGGAGACCATAGGACGATGGGGCAGAAGGATGCCATTTGGCCCATCGGTCATTCAATGAGATCATGAATTATCTGACGTGATAATTCTGAATACCTCTTTCCTGTTGTATCCTCGTAACCCTCGATTGCCTTGTGGGTTAAAAATCTGAACATTCAACCTGTATAGCTCTCTGCGGTAAATGATTCCACAGATTCACTGCTGGCTTGAAAGAAGAAAATCTTCATCATATAAATGGGCAACCTCATACTTTGGGATTATGACCTCTGGTCCTCGACTCACCCACAAGAGGTAATAACGTCTCAGCATCGAACCTTGTCATGTCCCCTGAGAATCCAATAAGTCTCAATAAGGTCACATCTCATGCTTCTAAACTCCACTAAGTAGAGGCCCAACATACTCAAACTCTCCGAAAAAACATATCCATACCTGGGATCAAAGTAGTGGCCTTCCCTGAACTGCCTCCAATACCAGTATCGGTTTCCTAATGTTAGGGGACAGTGTTCCAGATGTGGTCTAAATCGTACCTTGTATAGTTTTAGCAAGATTATTAGTTTTAACAAAGACAAGCTTGAAAATGAAATATATGTAGACAATTGTTCAAATCAGTGGGCATTTGACTCAACCTGCTAAATGGACATTTTCTATCTTATTCGTAACCCAATTTCAGTTCGATGTCACATCACTGATGCCTAATGTTTCAACTGCTGTTGATGACACGGCTTAATAAACAGTGAGCTGAACTCGATACTCGGTGCCTAATAGCTTAATTGATTGGTGCAATGGCTTCTACTTCATTCCAAGCACTGCCTTGGCTCTTTACCGGCCTTTCACCCGACACCATTCAGCAGAAATCTGTATCTAATGGGAGAAAATGAAGGTGGACTCGCACTTACTTGGCACAACCTGCAGTCGGGTGCCGCTGCCGAATATCAGTTTTTCAGTATCAGCATTATACACACAGTGACTATTGCCCAAGCAGAAAGCTTCCACTGGGGCGGGCCACAGAGACTTCAGCTATTTCAAAACCCTGGGGAGTACATGCTCACTTAGCATAATTTTATGATCTATCTGCCCTCAAAACAGGTGCGACCGATTAAATAGCAAATTAGAAAGAGACAATTCTGGATAAACTGTGTACGTCTGGCAGCACGTGTAGAGAGAGAAACAAAGCTAATAATCCTGCTATCCCGGGAATCAGTCTGGCATTAGGAAATATTGTTTTCTTTTTAAAAAATAAGTTGGATCACTATTCTTTGAAGCATTGTGGTATCAATAGTTGACTGGTAACCCTTGGTAAGTGTGAGATACTTAGTTGTGTGAGGAACTTCTTTATGTGCAAGTGGAAAAGGACACATTCCTTCATCACTGTATAATTCATCAGGTTCGTTTGTCACAATGGCAAATTTTTTCCCCACTTTTGCAATGAGGCCAAAAACTTCTGAGTGCAAAATGAATCTTCTCAAATTCATAGATCATAGAATCCCTAGTGTAGAAGGAGGCCATTCGGCCCATCGAGTCTGCACCGACAACAATCCCACCCCAGGACCTATTCCCACAAATTTACCCCACTAATCCCTCTAACCTACACATTCCCTGACACTAATGGGCAATTCAGCATGACCAATAAACATAGCCCGCACATCTTTGGACTGAGAGAGGAACCAGAGAATCTGGCGGAAACCCACGCAGACACGGGGAGAACGTGCAACCTCCACACAGACAGTAACCCAAGCCTGGATTCGAACCTGGATTGCTGGAGCTGTGACGCAGCAGTGCTAACCACTGTGCCACCGTGCCACCCGTAATTGATGCCAATAGATTCTACTCACTTGGCTCCACGCTCAATTTGGTTCCACCACCGCATATTAATGGTCTGTAAGAAGCACGAGCGTACACTGCGATTACTCTCCATGTCAGAACCCAAAGACAGGGAGCATGCATGCCAAAATTCAAAAAGGGCTTTAGTCATTGCTCAGGGCAGTTAAGTAGGTCTCGCTACAGAATACTATTTCCTGCAGTTTGTTTGGATCAAAAGTTAATCAGAAACTTTTACAATCTTCCAAGTCATCCATCTCTTAATTTCCCAGGAAAATAAGTCAGAGCGTGACTGGCTGGGAGTTCTCAATGTACACATCCAAGCGAGGTAACACGTGTAGAGAATTCCATGGCTCACTTTCGAACGAAATTTTCAAATCCATACAAAAATGCTGCTTTTGGGATTTCGTTCAGAATTGGAACTAAAGTAAATCTACACCACTAAGCCCCAACCCACCCCCTCCTCCCAATCCAACTCACCCCATCTTTATAAGTGTAACTTAGAACTGCGATTTTGATGCCAGAAGGCTGCATAGATGATTGTAGTCCTGATTCTGGGTTCCATTGAAATAAGTAACAGAAACATGACTTTGCATTTCGGGCAGGTTCCCTACCACTAGAATTCATACACAATAATGGATTCATTTACACACTGAAGTGATATTTGAAATATTCTTTGTTCATAGTCTGAGGGCAAAGATTCATAAAGTCAAAGAAGTCCACTGTACAGAAAAGACCCTTCGGCCTATCATGTCTCCGCCAGTCAAAGACAAACCAAATAACTGTTCTAATCCCATTTTCCAGTTCTTGGCCCATTGCCGTGTATGATATGACATCACAAATGTATATCTAAATACTTCTTAAACGTTGTTAATGTCTCGGCCTCCATCACCATTTCAGGCAGTGAGTCCCAGACGCCCATCACCCTTTGGGTCAAAATGTTTTCTTCACATCCCCGCCAAATCTCCTGCCCCTACCTTAAATCTATGCCCCTGGCTGCTCTCTGCTGTCTCAAGTAACGGGAAAAGTATCTTCCTGTCTTCTCTATCTATGCCCCTCATTACGCTGAAGGACTTTTTCCAGTGCTGTCTCCTTCTATGACCCTATGACTCTATCGGGATGAGTCTCTTCCAGCTATTTATCGAGGTGTCACTTAATTGCACTACATACAGCCAGATCATTGACATATCTCCCTGTTGGCAGCACACTTGTGTTGTCATGATAGAGGCCAGTTAAATGTTTAAAGGAAATACTTCGGAAAATCTCAGTGCCCAGTCAAGCTACGCTTCCAATTCCCAAAGATCCCTGCTCATCCATAAAACAACAGTGATCATTAAAATAATTGTATGTCTCAATTAAGTCACAGGGGACAAAATAACATGTTGAGAGATCATTATCCAGGATTAGTTACTTACTGGGTTCCACAATCAGCCTGGTCCCGTTGCCAAAGATGAGCTTAGCCTTTTCATATGTTGCACAGGGTTTGATCCAATAACAAGCCCATTGCGGTCCCGTTCACCACCCTTTCTCTCTGTCGTGTGTCTGACTGATTTGATTAGGGTTGGGTCAGACCAGTAATATGATAAACTCGGTGAACATCACGGTGGGGATGGGGGTCAGCGGCGGGGAGTGGGCTGCGACGGGTGCTGTTGAGAGAGGTTGGTGCACTCCTGTGAGGCTGGGAGGTTATTGTACGGGCGTTAAGGGAGATTCAGCTACTGTGGCTCCACCGTACCCCCCACTGCTGTATCACAGTGACAGACACTCGCACAAAAACTGCACTCACTCTCTGTTCAGTACTGCCGCTCAATATGTACTTCAAATAGACCATTATTTCGATGTAATTTACAATTTATGCAGCAGTTTACAAAACACAATCTAGAAACACCTCCTCCAAGTCTCAGAAATAATAAAGCGAGAGTTATATCCAGGTGTGTAATTGCAGAAACTGTTAACACTAAATATAAACAGAGTGAAAAGCTCAGCCCGTTATGTCTGTGTGTTTTCTTGGTTTAATGTTTAATTTTCACTAAGTTAGGTTTGTCAGAAGCAGTTTGTGTTTTGGTTCTGGTCACTGTCGTTAATACTACATTTAAAACAAGCACTGACCTTCAGGTTATGATGGAAGTTGTTGAATTCCCTCTCGAGCTGTTCTTGTCCGGGTCCAACCCTGGTTCCTCTCGCTGTGGTCTCTTGCACAGTAATAGATGGCGGTGTCTTCGGTCTTCAGCCTCGTCATTTCCAAAGAGAAGATGTTGCGTGAAGTGTCTTTGGACGCAGTAAATCGATCCTTAATTGCTGGGGCGTAGCTGTTGCTAGATGAAGAGTAGTAGTAAAGCAACCACTCCAGCCCCTGTCCGGGAACCTGTCGGATCCAGTACATGTAGTAGCTGCCAAGATCGAAGCCGCTGGTTTTACAGGTCAGTGTCAGGGAGCCTCCGGGACGCCCGGTCTCTGCCTCTGGCTGAGTCAACACAACCTCCGACTGGACACCTGTAAAAATAGATCAAAGGATTAATTTTGGTGACATGATTGCTGACTCTGGAACATTCCAGAGACAGACTAACATTTTGATACAGTGACAATGAGGAATTGGACAATAAAAAATACTACTTACCGGATAAGAAACTCAACAACAAACTGAGAGAAATCGCCGACCTCATCTTTCTGGTGATTTGGGGGAAATGGTTGTGTCAGGAACTCAGTGAACAAACCAGCTCCCGGACTGTTGGATTCCGGTCCCAGTGAGCGGCATTTAAATACCCGGCAGAAGGGGGCGGCTTTCCAGGCGCCGCCTGTTGATTCCCTGCTGGAGGCGGCGACTGGATCCAGGTCCCACCTTCCACACCCCAACAGAATGGACTCCCAGATTTACAATAGATTAATATTAAAATGGACATTTTATCAGCGTCGGGATATTTGTTTGGCTGAATATGTTCAATGTATTGTCTCCATAATTGCTGATGGTGATATTGCAGTTCATCATTTCTTTATTTAAAAATCTAATTCCATTGTAAATATGGTGTTTTTATTACCACGCCCCCAAGAAGAACACAAATCTAAAAATGATTAAATAACATTTTGGGAAAATAAGGAGACCGTCAGTCTGTGTTGCAACAATTCCGGGTCTCTGTCACATTACAATAATAAAGCATCATTTATCAGAAGAATTGTTGTCGATTTCTGTAACTGAATGCGGAGTATGAACAAAGTGATTCTATTTACAGTGCGGATGGCTATCACTGGACATTTTGGGTTTGGAGATGAGAAGAAACTCTCACACAATACAATGTTTCTCCTTATATTTGTCAAACTGCCCCAATCTCGAAGACAGCCCTTTGAAAATACTGAGAATCCCGCCCTCCTGATAATTAAATAGTGAGTTGACAGAGAATCATAAATTTAACATCGACTTTTGACAGAGAAGTTAATGAATGAACGGACACGGAGATCATTAAAGTTCTCCTTCAGCATCCAAATCATTGCAGCTCACTCTATTGGCCACCGGCTGTCGAACATTCTCTGGTATTGGGAACACAAGATATCAGGTCTTTGCTGCACATTGCACAATATCACAAGAATAAATGTTTTATCTTCCATTGAATCAGGTTATGACCTGATCATTTCTCCGCTCATTGGCAGCTATGATTGGAACTCTTCAATAATGGATATCTGATTATACTGTACAATAGAACACGGTGTAAATCAGGTACAAGAGACGCTGCTGTTTAAATAGGGTGCAAAACTTTCAGAATATTCCAGGAATCCGTGTTGTTCATGTCAGTTTGATGATGTTCTTTTAATATTATTTCGATGCATTTTTGCCATTGCTCTGATCTCAATTGACTGGGGAATTGGAACCATCAACATCTCTCTCGCATTTCATGAAGTGGTTAATAAACAGACTTTAATTATTGGAATGACATTTACTTGGAAGTTATACAAATGAAAAAACATCTGGTCACTTTACTGTTTTGCGATGCTATTTACTCACATAATGAACAGGACATTGAATGAAAATATTTGATTAGAATGATTACTATTTAAAATGTGTCTTTCTTGTGGGAATGAAACATTTACTGTTCAAATGGCTGAATCCCATTTTGTCCATTCAGGTTCACGCTAATCTGTCCCACACAGTATTTGGCAGCAATCCAGCCTGCTGTCAAATGCTCAAAGTTATTGACAGGAAGCATCTGGGGGTGTTTGTGCAGTAGATCTGCTTCCTCAGTACTGACCGCTTGGCTGCAAGCCAACTTCAAACCCTTCACATTGTCAATGAGCCCTATTTATAAAGAAATCTACCCAGCAACAGTACTGGAGGCAATTTAATGTTTTAAGTTGTAAGTCTATATGGATTTTACCCATCTCTCAAGAAAGACAATTTATGCAGCTTCTCTGACACCCTGTTAGCAACAATGATGATTTTTCCAGCACATCAGGATATTGTCATGGATGGATCGAAAGAATTACAGGCAGACTGAGAGATGACTCAGGGAGACGATACATGTTGTAATACATGAACATGTATGTTTGTGTATTCTTTCCCTATCTCGTTCCATGAGATGTTTGAGTTGGTGGAACGACGAGCACATTATGCCTGTCCCAAATGCCCTTGAACTGAATGGTTTTCTATGCCACTTCTGAAGAGTCAGCCATTTTGTGTCCGTCTGGAGTCACATTCTTGTGAGTCCAGGTAGCGATGGCAGATTTCCCTCATTGGGGGATCAGAGAGGGTTCTATGGTCGCCATTAGAATGTATTCCATATTTATTAATTGAATTCAAATTCCACCAGCTGCAATGCTCCGATTTAAATCCCTGTCCCTGTCCCATCATTGTCCTGGGCCTCTGGGTCACTGGGCCAATTAAATTAATATTACGTCACCATCTGCGCAAACAATAAATGAATGACTGTCTTGATGCAGGAATTAATGACAGTTGAATGAATGATAGTTGGATGAATCACAGTTGGATGCCTGAATATTTTGATTGAGGAATCAGTGAATGGATTGATGGATGTGTTGCGAGATGGCATTGAAAAATGCTGTTCTACATTCCCATATTTGTGCTTGATTATTTCATAAATTGAATCAGCTCCTTTATTCCATTTGTGTCAGTCTAATACCTTCAACTCTTCCAGAGTCTCTGGGTGAAATCCATCCCGAGTTTATCGGGAGTTAGCAAGCTAATCCTCACGAAGAGAAGGACGAGATATTCCTGCCGCTCGGATGGTTCATTTCTCTGCTGATGCTGAATCTTCATATCCAAGATAAAAAGAGTGAACATGATTAGGTTGAGGAGGGAGGATTGTAATATTTGAAACATGTGGTTCTTTGACGTACAGCAAATCACTCAACATGCCCTCACCTAAATTAGTGAAGGTAACAGGGTGAAAAGTAAATAAGGTACCAACAGAAATATTGTGAGACTCACTGGACAATAACAATTGTTACATTACTTCCCAAAACAGTGTAATACTGAATCGGGATTTAAAGATTCAGTAACTTCACATGAGGTACAGGTAGTTTCATTTATATCATCACTTTGAAAATCATCACACACTCTAGCTATGTATCAGGACATTCTGTGTGATGATGAGGTGATTACTTGTCAATGAAGAACAGAGGCTGCTGGGTCGCTGTTCATTATGCACGGTCTGAATTAATTTCATTCCCCACTGAATTCTGGGACAGATTATATTCCTTGGTGACAAAAAGGCCAACATGATGCCAATAAATGTTAATATCAATACATCCTACGAAGCAAATTACAATTGTATGTTGTATAGAATGAAATACTGAAAACAAACAGAAAATGCTGGAAAATCGCAGCAGGTCTGACAGCTTCTGTGGAGACAGAATGGAGCCAACGTTTCGTGTCTGGATGGCGCTTCGACAGAGTATTCCTGATGCGTTGGAGAGATCATCATTGTTTCTAACAAGGTGTCAGAGAAGCTGCATCACTTTCCTGTGAGATGGGAATAGTTTAAGTAGTTACTGTTTAATGATATACACTATGTCGACCCGCACACAAGTTACACCAATTCAGATATCGATCCCAAATATCATATTCAACTTCTCCATCCTAACTAACCTAATCAACGCCTCAATCACTAACTATATTCTAAAAAAAACTTCCTAATCCCTATCCAACCGTATCATTTCCCAATTTCATCATCCACTTCAATTTCCTCCAAATAAAAATTGGTCATCCTGACTCAAAATGTTGGCTCTATTCTCTCTCCCCAGATGCTGTCAGACCTGTTGAGATTTTCCAGAATTTATTGTTTTTGTTTCAGTTTCCAGAATCCGTAGTAGTTTGCTTTTATCAAAATGCTGAATATAATTGGTGAAATAATTGTTTATCTGTATGACTTGATGATAATTGATGAAATGGAATAACCCCGCCTGGAAATACCGCACCCCCCCCCTCCCCAAGACACTCATCAACCCCACTTGAACATATATTACCATTCCTATACTGTCGCTGGGTCGGAATCCATGAGCACCCTCCCGAACAGCACTATAGAACATAGAACATAGAACATTACAGCGCAGAACAGGCCCTTCGGCCCACGATGTTGCACCGACCAGTTAAAAAAAAAACTGTGACCCTCCAACCTAAACCAATTTCTTTTCGTCCATGAACCTATCTACGGATCTCTTAAACGCCCCCAAACTAGGCGCATTTACTACTGATGCTGGCAGGGCATTCCAATCCCTCACCACCCTCTGGGTAAAGAACCTACCCCTGACATCGGTTCTATAACTACCCCCCCTCAATTTAAAGCCATGCCCCCTCGTGCTGGATTTCTCCATCAGAGGAAAAAGGCTATCACTATCCACCCTATCTAAACCTCTAATCATCTTATATGTTTCAATAAGATCCCCTCTTAGCCGCCGCCTTTCCAGCGAAAACAATCCCAAATCCCTCAGCCTCTCCTCATAGGATCTCCCCTCCATACCAGGCAACATCCTGGTAAACCTCCTCTGCACCCTCTCCAAAGCCTCCACATCCTTCCTGTAATGTGGGGACCAGAACTGCACACAGTACTCCAAGTGCGGCCGCACCAGAGTTGTGTACAGTTGCAACATAACGCTACGACTCCTAAATTCAATCCCCCTACCAATAAACGCCAAGACACCATATGCCTTCTTAACAACCTTATCTACTTGATTCCCAACTTTCAGGGATCTATGCACACATATACCTAGATCCCTCTGCTCCTCCACACTATTCAAAGTCCTCCCGTTAGCCCTATACTCAATACATCTGTTATTCCTACCAAAGTGAATTACCTCACACTTCTCCGCATTAAACTCCATCCGCCACCTCTCGGCCCAACTTTGCAACCTGTCTAAGTCTTCCTGCAAACTACGACACCCTTCCTCACTGTCTACCACACCACCGACTTTGGTGTCATCAGCAAATTTGCTAATCCACCCAACTATACCCTCATCCAGATCATTAATAAATATTACAAACAGCAGTGGCCCCAAAACAGATCCCTGAGGTACACCACTTGTAACCGCACTCCATGATGAATATTTACTATCAACCACCACCCTCTGTTTCCTATCCGCTAGCCAATTCCTGATCCAATTTCCTAGATCACCCCCAATCCCATACATCTGCATTTTCTGCAGAAGCCTACCATGGTGAACCTTATCAAACGCCTTACTAAAATCCATATATACCACGTCCACTGCCCTGCCCCCATCCACCTCCTTGGTCACTTTCTCAAAAAACTCAATAAGGTTAGTAAGGCACGACCTACCTGCCACAAAACCATGCTGACTATCACCTATCAATTCATTACTCTCCAAATAACTATAAATCCTATCCCTTATAATTTTTTCCAACATCTTGCCGACAACAGAAGTGAGACTCACCGGTCTATAATTCCCGGGGAAGTCTCTGTTCCCCTTCTTAAACAATGGGACAACATTCGCTAACCTCCAATCTTCTGGTACTATACCAGAGGCCAACGACGACCTGAAGATCAGAGCCAGAGGCTCTGCAATCACTTCTCTTGCCTCCCAGAGAATCCTTGGATAAATCCCATCCGGACCAGGGGATTTATCTATTTTCAGACCCTCCAGAATATCCTGCACATCCTCCTTATCAACTGTAATACTGTCTATTCTACTCCCTTGCAACCCAGTGTCCTCCTCAGCTATATTCATGTCCCCTTGCGTGAACACCGAAGAGAAATATTGGTTCAATGCTTCACCAATCTCCTCCGGTTCCACACATAACTTCCCTCTGCCATCTATAACTGGCCCTAAACTTGCCCTAACCAACCTTCTGTTCTTGACATACCTATAGAACGCCTTAGGATTCTCCTTAACCCTATCCGCCAAAGTCTTCTCATGTCCCCTTTTAGCCCTTCTAAGCTCGCTCTTCAACTCCCTCTTAGCCAATCTAAAGCTTTCTAGTGCACTACCCGAGTGCTCACGTCTCATCCGAACATAAGCCTCCTTTTTCTTTTTAACCAACAAAGAAACTTTTTTGGTGCACCACGGTTCCCTAGCCCTACCAATTCCTCCTTGCCTGACAGGGACATACCTATCACAGACTCGCAGTAGCTGCTCCTTGAAAAAACTCCACATGTCGGACGTTCCCAGTCCCTGTAATCTCCTAGTCCAACCTATGTTTCCTAATTCTCTCCTAATAGCCTCATAATTACCCTTCCCCCAGCTAAAACCACTGGCCCGAGGTTCATGCCTATCCCTTTCCATCACTAAGGTGAACGTAACCGAATTGTGGTCACTATCACCAAAATGCACACCAACTTCCAAGTCTAGCACCTGGTCTGGCTCATTTCCCAGCACCAGATCCAATATAGCCTCACCTCTAGTTGGCCTGTCTACATACTGAGTCAAAAAACCTTCCTGCACGCTTTGAACAAAAACTGACCCCTCTAACGAGCTAGAGCTATAACAATTCCAGTCAATATTAGTCAAGTTAAAATCCCCCATAACAATTGCCCTATTACTATCACACCTAAGCAGGATTGACTCCGCAATCCTTTCCTCAACCTCTCTAGAACTTTTAGGAGGTCTATAAAAGACTCCCAACAGGGTGACCTCTCCTCTCCTATTTCTAATCTCCGCCCATACTACCTCAACAGATAAGTCCTCATCAAACCTCCTCTCTGACACTGTGATACAATCTCTGACCAATAATGCTACCCCTCCCCCTCTTCTACCTCCTTCCCTACTTCGACTAAAACATTTGAACCCCGGGACCTGCAGCATCCATTCCTGCCCCTGCTCTATCCATGTCTCTGAAATAGCCACAACATCGAAGTCCCAGGTACTGATCCACGCTGCAAGTTCACCCACTTTATTGCGAATACTCCTGGCATTGAAGTATACACATTTCAAACCCTGCTCCACCCCACCTCTGCAATGCCGTGCATTGCAGTCCCCATCCATGCATCCCTCACTTTCAGCCCCACTACTCAGGATCCCTCCCCCCCCCCGAATCAGTTTAAACCTCCCTGCATGGCCTTAGCAAATTTACCCCCCAGGATATTGGTCCCCTTCTGATTAAGGTGTAGACCATCCTTCTCATAGAGGTCACACCTTCCCCAGTACGAGCCCCAATTGCTTAAGTACCTGAACCCCTCCCTCCTGCACCATCCCCTCAGCCATGAATTCAAACCTTCCCTCTCCCTATTCCTCTCTAAACTATCCCGTGGGAGTACCTACTCTGCAGGTTTTGCAGCGGTTCAACAAGGCAGGTCACCACCACTTTACTGAATGCAATTAGCAATGGGGAACAAATGCTGGCCTAGAAAGTGTCGCCCACCTCCCATAAAGTAATGTTAAATATACTAATCTTTATGAATGAATGAGAACTGGTGAATGCATTTTTAAAAATTGTGAATGGATGGTCGTTGGTGAAAATAATTACTATTCTTCTGAACATTTATGACATTCTCCTTATCTGCTGGAAGATTTAAGGTTTGACGTTTATTTATTAATGTCACAAGTAGGCTTACATTAACACTTCAATGAAGTTACTGTGAAAATCCCCGAGTCGCCACGTTGCGGCGTCTGTTCGGGTACACCGAGGGAGAATTTAGCCGGGCCAGTGCACCCTGCCTGCATGCATTTTCGGACTGTGGGAGGAGCACCCAGAGGAAATCCACGCATACACGGGAAGAATGTGCAGATACCGCACAGACACCGACCCAAGCTGGGAACCAATCCTGTGGCCCTGGCACTGTGAGGCAACAGAGCTAACCACTGTGCCATCCTGGCACCCACCATTCCACAAGAGATGCATGATTCAAATTCATCACACTTTTTGCAAAGTAAGCCAATGGAAGAGACTGCTCCAGCTACAGACATATCTCAGTCATGGCATCACGGGAAAGATCTTTGCTAGGGTCACACTTGAAATACATCATCTACTTGCAGACCGGGTGTTCCTGATGTATAGTGTAGTGATTGTGTTGGAAGATTTACTCCAGCCAACAACTTCTCCATGTTCCATATGTCCATATCTTTAACGTACTTTGGTCAATCTCGCTAAGACATTCAACACCGTCAGCACGGCAAGGACTATAGGATTTTGGTGATAACTGGCTCTACACCAAAATATCCATTCATGATACAAAAACGATAACAAACTATGACAAATGGTAGCTTAATGGGCAGCACTTGTGGCAGAACTCACCTTTCAAAAATTGTCCTCTTCAATCATCAGAAAAGGTGACATATGTAAAAGAAGCCAATCTGAATTGGATGTATTGTAAATGGAAGGATGCAAGTGAACATTTTGAAATTAATTTCTGTCAAACATGATATATTTCACAAAACACACGCAAACCAAGATGCCCAATTTTTGTTCCGCCAGGATCACTCGATTCCAGAAATGATTTAAAATGAGTCCAAATATAGACACAAATTTTAAATTAAAAGGTGAAGAGAGGTTGCGTGCCCTTGACATCGACGCAACATTTGACCGTTTGTCGCATCAAGGAGCCCGAGCGAAACTGCAGTTAATGGGAATCAGGGGGAAACAGTCCACTGGCTGGAACACAAAGGAAGATGGTTGTGGTTCTTAATGGTCAGTCCTCTCAGTCACACGGCTTTGCAGGAACTCTTCAGGTTAGTGACAAAGCCCCAAGCTTCAGCCATCATCAAAGTTCATATGTGGGATGTTCACTGATGATTGAACAAAGTTCAGCACCAGTTCCGACTCCTCAGGTACTGACACAGTCTGTGTCAATATGAAGCAAGACTTAGAAAACATTCAGACTTGGGCTATTGAGTGACAAGTAACATTAATGCCACACAAGTGACAGGCAATGACCCTCTCCAGTAAGGGAGATTCCAACCTTCTCCCCCTGACACTAAGTAGCATTACTAGCGCAGAATCCCTCACTATCAACATCCTGGGCATTATACTTCGTGAAAATCTGAACTGGAGCAGGCATTTAAATCATGTGGCTACAAGAGCAGGTGAGATGCCAGGGGTTCTTCGGCGAACAGCTCACCTCCTGAATTTCCAAACCCTCTCCATCATCTACCAGGCAAAAGGCAGGAATATGAACAAAGAACAGTACAGCACATGAACAGGCCCTTCTGCCCATCAAGTCTGTTCCAACATAAATGATTGAATATTCTCTACTTACCTAACTTGTGACACTCAAAAAGCTCAATGCCATTCTGGAAAAAGTAGCTGTCTCGAAGAACACCCCACCCACCAGCTTCCCAAAGCTTGCCAACATATTCTCAAAGGAAATTATGATTTGGCAACAAAAGTTGACTGTCAGTGACGTCAGAATCCCATGAAGTAATGTTAAAAATATCATATCTCTGCTTATATTCAACTCACCTCTGACTCTGTCCGCGTTACACTAGGTTCTGCCTGGATCACATTCCAGGAGGTCCTATCTACGTTTTTTTGCTGCACTCGGCTCAATATCAGCTGTTCATGTACAGGCCCTGTTAATATTATAATTTCTAAGTTACGGTTGCACTTAGCCATGTCTCTGCTAATCTGACAAGAGGCCGTGTCTTAATTCTTACTGCCTCAGAACATTTATCTCTGTGTACTAAACTGGAAATACTGTCTTCATGCATTACACATGGTTCTGTCACAGTTATTTTGCTAGTCGTTCATTAGATTTTAATAATCCAAGTCCTTTTTAAGTTAATGCAGCACCAGTCCATGTATTTGGTTATTTAAGACTATGTCTTGTCTCAGTTTTATTGTACTTTGCAATACCTCCTAATTGCTGCATTGTCCGAATCTCAGTGTGCATCAGTCTAGTTCCTTTATCAACAACTACTACGAATGAAGTGGGCTCTGTCTAAGTTTATATCAGTCAAGGTACTATATCAGTAATTATCACTAACACACTGGACTTTGTTTCAGTTTAAACCTGTCTCAGTCCTGTATCAGTAATTACTCGGCGCTGTCTCAGTTCATGTCGCATAAGCTCCTATATCAGTAAAACTGAGCTAGACACTGTCTCAGTTTTCTTTTCCTTGGCAATGTCATTTTTAAAAATGTTTCTTTCATGGGATGTGGCTGTCATTGGAATTTGGCATTTGACCATTCCCACATGGCACTCGGCACTAACTCATTTCTATTTTGTTGGATCTGGCCCCTGTTTATATTAAAATACAGTCTGGTTCTGTTAATACTCTGCTAGATCGAAATTCAGTTTATATTGCACGAGGCATTCTCTCTGGATATGTAATATTTGATACCGACACTGTATATATTTCACTAGACTGTGTTATTCCTGCACTTAACTATAGCTGTTTGAATTATGCCTGCGAGAAGAAGAGATAATATGTCTGCGAGAAGAAGAGATAATATGTTGGGATAAAAACATTGTTATCAGGCAGGATCCAGAAACGGGCAGTATTGGATCGACAGTATTTGGTTGGTGCAGTCTTGGAGGGCCGATAGGCCTTTCCCTGTGCGGTGATTTTCTTTGTTTTTTGTTCTTTATTGACAACGCATGCTACACAGGGCTTGGTATCCATTTTCCATGCAGTCAGCAGAAGTAGATTTCAGATATCGCTTCTTCTTTTCCCGTGCCCAAAACCTCATAAAGTTTGCAGAGAATTGTATTCCCCCAACCACTTCCCTCATTACTGGCATTGTCCAGTGCAGTAAAAACTGAGACCATGTCCAATACAATATAAACGTGGACAGGGTCAATTGCAGAAATAAGACTGCATCTAGTTAAATGCAAATAGAGATAGGTCTATATTAATATAAACAGAGACAACGTCTCGCTTAATATGAACAGAAACATGGTAACGTATAATATAACGTATAACAGCGTCTAATTTAGTATAAACAGATACAACATCCAGTTTCATATGAGTAGAGACAGGCAATATAATATTGTACGTGCAATATAAAAATAGTTAGGGTCCAGTGAAAAATCAACAAAGGCATGGCCTCATAATATAAGCTGACAGAGGGTAAATTTACTGTAATATAAAGAGACTGGTTCAATCCCCATGAAATTTGTAGAGACGGCCGACTATCCCATCAAAAGCTTACAGGACAGGAGTAACATGGTGTTAGCTGAAGAATGCAAAGTTCCCTCTGCATTGCCAAATTAAACCCTCCCAAGGCAGGAATAGCATGAGTTACATACAAAGTGAATCTCGCTCTATACTATCCAAATCAAACATTCCCAGAACAGTATACTGTCTCGAAAGAGAGTGAAACTCCCTCTACAAAGTCTGCTCAAACAAAATGAAGGCAGAAAGAGCAGTAACTCTCTTCTACGTAAAACCTCTTCTGCACTCTTCCTTCAGAGATTCGGGAGGCAGATTTAAATTAGTGTTAGGTACAGGGAAAAGAGCTGTCTACATAGTGCCATAAAACACACCCAGGTCAGGTACAGCAGAGATGAGATACGGATTAAATCTTCCTTGACAAAGTCATTTGAAACATTCAAAAGGAAGGTACAGTGAGTTTAGATGCAGAGTAAATATTCCAAAGACAGGGACAGCAGCGGCTAAATATGGGGACAGATCCTTTGGTACTGCCACATTGAATCCTTATCACCAGGTACAGCCGAGGTTAGATACAGAGGAAAATGTATCAAATATACCAAGATTAAAGAATGCTCAAGAGATCTTTTAGAGTCAAGCTCTTTCACAGATTCCAATTCATTGAATTAAATTCTTTTAGAAGTCTATAACTTTGGCTGAGAGAACACATTGGGTAGACATTGACTTCATGTTGTGGAGTGAAGGTGACGAACCATTGTGGGGAGATCAGACACTGAAACAGACAGGAGAAAGACAGAGAGATGAAACAGGAAATTTCAATGAATACATTTGCCGTGTCATTATATTTCGGGATCAGTGGGATGTTTTCCTAATTCTGGACATAGATATCATCATGACGTTTTTCCTCATGTAATTTAAAATCATAGCTTTCAATAATATTGAAAAACAATCGTTACTGGAATCCGTTGATCGATTTGCATGTTTGTCTCTATTTCTGTGCTGTGTTGGTGGGGAAATATTTGTTGTGTTTTTGTCAGTCAACAATCTAATCTGGGATTTCTATTTCTGTGTTTATTTACATAAACACCTCACTGTTTACAATGAAATGTTCATGGCAGCAAAACCATAAACCGTCACTTATTGATCTGTTTCAAATCAAAATAGCGTTTATTTTAAGAATATTAACAGTTGATTCAAAATTAATAGAAACTTTTTGAACATTCATTACACAAGATACAAAGTAGCAAAGATTAGTGGGAAAATAGAGCATTTGGAAATCTTTAAAGGTCAACAGAAAGCCACGAAGAAAGCTATAAGGAAAAGTAAGATGGATGATGAAAGTAAACTAGCTTAGAATATAAAAACAGATATCAAATGTTTCTACAAATATATAAAGCAAAAAGAAAGAGTGGCTAAAGTAAACATTGGTCCTTTAGATGATGACAAGGGGGATGTAATAACTGGAAATGAAGAAATTCAGAGATTTTGAACATATAGTCATTGGAATTCAGAAGAGTGCCGGGAGAATCTTATAGAAGCATATAAGATTAGGAAGGGAATTAATAAGATAGAAGCGGGGAAGTTGTTTCCACTGGCAGGTGAAACCAGAACTAGAGGGCATAGCCTCAAAATAAGGAGGAGCAGATTTAGCACTCAGTTGAGGAGGAAATTCTTCACACAAAGGATTGTGAATCTGTGGAATTCCCTGCCCAGTGAAGCAGTGGAGGCTACCTCATTGAATGTTTTTAAGGCAAGGAAAAATACATTTCTGAACAGTAAAGTAATTAAGGGTTATGGTGTGCAGGCTGATAAGTGGAGCCGAGTCCACAAAAAGGTAGGCCATGATCTTATTCAATGGCGGAGCAGGATCGAGGCGCCAGTTGGCCTACTTCAGCTCCTAGTTCTTACATTCCTAAGATACTACAAACACTGTCCAGGGACCTGTCTGACCCAGACACCCAGTTGCTGCCATGGGTAAAGCCACGCGATGGCTTTCCAGGTCAGTCTCCGGGAGCCTCAGGGACGCCCGGTTTCTGCCTCTGGCTGAGCCAACACAATATCTGATTAGACACTTTTACAAATATGAAAGAAAAACATGTAAAAACAACGCCACGCACCCCGGACATACTCTCTCGCCTTTTTCCATCGCGATGATGCAAAAGCTTGAGGACATTTATAAACCGAGTCAAAAACAGTTTCTTTCCTGCTGCATTCAGACTTTTGAATGGACCTACCTCGCATGAAGTTGATCTTTTTCTACACCCTAGCTATGACTGTAACATTACATTCTATACTCTCTCCCTTTCTTCCCTATGTACAGTATGCTCTGTCTATATAGTGAACACGAAACAATAACTTTCACTGTGTAGTAATATGTGTGATAATAATAAATCAAATAAAATCAAATAAAATTTATCAAATATACCGAGGATTACTCCCGGTGAATTGATTGCTGACACTGGAACATTCCAGAAACAGACTAATACTGAGGCAGTAAGATTGAGATCCATTGTAATGTCTCTGTAAGTCCAAGGGGTGAAATTGCATTTGATTATCTGTTATATAAAAGAAACAATTTCATTGTAAATTAAATACCTTCATTTCTGCACCCCTTCACAAGGGAATAGACATAAATAAGGTGACATTATCTTATCAGGGTAAAGACGTCAGTCAGATTTGCAATAATTCTGTGTCTCTAACACATTGCAGCAAAATAATAATTCATGAGAGGAATTATTATCGATTTATGTAACTACATGCTGGGATGATTGTATTTCAGGTGTGGATAGCTATCCGTGTAATTTGGGACTGGATATAAGCAAAAAGGGAAGCAATGGCTTAGTGTTATTATCGCTATACAATTAATCCACAAACTCAACTAATGTTCTCAGGATCTGGCTTCGAATCCCGCCACGGCAGATGGTGGAATTTAAATTCAGTAAAAACGTCTGGACTTAGGAATCTACTTATGACCATGATATCATTGTCGATTGTCTTCAGTAATGTCCTTTAGAGAAGGAAATCTGCTGTCCTTACCTGGCTGGCCTACATGTGATTCCAGAGCCACAGCAATGTGGTTGGCTCTCAACTGCCCTCGGACAAGGAGTGGCCAATAAATGCTGACCATCCAGTGGCATCCATGTCCATAGAATCCCTACAGAGCAGAAGGAGGCCATTTGGCCCATTCGGCCTGCACCGACAACATTCCCACTGAGGCCCTATCCCCATCACCCCACGTATATTCGCTGCTAATTCCCTTGGCATCATGGAAGAATTTATCATCGCCAATCAACCTAAGCGGCGCATCTTCGGACCGTGTGAGTAAATAGGCAGACAATTGGAGGACGTGCAGACTCCACACAGACAGAGACTCCACGCAGATCCAAACCGGGAATTGAATCCGGGTCCCTTGCGTTGTGCGGCAGCAGTGCTAACAACTATGCCACCGTGCCGTCCATGAATGAATTGAAAAAAGAAACTCCTCATATGATACAATGTTACACCTCATATTTCCCCAACAGCTCCTTCACCCTGTGAAAATTAACAGTGAAAGAAACATGGTTGACTTATAATTAACTGAGTTGACAGAGATACATAAAATTGAAATCGATTTGGACAGAGAAATTAATGAATCAGAACCAACACGGCGATCAGGAAAGTTCTCCTTCAGCATCCCAATCATTACAGCTCATTTTATTGGCCACCGCTGTCTAACATTCATTCGTCGTGGGAACACAGGATATCAGGACTTTGCGGCATTTTGCACAATATCACAAGAGTAAATGTTTTATCTTCCACTGAACCAGGTTATGAACTGGTCATTTCTTCACTCATTGGCAGCTATGAGAGGGACTGTTAAATAATCGAAATCAGGTTATGCTGCACAACAGAACATGGTGCCAATCACGTATAATTGACGTTGTCTTTTTAAAGAGGTGTAGAACACTGAGAATATTCCAGGAATCCGCGCTGTTCAAGGCAGTTATATGACTTTCTTTTACTTTTAATTATTTTAATTTTGGGCCATTACACTGATCTCGTTGGACTGAGGGATTGGGGACATCAAAATCTCTTTCGTGCACTTCATGAAGTTGCTCACAACGTGGATTTAATTGTTGGAACGACATTTATTTGGAAGTTATACAAATGAAATAGCACCGAGCCAATTTACTAGTTTCCGATACTGTTTAATCACATAATGAACAGTGCATTCATTTCAAATATTTGCTGAGAATACCATTTAAAACGTGTCTTTCTTGTGGGAATCAAACATTTATTATAGAACTGGCTAAGTCCCATTTTATTCTTACAGATTCACGTTAATCTGTCCCACGCAGTATTTGGCAGCAGTCCAACCTGCTGCCAAATACCCGAAGATATTTACAGGAAGCATCTGAGGGTGTTTGTTCAGAAACTCAAAGATCTGTTTCCTCAGCACTGAGCGCTTGGCTGCAAGCCAACTTCAAACTCTTAACTTTGTTAATAGGGCCTATTTATAAACAAATCTGCCCAGCAACAGTACTGGAGGCAACTTAATTATTGTTTAAGTTGTAAACCTATATAAATGCTTCCCATTTCTTTGGAAAAGAAAGTTTCCAGCTTCTCTGGCACCTTGTTCGCAACAATGATGATCTCTCCAACACAACAAAATACTGTGAACGATGGATAAAAATAAACACAGGCAGATTGTGAGAGTTGATTCAGAGAGGTGATACATTTTATAATACATAAACATGTATGCTTGTGTTTTATTTCACTTTTTTCTTCCATGGGACGTGGGAGTCTCTGGAAAGACCAACATTTGTTTCCTGTGCTTAATTTATTTTGAACTGAGTGGTGTGTTAGGACATTTCAGAAGGCATTGCCCAGTTACGCATACTGCTGTCCGTCTGGAGTCACACCCTGGTGAGACTAAGTAGGGATGGCAGATTTCCTTGATTGGGGAATCAGAGTGGTTCATCTGGTCGCTGCAAATATGAATCCAGATTTATTGATTGAAATCAAATTCCACCAGCTGCCATGGTCGGATTTAATCTCGCGTTCACACATCACTGGCCTGGGCCTCTGGATTACTGCTCCACTGGCATTAATATTACGCCACCATCGACACAAGAAATAAATAAATGCCTGTGTTGATGCAGGGATGAACGATAGTTGGCTGCCTGAATGTTTTCATCGAGAAATCAGTGAATGGACTGATGGATGTGATGATAGCTGGTCCTGACATTTGTTGTTCCACATTCGCACACTTGTGTTTTACTACTTCAAAAATCGAGGCTGGTCCTTTATTACAATTGTGTCAGTCCACAACCTTTAATCCTTCCAGATTTTCTGGGTGAATTCCATCCCAGGGACATGCGGAACAAATGAATTGAACGTCACTAAGAGTAGTCTGATTCCCCCCCCCCCCCCCCCCCCCCCCCCGCTGATGGTGAATCTCCAAATGCAAGATGGAAAGAGGGAACATGATTAGGTTGATGAGGGAAGATTGTAATATTTGGAACATGTGGCCTTCCTAGTGCAACAAAATCACTCAACAGATCATCACCCAAATTAGTGAAGATAATACGCTAAAAAATAAACGATGTGGCAACTACAATATTGTGAAACTCACTGGACAGCTTGAAGTTTTAAATTACTTGCCAGAACTTTGTAAAAATGAATCGGGATTTTAAGCGTCTATAAATTCACATTAGATACAGATACTTTCAGTTGTACAGTCATTTTTAAAATGGTCACACACTCCAGTTATATATCAGGAGTTTCTGTGTGATGATGAGGTCATTACTTGTTAATAAAGCGCAGAGGCTGCTGGGTAGCTGCTACTATTTGGCTGATTTAATTCAATTTCCCGCTGAATTCTGGGGCAGATTTGTTTCTTTCGTGACAGAAAGGCCAATGTTATCTCAATACATTTGAATCTGCAGTTTCATAAACTGCAATTATATTTGCATCAAATAAAATACTGACAATAATTGGTGAAATATTAATATATTTTTGTGAATTGAAGGTTGTTGGTAATATTGACGCCAGGCAATGATCATCTCCAAAAAGGGAGAACCGACCCATTGCCCCTTGTCACTCAATGATATTATGGTACTGAATCACCCACTATAAACATCGGCGGGGTTACCATTGGCTAATAAGAACATAAGAACATAAGAAATAGGAGCAGGAGTAGGCCATCAAGCCCCTCGAGCCTGCCCCGCCATTCAATAAGACCATGGCTGATCTGATAGTGGTTTAGTTCCACTTACCTGCCCGCTCCCCATAACCCTTAATTCCCTTATTGATCAGAGATCTATCTACCTGTGACTTCAGCATATTTAACGAGGTAGCCTCCACTGCTTCAATGGGCAGAGAATTCCAGAGATTCACTACCCTCTGAGAGAAGAAGTTGCCCCTCAACTCTGTTCTAAACTGACTCCCCCTTATTTTGAGACTGTGTCCTCTAGTTCTTGTTTCCTTTCTAAGTGGAAAGAATCTCTCTGCCTCTACCCTGTCTAGCCACTTCATTATCTTATATGTCTCTATAAGATCTCCCCTCAGCCTTCTAAACTCCAACGAGTACAGGCCCAATCTACACAATCTCTCCTCATAAGCTAACCCCCTCATCTCTGGTATCAACCTGGTGAACCTTCTCTGTACTCCCTCCAAAGCCAATATATCCTTCCGCAAATAAGGGGAATAAAATTGCACACAGTACTCTAGTTGCGGCCTCACCAGTACCTTGTACAACTTCAGCAAGACCTCCCTGCTTTTATACTCCATCCCCTTCGCAATAAAGGCCAACATTCCATTTGCCTTCTTGATCACCTGCTGCACCTGCAAACTGAGTTTTTGCGATTCATGCACAAGGACCCCCAGGTCCCTCTGTACAGGAGCATGTTGTAATTTTTCACCATATAAATAATAGTCCATTTTACTATTATTCCTTCCAAAGCGGATAACCTCACACTTGTCAACGTTATACTCCATCTGCTGCATTATAATCGCTGCATTAACTAGGTATATAAATGCTCCGGCTAGAATATCAGGTCAGCCTGCTTTGAGTAACCCACCTCCTGACTCCCCAAACCTGTGCACCACCTACACGACACAAGTCAGGAGAGTAAAAGGGTTCTCTCCACTTGCTTGAGTAAGTGCAGCTCAAACAAAATTCAAGAATCTTCATACCATTCAGGACAAAGCCGCCGGCTGGACTGGCACAGCATTTGCAAATGCTCAGTCCCTCCACCACAGAGAGCAGCATTATGTACCATCTACAAGTTTCACTTCCGAAACTCACCGAAACTCCTTACGCAACACCTTCCAACCACACGACACCTACCATCTGGAAGGACAGGGGTAACAATTACCAGGGAATATCATCTATAAATTCCCCTCCAAGTCAGTCATATACCTGACTTGGAAATATATCGTCCTTCCTTCACTATCGCTGGATCGAAATCCTAGAAGTCCCTCTGCAACAGCACAGTGTGGGTACCAGCACCACCGGTTCTGCAGCAATTCAAGAAGGTAGCTCACCACCAGCTCACTAAGGGCAATTAGGTATGGGCAACAAATGCTGACTGAGCCAGCAACGCACGTATCCATTAAATTAAAACTTAAACGATTAATGTTTATGAATGGATGATAACTTATGAACAAAATTGTGTAACTTTGTGAATGGATGGCAATTGGTGAAAATAAATACCAACTTTCTGAACATTTATGACCTTCTCTTTCTCTGCCAGAAGATAGGTTCCGTTCCACAGGAGACTCATAATTCAAAAGCATCACACTATCCGAAGACAAGGTCGACAGAAGAGGCGGCAACATCTGCAGCTGTATCTCAATCATAGCATCATGGGAAAGGCCTTTGATAGGATGACAATTTGGTTACTCATCTGCTTGAAGACCGGGATTAACCTGAAGCACAGTGTTGTGTTGGTGTTGGAAGATATACGTATCATAACCATACCTTCCTGAATCTAAATAAGACATTCGACACTAGCATCAGAGCAGAGACTACAAGATTTGGGGGAACTAGGCTCTCCAACAAAAATTCCTCGGTCTCATTCATGACACAGAAAACGACAATATACAACCACAACTAATAGCTTCATGGGCAACACTTGCCGTTGATTCAACCTCTCAAAAATTGCCCATCGAGTCTGCACCGAATCTCTGACAGAGTATCTGAGCCAAACCCTTTCCCCTACCCATGCCCCATAGCCCCACACATTTACCATGACCAATCCACCTAATCTGAACATCTTTGGATACTAAGGGGCAATTTAGCATGGCCATTAGAATGTATTCCATATTTATTAATTGAATTCAAATTCCATCAGCTGCAATGCTCCGATTTAAATCCCTATCCCCACATCATTGTCCTGGGCCTCTGGATCACTGGGCCAATTAAATTGATATTACGTCACCATCTGCACAAACAAAAAATGAATGACTGTCTTGATGCAGGAATGAATGACAGTTGAATGAATGATAGTTGGACGAATGACAGTTGGATGCCTGAATATTTTGATTGAGGAATCAGTGAATGGATTGATAGATGCATTGTTAAATGGTACTGAAATATGTTGTTCTACATTCCCATATTTGTACTTCACTGGTCCATAAATTGAAACAGCTCCTTTATCCCATTTCTGTCAGTCTAATAACGTCAATACTT
Source organism: Mustelus asterias (assembly GCF_964213995.1). Taxonomy (NCBI): domain Eukaryota; kingdom Metazoa; phylum Chordata; class Chondrichthyes; order Carcharhiniformes; family Triakidae; genus Mustelus; species Mustelus asterias. The sequence continues at coordinate 238,159 of NW_027590170.1, forward strand.
CCAGAGGTTCTGGGAGAAATACAACCCTAGTTTCTAGGGAGCGAGCAAGCTGATCCTCACGAAAAGAAGAGGGGATTTTCCTGCCGCACGGATGGTTCATTTCTCTGCTGATGCTGAATATTCATATCCAAGATCGAAAGAGAGAACATGATTTGGCTGAGGAGGGAGGATTGTAATATTTGAAACATGTGCAGCAAATCACTCACCATGCCCTCCCCCAAATTAGTGAAGGTAACAGGCTGTAAAATAAATAATGTGGCAACAGATATATTGTGAAACTCACTGGACAACTACAAGTGTTACATTATTTCCCAAAACGGTGTAATAATGGATCGGGATTTAAAGATTCAGTAAAATCATATTTGGTGCAGGTAGTTTAATTTGTATGATTACTTTGGAAATCATCACACCAGTTATGATTCAGGAGTTTAAAGCGCAGAGACTGCTGGGTAGCTACTCATGATCCTCGGTCTGTATTCATTCAATTTCCAATTGAATTCTGGGACAGATTTTATCCTTGGTGACAAAAAGGTGTCAATAAATGTTAATATCAATAAATTATTCAAAGCAAAGTTGTATAGAAGGAAATACTGGAAACAAACAGAAAATGCTGGAAAATCTCAGCAGGTCTGACAGCATCTGTGGAGACAGAATAGAGCCAACGTTTCGAGTCTGGATGACGCTTCGGCAGAGTATTCCTGATGCGTTGGAGAGATCATCATTGTTTCTAACAAGGTGTCAGAGAAGCTGCATAACTTTCCTGTGAAATGGGAATAGTTCAAATAGATACTGTTTAATTATATGCACGATTTCGAGCCACACACAAGTTGCATCAATTTACATACCGATCCCGAAAATCATCAACTTCTCCATGCTAACTAACCTAATCAACATCTCAATCGCTAACTATATCCTAATCCCTTTCCAGCTCATCATTTCCCAATGTCCTCACCCTCTTCAATTTCCCCCAAATAAAAAAAAAGGGTCATCCCGACTCGAAACTTTGACTCTATTAAATTATAGCTTAGACAGTCGCCCACCTTCCATCAAGTAATTTTAAATAGACTAACCTTTGTGAATGAATGAGAATTGGTGAATGCATTTATTAAATTGCGAATGGATGGTCATTGGTGAAAATAATTACTATCTTTCTGAACATTTATGACATTCTCCTTATTTGCTGGAAGATTTAAGGTTTGTAGTTCATTTATTAATGTCACAAGTAGGCTTACATTAACACTGCAATGAAGTCACTGTAAAATCCCTGAGTCGCCACACTATACCGTCTGTTCGGGGACACTGAGGGAGAATTTAGCCTGGCCAGTGCACATTACCGGCATGCCTTTTCGGACTGTGCAGGAAACTGGACCACCCAGCAGAAATCCACGCATAAACGGGGAGAAAGTACAGACTCCGCACAGACACTGACCCAAGCCGGAACCAAACAAGTGGCCCTAGCACTGTGAGGCAACAGAGCTAAGCACTGTGCCACCATGGCACCCATCATTCCATAAGACAGGCATGATTCAAATTCATCACACTTTTTGCAAAGTAAACCGATGGAAGAGACTATTACAACTACAGACATATCTCAGTCATAACATCACGGGTAAGATCTTTGCTGGGGTCACACTTGAAATACATCATCTGCTTGCAGACCGGGTGTTCCTGATGTGCAGTGTAGTGACTGTGTTGGAACATTTACTCCAGCCAACAACTTCTCCATGTTCCATATGTGTCCATATCTTTAACGTACTTCGGCCAATCTCGCGAAGACATTCAACACCGTCAGCAGGGCAAGGAATACAGGATTTTGGTGATAACTGGCTCTACACCAAAGCTCCGAATCTCCATTCATGATACAAAAACGATAACACACAATGACGAATGGTAGCTTAATGGGCAGCACTTGTGGCAGAACTAACTTTTCAAAAATTGGCCTCCTCAATCATTAGAAAAGGTGACATATGTAAAGGAAGCCAATCTGAATTGGATGTGTTTATTGTGTGTCCATCATGTAGTGTAAATGGAAGGATGCACGTGATCATTGTGGAATTAATTTGTATCAAACACGATGTATTTCACACAACACACACACACACCAAGATGCTCAATGTGGGTCCCGCACGGAGCACTCGATTCCAGAAATGATTTGGAAAGAGTCCAAATATAGATTTTAAAACATAAATTAAAAAGGTGAATAGAGAGTGCCTGCCCTTGACATCGACGCAGCGTCTGACCGTTTGTGGCATCAAGGAGCCCGAGCGAAACTGCAGTCAATGGGAATCAGGGGGAACAGAGTCCACTGCCTGAGTCATGCTGAGCACAAAGGAAGATGGTTGTTGATGGTCAATCATGCCAGTCACACGCATTGCTGCAGGAATTCTTCAGGTTAGTGACCTAGCCCCAAGCTTCAGCCTTCATCAAAGTTCAGAAGTGGGATTTTCACAGGTGATTGCACAAAGTTCCGCACCAGTTGCGACTCCTCAGTTACTGACACAGTCTGTGCCCATATGCAGTAAGACTTAGAAAACATTCAGTCTTTGGATAATGAATGACAAGGAACATTCATGCACCACAAGTGGCAGGCAATGACAGTCTCCAATGAGGGAGATTCCAAACCACTCCCCATGACATTAAATGGCATTACCCATCGCTGAATTCGCCCACTATCAACATCCTGGGAATTATAATTCGTGAAAATCTGAACGGAGACAGACGTTTAAATCATGTGGCCACAGGAGCAGGTCAGACGCTCGGAGTTCTGCAGTGAACAACGCACCTCCTGAATTCCCAACTCCTATCCATCATCTACAAGGCAAAAGGCTGGAGTGTGAACAAATATCACAGAATAGTAAAGCACAGGAACAGGCCCTTCGGCCCACCAAGTCTGTGCCGACACAAATGATTGAATATTCTCTACTTGCCTGACTTGTGCCACTCAAAATCTCAATGCCATTCTAGACAAAGTAGCTGCCTCGAAGAACACCCCACCCACCAGCTTCCCAAAGCTTGCCACCACATTCTCAAAGGAATTCATGGTTTGACAACAAAAGCTGACTTTCCCAGTGACATTAAAATCACATGAAACGATTTTAAACATACCATATATCTGCCTATATTCAGCTAGCCTCTGCGTCTGTCTATGTTACAGTAGGCTGCGCCTGGATCCCATTCCAGGAGGTCATGTCTAAGCTTTTTCCTGCACTTGGCTCAATATCAGGTGTTCGTATATGAGACACAGGCCCTGTTTATATTATAATTTCTAAGTTATGGCTGTACTGAGCCATGCTTCTGCTGATCCGACAGGAGGCCGTGTCTCGATTCTTGCTGCCTCAGAACATTTGCCACTGCATACTAAACTGGAGCAACTGCTTCATACATGACACATGTATCTGTCACAGTTATTATGCTAATAGTTCATTAGATTTTGATAAACTCGATCCTGTTTGCGTCAATGCTGCACCAGTCCATGTATTTATTTATTTAAGACTATGTCACGTCTCAGCTATAATTGCATTTTGCAATACCTCCTACTTGCTGCATTGTCCGTATCTCTGTGTGTATCAGTCTAGGCCCTGTACCAGTAATTATTACAAATAAACTGGGCTCTGTCTCAGTTTACATCAGTCTAGGTGCTGTATCAGTAATCATTACTAATACACTGGACTCTGTCTCAGTTTACATCTGTCACTGTCCTGTATCTATTAGTAATTATTACTAATGCACTTGACTCCGTCTCACTCTAAAGAAATTTAGGTCCTGTGTCATTAATTACTGGGCTCTGTCTCAGTTTATATGCATAAGCTCCTATGTCCAGTAAAACTGCACTGGACACTGTCTCAGTTTTATATTCCTCGACATTGTCATATATATTTGTAATGTTTGTTTCATGGGATGTGGGTGTCACTGAAAAGATCAGCATTTGGCCTTTGACCATCCCCACATGGCACTCGGAAAGAAACCCATTTCTATTTTGGTGGATCAGGACCCAGTTTATGTTAAATTAGAGTCTGTCTCTGTTAATACACTGCTAGACTAGAAATCAGTTTATATTGCACTAGCCATACTCTCTGGTTCAGTAATATTTGATCCTGACCCTGTACATATTTCACTAGACTGTGTTAGTGTTATGCCTGCACTTAATGTTGCCTCTATTTGAATGATGTCTGCATTTCTCCGCGGTTCTACGAGAAGAAGAGATATTATGTTGGATGAAAAACAGTGGTCTCTGGCAGGATTCTGAAACAGGCAGTATTGGATCGACAGTATTTGGTCGGTGCGGGCTTCCAGTGCCGAAGGGCCTGTTCCTCTGCAGTAATTTTCTTGTTCTTTGTTCTGTGTTGACAGTGCATGCTATACAGGTCTTAGTAACCATTTTCAATGCAGTCAGCAGCAGTAGATTTCAGATAACACTGCTTCTTTTCCTTGTTTAAGAGGATGCAGAGAATTGTGTCCCCCTAAACACTTTCCTCATTACTGGCATTGTCCAGTGCAGTAAAAACTGAGACCATGTCCAATTCAATATAAACGTGGATAGGGTCAAGTGCAGAAATAAGACTCCATCTAGTTTAATACAGACAGACAGGTCTAAATTAATACAAACCGATACACCGTCTAGTTTGATATAAACTGAAACATGTTGATGCATAATATAAACAGGGACAAGGTCTAATTTAGTATAGTCAGAGAAAGCATCTCGTTTAATATGTGAAGAGATAGGGTCTCGTGCAGCATAAACCGAGGCATGACCTTATATAATAGAAGCTGACACAGGGTAAATTGACTGTCTAATAAAGAGACTGGTTCAATCTCCATGAAATTTGGAGAGACGGCCTACTGCCCCATCAAAAATTCACAGGAAAGGAGTAATATGGGGTTAACAGTAAAGTTCCCCCATGCATTGCCAAATTTAACACTCCCAAGTCAGGAATAGCATGATTTAGATACAAAGTGAACCTCCCTCTCACTATCAAAATAAAACATCCCTGGAAAAGGGAGACTGTCTAGAAACAGAGTGAAACTCCCTCTACAAAGTCTGCTCAAATACAATGAAGGCATACAGACCAGGGATTCTCTTCTAGGTAAAACAACTTCTGCATTTTTCCTTCAGAGAATCGGGAGGCAAGTTTGAATTGGTGTTCGGTAGAAGGGGAAGATCCCTCGACACAGTCCCATAAAATACACCCAAGTCAGGTACAGCAGAGATTAGATACGGATTAAATCTCCCTTTACAAGTAATATCAAACATTCAAAGGGCAGGTACGTGAGTTTAGATGCAGGTTAAATATTCCTCTACACTGTCCAGTCAAACAGTCCAAGGGCAGGGATAAATACAGGGAAAATTTCTTTGGTACTGCCACATCGAATCCTTGTTACGGGGTACAACACAGATGAGATACAGAGGGAAATGTATAAAATATCCCAAGATAATAGAATGCTCAAGAGATCTTTTAGAGTAAATCTCCCTCATGGATTCCAATTCATTGCGTTGCATTCCTTACTACTCTGGCTGAGGGAATACATTGGGCAACATTGAATTCAGATTGTGGAGTGAAGACGATGAACTATCGTGAAGAGACAAGACTTAGAACCAGAAGGAGAAAGACAGAGAGAGAGATGAAACACAGGGAATTTCCATGAACACATTTGCCGTGTTATCACATTTCGGGATCAGAGGATTTTTTGCGAATTCTTAACATAGATATTGTCATGATATTATTTCTTCATATAATTGATGAATAACTAATGTATAAAAACAATCATTTCTGGAATCCGTTGATCAATTTGCATGTTTGTCTCTATTTCTGTGCTGTGCTGGTGGGGAAATATTTGTTGTCTCTTTGTCAGTCAACAATCTAACCTGGGATTTCTATTTCTGTGTTTATTTACATAAGCACCTCACTGTTTACAATGAAAAGTTCATGGCAGCAAAAACAGATAAACCGTCATTTATTCATTCATTTCAACTCAAAATAGCGGTTATTTTAAGAATATTAACAGTTGGTTCAAAATGAATAGAAACCTTTTTAACATACATTACACCAGATGCTATTTAATTAAATGAATAAATACATTCTATTTAAGAATTTGTTCTGAAAATTCTGATGTCACAATAAATAAAGTATCTGTGAACAGGCTGGTATTCCATTGAATGTTAATTTGATTGATGATCTAAATTGCTTCAACTAGACAAGTTAAAACAAAGAGAACTGATGTGTGAAATATTCCTGTCATAATTCGTGATCAGACTCACACGAGGGAAGAATAAAAAATCCAGTGTGGTTATCACTAAGTGATACAAGTAGCATTGCAGCCTCACAGTGACAGGGAAGCGGGTTCGATTCCACCCTTGGGTGATTGTGTGTGGTTTTTCACATTCTACCATGTCCATGTGAGTTTCCTCCGGTGCTCCGGTTTCCTTCCACAGTCCAAGGGTGTACGGGTTAGGTGGATTGGTACGATAAATTGCTCCTTTGAGTCCAAGGATGAGCAACGGAGAATCACAGAATCCCTACAGTGCAGAAGGAGACCATCGCTTTATCAAGTCTGAACGAGCTGTCCAGCAGGGCATCATTCCCAGGCCCAAGGTGGAATGGCGATTCTAAATTGCCCCTTAGTGTGCAACGATGTGTAGGTTAGAGACATTAGCCTCTGAATATGTGAGGTTGTCGGGATAGGGTGAAGGCTGGGCCTGGATAGGATGCTCTGCTGGAGAGCAGCTGCAGACTTGATGGACCGAATGGCCTCCCACTGCACTGCACTGGATTCGATGATTCTATGCTGCTATGATCAGCAGAGGAATGAATATATTCGCATTAATCTCTCAGCACTTCCAACGTATTACAACTTTCATTTTGGTAGAGCTTACATTTATAGAACCCTTTACCCGACTTCATGTCGTCCCAAAGTTCTTAAAACTCACTGATGTACCTTTGCTGAATTTAGTCACTGCTATCATGTTGCAAATACAAGAGGTAATGTACGTACAACAAACTCCCACAAACCGAGATGTGATAAATTGCCAGTAAATTTGTGATTTTGTTTGAAGAATCAGTATTAAGGTAGGATATTGGGGAGAACAGCCTTGCTCTTTCGAATATATCAATGAGATTTTGCATCCTGGCATCGATTTTAAATGTGAATCTGGTTCTCTATCTGCTGATGTACACTGACCTGCTGAGTAGCATTTGTGTTACTTTAGTTTTAGATTTCCAGAATCGGCAGCACTTGACACTGTTGTTATTGATCCTCTGGATGTGAGCATCACTGACAAAGCCAACATTTAGTTGTCCCTGCTGAGAAGGCGGGTGTGAACCACCTTGTTGAAACCTGCCCTCTGGATGATTTTATTATTTGTTTTTCCATAGCAGCTTTGATACAACTGACTGGCCTGCTCGGCAATTTCAGTAGTGGCTAAGAGTCATTTTCATCATAGTGGAATTGGAGTCTATGCAGAACAGACAGGGTAAAGATAGGAATCTTCGGTTTTCAGTTATTTCCAAAGAGACGACGTCGTTTGAAGTATAAAAGCAAATTACTACGGATTCTGGAATTGAAACCAAAAGAGATATTGCTGGAAAATCTCAGCAGGCCTGGCAATATCTGGGAGGAGAGAAAATAGCTGACATTTGGAATCCAGATGACCTTTTGACAAAGCTTTGACAAAAGGGTCATCTGGAATCGAAAAGTCAGCTCTTCTCTCTCCTTACAGATGCTGCCAGACTTGATGAGATTTTCCAGCATTTTCTCTTTACGTTGTTTGAAGTGTCTTTGGGCGGAGTAAATTGATTCTGAATCCTGGGGCGGAGGAATTGTAGGTTGACCCAAGACTATCGTGCTGAAGAAGACACTGTAAACACTGTTCAGGGACCTGTCGGACTCAGACCATCCAGTTTCTGCCAACATTGAATATGTTGGCTTTGCAGGTCAGTCTCAAAGAGTTTCAGGGGCGCCCACTTTCTGCCTCTCGCTGACTCAACACAACCTCCGATTCAACACTTGTAAAAATATCTAAAATCCTATGAAAATAAAACTCCACGCACTCCGGACATACTCTCTCACCTTATTACATCGGGAACAAGATACAAAAGTCTGAGGACACGTATAAACCGAATGAAATACAATTTATTTCCTGCTGCTATCAGACGTTTGAATGGACCTCCGTCGCATTAAGTTCATTTTTCTCTACACAACAGCTATGACTGCAAAATTACATTATTCACTCTCTCCCTTCCTTCCCTATATACGTTATGCTCTGACTGTATAGTGCGCAAGAAACTATAATTTGCACTGTGTACTAATATATGCGATAATAATAAGTCAAATGAAATCAAATAAAATATATCAAAAACACCAAGGACTATTCCCGGTGAATTGATTGCGGACAATGGAACATTCCAGAGACAGACTAACACCGAGGGAGTGACAGTGAAATCCAGTGTCATGTCTCTGCTCGTCCAAGAGGTGAAATTGCATTTGAGCATCTGTTAGAGAAAATAAACAATTTCATTGTAAATTAAGTGCCTTTATTTCTGCAGCTCTTCACAAGGGAATGGACATAAACAGATGCCATTACATTATCAGGGTAAAAACGTCAGTCTGATTTACAATAATTCTGTGTCTCTGACACATTAAAGCGAAATACAATTCATTAGAAGAATTAATATCGATTTATGTAAATTATTGCTGGGATGATTGTGTTTCAGGTGTGGATAGCTATCACTGTAATTTGGGACTGGATATAAGAAGAAGGGAAGCAGTGGCCGAGCGTTATTATCGCTAGACAATTAATCCACAAACTCAACTAATGTTCTCAGGACCCGGCTTCGAATCCCGCCATGGCAGATGGTGGAATTTAAATTCAGTAAAAACGTCCGGAATTAAGAATCTACTTATGACCATGATATCATTGTCGATTGTGTAAAAATCTATCTGGTTCATTAATGTCCTTTCGAGCAGGAAATATGCCGTCCTTACCTCATCTAGCCTACATGTGATTGCAGAGCCACAGCAATGTGTTTAGCTCTCAACTGCCCTCGACAATGGGTGGGCAATAAATGCTGATCAGCCAGCGGCACCCATGTCCATAGAATCCCTGCAGTGCAGAAGGAGCATGTCGGGCCCGCACCGACAACGCTCTTCCCCAGGCCCTATTCCCATCCCTGCTAATTCACTTGATTCGATGGGACAATTCATCATCGCCAAACAACCTAATTGGCATATCTTTGGACAATGGGAGGAAACAGGCAGACAATTGGAGAATGTGCAGACTACACACAGACAGTGACCCATTCCGGGAATTGAACCACGGTCCCTGATGCTGTGAAGCAGCAATGGTAACCACTATGCCACCGTGCCGCCCACGAATAAATTAACAAAATAAACTCCTTATCTGATACAATGTTACACCTTATATTTCCCAAACAGCTCCTTAACCCTGTGAAAATTAACGGTGAAAGGAAACTTCTTGACTTACAATTAAGCATTGAGTTGACAGAGAAACATAAAATTGACATTGACTTTTGACAAAGAAACTAATGAATGAGAACGGACACGGCAATCAGGAAAGTTCTCCTTCAGCATCCAAGTCATGACAGTTCATTTTATTGGCGAGCAGCTGGTATTTGGAACACAGGACATCAGGACTTTGCGGCATAATGCACAATATCACAAGAATAAATATTTTATCTTTCACTGAACCAGGTTATGAACTGGTCATTTCTTCACTCATTGGCAGTTATGAGAGGGACTGTTAAATAATCGAAACCAGATTATGCTGGACAACAGAACACGTTGTATATCAGGTATAAGTTTTTAATGAGGAGCAGAACATTGAGAATTTTCCAGAAATCCCCGCTGTTCAAGGTAGATATATGATTTTCTTTTACTTTTAATTATTTTCATTTTTGTGCCTTTACACTGACCTCTTTGGACTGAGGGATTGGGGACATCAACATATTTTTCCTGCACTGCATGAAGTTGTTCATAAAGAGGCTTTAATTGTTGGAAGGACATTTCTTTGGAAGCTATACAAATGAAATAGCAATTGGCTAGTTTCCGATACTTTTTAATCACATAATGAAAAGTGCATTCATTTAAAATATTTGCTTAGAAGAAAAACCATTTAAAATGTGCCTTCCTTTTGGGAATAAAACATTTATTGTATAACTGACGAAGTCCCATGTTATCCTTACAGATTCACGTTAATCTGTCCTACGCAGTATTTGGCAACTGTCCAGCCTGCTGCCAAATACCCAAAAATATTTACAGGAAGCATCTGAGGGTGTTTGTTCAGTAAATCAAAAACCTGCTTCCTCAGTACTGAACACTTGGCTGCAAGCCAACTTCAAACTCTCAGCATTGTCAATGGGGCCTATTTATAAACAAATCTACCCAGCAACAGTACTGGAGGCAATTTAATTATTTTTAAGTTGCAAACATCTATGAATGTTTCCCATTTCTTCGGAAAAGAAAGTATTCAGCTTCTCCGGCACCTTGTTAGCAACAATGATGATCTCTCCAACACAACAAAACATTGCTGGATGGATATAAAAACAAATACCGGCAGATTATGAGATTGATTCAGAGAGGTGATATATTTTATACGAGATAAACATGTATGCTTGTGTTTTCTTTCACTTCATTCTTCCATGGGACGTGAGAATCTCTGGAAAGGCCAACATTTATTCCCTTTGCCTAATTTCTCTTGAACTGAGTGGTATGCTAGGGCATCTCAGAAGGCATTGCCCAGTTAGTTATATTGTGTCCGTCTGCAGTCACATCCTGATGAGACCAGGTAGGGATGGCAGATTTCCTTCACTGGGGAATCAGAGAGGATAATCTGGTCGCTGTCAGTATGTATTCCAGATTTATTGATTGAATTCAAATTCCACCAGCTGCCAGAGCCGGATTTAATCTCGTGTCTCCACATCATTGGCCTGGGCTTCTGGATTACTGGTACACTGGCATTAATATTACGCCACCATCTACCCAACAATAAAGGAATACTTGCGTTAATGCAGGGATGAACGATAGTTGGATGCCTGAATGTTTTGCTTGAGAGATCAGAGAGTGGACGGATGGATGGGACGCTAGCTGGTCCAAAAATTTGCTGTTCTACATTCGCATATTTGTGATTTACTACTTCAAAAATCGAAGCAGGTCCTTTATTCCAAGTGTGTCAGTATATAAGACCATAAGTCCATAAGACATAAGAAATAGGAGCAGAATGAGGCCACTCGGTCCATCGAGTCTGCTCCCGCCATTCAATGATGGCTGATATTTTTCTCATCTATATTCTCTTGCCTTTTCCCCATAACCACTGATCCTCTTATTAATCACGAACCCATCTATCTCTGAATTAAAAACACCCAATGACCTGGCCTCCAACCTTCTACGGCAAGAGATCCACAGATCCACCACACTCTGGCCGAAGAAATTCCTCCTCAGCTCTGTTTTAAACGATCGTCCCTTTAGTCTGAGGTTGTGCCCTCTGGTTCTAGTTGTTCCTACGAGTGGAAACATCCTCTCCACGCCCACTCTATCCAGGCCTCGCAGTATCCTGAAAGATTCAATAAGATCTCCCCTCATCTTTCAAAACTCCAACGAGTACAGATCCAGAGGACTCAACCGTTCCTCATACAGCAAGCTCTTCATTCCAGGAATCATTCTTGTGAAACTCCACTGGACCCTTTCCATGGCCAGCACATCCTTCCGAAGATATGGGGCCCAAAACTGCTCACAATACTCCAATTGGGTCTGACCAGAGCCTTGTACAGCCTCAGAAGTATATCCCCTGCTCTTGCATTCTAGCCCTCTCGACATGAATGCTAACATTGCATTTGCCTTCCTGAACCTGCACTTTAACCTTAAGAGAATCTTGAACAATGACTCCCAAGTCCCTTCGTATTTTTGATTTCCTCAGCATTTTCCCATTTAGAAAATAGTCTATGCCTCCATTCCTCCTTCCAAGAGCATAACCTCACATTTTTCCAAATTGTATTCCAGCTGCCACATCTTTGCCGACTCTGCTAACCTGTCCAAGCCCTTCTGCAGCCCCCCTGCTTCCTCAATACTACCTGTCCCTCTACATATCTTTGTATCATCTGCAACCTTAGCAACAGTGCCTTCAGTTCCTTCCTCCAAATCGTTAATGCATACTGTGAAAAGTTGTGGTCCCAGCACTGACCCCTGAGGCACACCACTAGTCACCGGCTGCCATCCTGAGAAAGACCCCTTTATTCCCACTCTCTGCCTTCTGCTAATCAACCAATCCTCTATCCATGAAAGGATCTTACCCTTAACACCATGTGCACTTAACTTATTTAACAGTCTCTTTTTCGGCACCTTGTGAAAGGCCTTCTGGAAATCTAAATAAATCATGTCCACTGGCTCTCATTTATCTAACTTCCTTGCTACCTCCTCAAATAACTCTAACAGATTTGTCAGATATTACCTCCCCTTCAGAAAACTGTGCTGACTCAGTCCTTCTTTATCATGCACTTCCATGTACTCTGCGATCTCATCTTTAATAATGGAATTTAAAGTCTTGCCAATGAACGAAGTCAGGCTAACCGGCCTATAATTTCTCGTCTGCTGCCTCCCTCCCATCTTAAACAGTGGTGTTGCATTCGCTACTTTCCAGTCCTCTGGTACATTCCCTGCCTCCAGTGATTTCTGAAAGACCACCACCAATGCTTCCACAATTTCCTCAGTTATCTCTTTTAGAACCCTGCGGTGTAGTCCTTCCGGTCCAGGTGAATTATCCACCTTCAGACCTTTCAATTTCCCCAGAACCTTCTCCTTAGTGATGGCCACTGCAGTTACCTGTGCCCCCGGACTCTCTTGGAGCTCTGGCATTCCACTGGTGTTTTCCACCGTGAAGACTGATGCAAAGTAACTATTCAGGTCCTCTGCCATTGCTTTGTTTCCTATTATTAGTTCTCCAGTCTAATTTTCCAGTGGTCCAATGTCAATGTTTGCGTCTTTCTTACCTTTTTTTATATTGAAAAGAACTCTCCCTGTCTTATTTGATATTACTAGCTAGCTTACACTCATATTTCATCTTCTCCCCCCTTATTGCTTTTTTAGTTGTCCTCTGCTCGCTTTTAAAGACGTCCCAATCCTCTGGCTTCCCACTAATCTTTGCCGCTTTGTATGCTTTAACTTTTGCTTTAATGCTGTGCTTGACCTTTATGCTGTGCGACAACCTTTAGTCCTTCCAGATTTTCTCGGTGAATCCAATCCCCGAGATATCGGGAACAAATGAACTAAGAGCAGTCTGACTTTTTTTCCATCTGCTGATGGTGACTCGAGTCATAGAGTCATAAAGGTTGAGAGCATGGACACAAGCATTTCGGCCCTACTTGTCCATACCGCCCTTTTTATTAACCGTTAAGCTTGTCCCAATTTCCCGCGTTTGACCCATAACGCTCTGTACCCATCCTACCCATGTAACTGTCTAAACCCTTTTTAAAAGACAAAATTGTACCCGCCTCTACCACTACCTCTGGCAGCCTGTTCCAGACACTTGCCACACTCTGTGTGAAACAATATCCCCTCTGAACCATTTTGTATCTCTCCACTCTCATCTTAAACCTATGCCCTCTCGTTTTAGACTCCTCTATCATTGGGAAAATATATTGAATATCGAGCTGATCTATGCACCTCATTATTTTATAGACTTCTATAAGATCCCCCCAAGCCTCCTACGCTCCGGAGAAAAAGTCCCAGTCTATCCAGCCTCTCCCTACAATTCAAACCACCAAGGTCTCGTAGCGTTCTAGTAAAACTTTTCTGCATTCTTTCTAGTTTAATAATATCCGTTCGATAATAGGGTGACCAGAACTGTACACAGCATTCCAAGTGTAGCCTCACCGATGTCTTCAAAATCTTCAAATCCAAGATGGAAAGAGGGATTAGGTTGAGGGGGGAGGATTGTAATATTTGGAACATATGGCCCTTTCTAGTGCAACAAATCACTCAACATATCATCACCTAAATTAGCGAAGGTAACAGGCTAAAAAAATAATGAGGCAATTGAAATGTTGTGAAACTCACTGGACAGATCCAAGTGGTAAATGACTTTCCAGTACTGTGTAAGTGTGCAAGGGCGGCACGGTGTCATATTGGCTAGCCCTGCTGCCTCACAACGCCAGGGACCCGGGTTCAATTCCGTCCTCAGGTCACTGTCTTTGTGGAGTTTGCAGTTTCTCTCCTTGTCTGTGTGGATTTCCTCCGGGTACTCTAGTTTCCTCCTGCAGTCCGAACATGTGCAGGTCAGGTTGATTGGCCATGTTGAATTAACCCTTGTGTCAGGGGTATTAGTGGGGTTAATATGAGGGGTCACGGGAATAGGGCCTGGGTAGGATTGAGGTCGCTCCAGACACGATGGGCTCAAAGGTCTCACTCTGCACTGTAGATTCTATGTTCCATGAATAATTAATCTGGATCTTAAGATTCTATACCGTCACATTAGACATTTTACATTATATATAACATTAGATACACGTCCTTTCAGTTATACAGTCACTTTCAAAATGGTTACACACTCCAGTTATATATCAGGGGTTTATGTGTGATGATGAGGTGATTACGTGTCAATTCAATAAAGCGCAGAGGCTGCTGGGTAGCTGCTCATTATCCTCGGTCTGATTTAATTCAACTTCCCAGTTATTTCTGGGACAGATTTGATTCTTTGGTGACAGAAAGGCCAAAGTGACCTCAATAAATTTGAATCTCAATAAACTACAATAAATGAACTGCAATTATATTTGTACCAAATAAAATGCTGAAAATAATTTGTGAAATATTTATTTGTTCTTGTGATTTGCAGATTATTAGTAATATTAGCGCCAGGAAATGACCATCTCCAAAAAGAGAGAATCTACCCATTGCTCCTTGTCATTCAATGATATTACGATACTGCATCATCCACTATAAACATCGTCGGGGTTACCATTGGCTAATCGCTGAATTAACTAGATATATAAATGCTCCGGCTGGAATATCAGGTCCGCTTGCTGTGAGTAACTCACCTTCTGACTTCCCAACCCTGTCCACCACCTACAAAAAAACAACTCAGGAGTGTAATAGAGTTCTTTCCACTTGCTAAAATGCGTGCAGCTCAAACAACATTCAAGAAGCTTTATAGCATTCAGGAAAACGCAGGCGGCTTGACCAGCATAGCATTTGCAAATGCTCACGCCCTCCACCACCGACAAACAACAGCAGCATTACACACCATCTACGGTTTCCTCCGGGTGCTCCCGTTTCCTCCCACAGTCCAAAGATGTGCGGGTTAAGTTGATTGGCCATGCTAAAAATTGCCCTTAGTGTCCCGGGATGCGTAGGTTAGAGGGATTAGTGGGTAAATATGTAGGGATATGGGGGTAGGGCCTGGGTGGGATTGTGGTCGGTGCAGACTCGATGGGCCGAATGGCCTCTTTCTGTGCTGTCGGGTTTCTAAGTTTCTAAGTTTCTAAGTATCATAGAACATAGAACATAGAACATTACAGCGCAGAACAGGCCCTTCGGCCCACGATGTTGCACCGACCAGTTAAAAAAAAACTGTGACCCTCCAACCTAAACCAATTTCTTTTCGTCCATGAACCTATCTACGGATCTCTTAAACGCCCCCAAACTAGGCGCATTTACTACTGATGCTGGCAGGGCATTCCAATCCCTCACCACCCTCTGGGTAAAGAACCTACCCCTGACATCGGTTCTATAACTACCCCCCCTCAATTTAAAGCCATGCCCCCTCGTGCTGGATTTCTCCATCAGAGGAAAAAGGCTATCACTATCCACCCTATCTAAACCTCTAATCATCTTATATGTTTCAATAAGATCCCCTCTTAGCCGCCGCCTTTCCAGCGAAAACAATCCCAAATCCCTCAGCCTCTCCTCATAGGATCTCCCCTCCATACCAGGCAACATCCTGGTAAACCTCCTCTGCACCCTCTCCAAAGCCTCCACATCCTTCCTGTAATGTGGGGACCAGAACTGCACACAGTACTCCAAGTGCGGCCGCACCAGAGTTGTGTACAGTTGCAACATAACGCTACGACTCCTAAATTCAATCCCCCTACCAATAAACGCCAAGACACCATATGCCTTCTTAACAACCTTATCTACTTGATTCCCAACTTTCAGGGATCTATGCACACATACACCTAGATCCCTCTGCTCCTCCACACTATTCAAAGTCCTCCCGTTAGCCCTATACTCAACACATCTGTTATTCCTACCAAAGTGAATTACCTCACACTTCTCCGCATTAAACTCCATCCGCCACCTCTCGGCCCAACTTTGCAACCTGTCTAAGTCTTCCTGCAAACTACGACACCCTTCCTCACTGTCTACCACACCACCGACTTTGGTGTCATCAGCAAATCAGTATCTACAAGTTTCACTTCAGGAACTCACCAAGACTCCTTAGGCAACACCTTCCAACCACAGGACTGTTACCATTTGGAAGGACAGGGGTAAGAGTTACCTGGGAATATCACCTGTAAATTCCACTCCAAGTCAGTCATATAACTGACTTGGAAAAGTATCGCCCTTCCTTCACTGTCGCTCGATTGAAATCCTGGAACACCCTCTGCAACAGCACTGTGTGAGTACATACGCCACAGGCTTCGCAGCAATTCACGAGGGTAGCTCACCACCAGCTTACTAAGGGCAATTAGAGATAGGCAGCAAATGTTGACCTAGCCAGCAACGATCACATCACTTAAATTAAAACGTAAATATATTAATGTCTATGAATGGTTGATAACTGGTGAACAAAATTATGCAACTTTGTGAATGGATGGCAATTGGTGAAAATAAATACCAATTTTGTGAACATTTATGATCTTCTCTTTCTGAATGGAAGATAGGATGCGCTCCACAGGAGATGCATGATTCAAAAGCACAACACTACCGGGGAAAAAAGCCGCCAGAGGACACTGCAACAACTATAGATATATGTACATCATTGCCAGTGACACATCTGAAAACATTCATCTGTTTGAAGATCCGGATTATCCTGAAGCACAATGTTGTGTTTTTAATGGAAGATTGACTCTGGAAAATATCTGCTTTATATGCCCTATGTACTTATCTTTACCTTCGTCAATCTCATCAAGACATTCAACACCGGTAGCAGAGCAGGGACTACCATATTTGGGAAAAA
This sequence comes from Mustelus asterias, assembly GCF_964213995.1. NCBI lineage: Eukaryota > Metazoa > Chordata > Chondrichthyes > Carcharhiniformes > Triakidae > Mustelus > Mustelus asterias. The sequence goes on from NW_027590170.1 coordinate 255,338, forward strand.
GTCGCTCTCCATCAAAACTCCTCAGTCTCATTCATGACACAGAAAACGACAACATAAAACCACAATTGGTAGCTTCATGGGCAGCACTTGTAACAGAGCCAACCTCTCAAAAATTGTCCTTCTCAGTCACCAACAAAGGTGACATTTGAAAAAGAAACCATTCTGAAATTGATGTGTTTACTCTGCGTCTATTTTTTTTATTTTAAATGGAAGGACGCCGGTTATCATTGTGAAATTGATTTGTAAACAATATGACGTTTTTCAGAAAGCGCACACACTCACACGGACACACACACATATTTTCCTTCAACTTAAGACTCCATCTTTGCTTCCTGGGGGGCTTAAGAGACAATTACCCCAACTATCTTTCAGATGGAATGAAGAACAAATACATTTTCCCCAGCACCATGTTTGCTGAGCTGAACATTAAAGGCCCCATTGTCTCCAACAGCGCCCTGGTCAGCATTCCTCCTTCTAACCAAAATGAACAAATATACATTACCGTGGATTGAGGCATTATGCTCTGATGCTGACCTGGCATCATAGGAACAGAGGAGCAGAATTTCCCCTCCAAGCCACTCACCATCCTGACTTGGAAATATATCGCCGTTCCTTCACAATCGCTCAGTCAAAATCCTTAAATTTCCTCCCTAACGGCATTGTGGGTCTACCCACAGAAAATGTACTGCAGCGATTCAAGAAGGCAAATCACCATAACCTTCTCAAGGGCAACTAGGTATGGGGAATGAATGTTGACCAGCCAGCGAAGCCCATGTCCCAAGCATGAATAAAAAAAGCAGACGCAGGCCATTCAGCTTCTCGAACTCGCCCCCCATTCATAAGATCATCGCTGATCTGTGGCCAAACCCCATGTACCTGCCCTTGGCCCATATCCCTTGATACCCCTGTTCAATAAAAAAATCGATCTCAGAGATAAATCTAACAATTGAACTAGCACCCACTGGCCTTTGCGGAAGAGAGTTCCAAAAGTCCACCACTCTCTGTGTGGAGAAATACTTTCCATCAACTCTCCTGAACGGCTTGACCCTGTTTTTTTAAAATTATGGCCCTTTATTCTAGAGCCTTCAACTTATTGATCCGCCCGATCCTACCCGTAAATATTTTGTAGATTTTTGTCAGAACACCCCTCAACCTTCTGAATTCGAGAGGAAAAGTCCCAATTTGTCTAATTTCTCCTCGCAACTTAACCCCTAAAGGCCAGGTCTAATTCTTGTGAACGTGCGTTCAACTCCCTCCAGGACCAAAATCTTTGCAAAGGTGTGGTGCCCAAACCTGTGCACAGTACTCCAGGTGGGCTCTAACTAGGATTTTGCATAATTGCAGCATAACATCTGCATCCCTATACTCCAGTCCTTTAGATACAAAGGCCAGAATTCCGTTGACCTGCTTGACTATTTTCTGCATCAGTTCGTGGCATTTTAAGAAGCTATTCATTTGAACACCCAAATCTCGCTGGGCATCCACTAAATTTTACTTTCTGCCTTCTAAAAACTACCTTTATCTATTATTTGGATTATTTGACTTTTTGTGGCATTATCTAAGCCGTTATGAATATTGTAAATAATTGAGACCTCAAGACAGATTCCTGCGGGACACAACTTAACCTGTATTATTCAGCAACGTTCATCTCATCTATAATTCGTTGCACCTTAAATTTGGGCACTTTCCGCAGAAGGGGATGTGGTCTTACATTTATGAATGTGAATTATTTGTATATTACTATCATAAATCATACCTGACAGCGATATATTTACAGTAACTGTAATTGCAGAATTTTGCCAGCAGATGGAATTGGCATCTTGATGGTTTACATTACATGAAGAAGGCACTGCCTCAATAAATACTACACTGGACCCTAACTTTGCAGTTCTGCCACATGCAGTCCTGAATGGTGATGGACATTTAAACAAGTAACTGCAGCAGGAGCCTCAAGCGAAAGGGAAAAGAAACAAGACTGAAACAATTGCTACTATGTTCAGGCAGAAGATGTTCCATCTCTGCCTTCCCCTGATGCCCCGAACATCACAGATGCCAGTCTCCAAGGAGGTCAATTCATTCAACATGCTACGAGAGGTCACAGGTTTAAGGTGCTGGGGGGTAGGTACAGGGGAAATGTTAGGGGTAAGTTTTTCACACAGAGGGTGGTGGGCGACTGGAATCGGCTGCCGTCAGTGGTGGTGGAGGCAAACTCAATAGGGTCTTTTAAGAGACTCCTGGACTCCTGTACATGGGACTTAATAGGATGGAGGGTTACAAGTAGGCCTAAAAGGTAGGGATATGTTCGGTACAACTTGTGGGGCCGAAGGGCCTGTTTTGTGCTGTAGTTTTCTATGTTTCTATGTTTCTATAACATTGAGGATAGGAACAGGAGTAGACCATTCAGCCCCTGGAGCCCGCTCCGCCATGCAATATGATCATGATTGATCTGTGGCCTAACCCTGTGCTGAAAGCATTGGATACTGCAAAGATTATGGATCCTGACAATATTTCAGCAGTAATAATAACGGTTTGTGCTCTGGAGCTAGCTGAGCCTTAGCCAATCTATTCAAGTATAGCTACATCACGGTCACATACACAACAGTGTGAAAATTGGCAGACGTGACCTGTTTCTGAAGGCAGGACAAACCCAACCCGACCAATTACCGCCCAATGCGTCCTCACTCGATCAACGTAATGGTAAGTATGAAGGATCATCTAAAAAAGTAATAATAATATAATAATATCAACACTGCTACAACTACAAATAATAGTAATCTGCTCAATGATGCTCTGTTTGGGTCCCACTCGGAGCACTCAGTTCCAGAAATCATTTAAGCTTAGTCCAAATCTAATGGAAATAGCTGCTTTAATGAGGTGAGGTGAGAGTGCCTGCCCTCGGCATCAACGCAGCACTTGACCGATTGTGGCATCAATAAGCCCGAGCAAAGCTGCAGTCAATGGGGATCCGGGGGAAAACAAAACATTCCACTGGCTTCAGTCATACCGAGCACAGAGTAAGATGGTTGTGGCTGTTGAAAGCCAATCATCTCAGTCACAGGGCATTTGCTGAAGGAACTCCTCAGGATAGTGCCCTCGGCCTAATATTCACGCTTCAATACAAGCTCAGAAGTGGGATGTTCACTGATGATTGCACGATGTTCAGCACATTTACAACATCTCAGATACTGAGGCAGCCCGTGTCCGTAAGCAAAAAGACTTAGAAAACATTCAGGCTTTGGCTGTGAAGTGGCATGTGACATTCACGCCACCGAGGTGACAGGCAATGACCCTTTCAAGTAAGAGAGATTGCAATCATCTCCGCTTGCCATTAATTGAATGACTACAGCTGAAACCCCACTATCATCATTCTGGGAATTGCCATTGATGGAAAGTTGAACTGGGACAGCCATGTCAGTAATATTGCTACAAAAACAGGTCAGAGGCTGGGAATTGTGCGTGGAGTAACTCACCTCCTGACTTCCCAAACCCTATCCATCATATAAAGGCAAAAGTCAGGATTGTGATTGAATATTCTCCATTTACCTGGCGTGTGGTATTGAAGCAACACCCAAAATGCTCGAAACCACCCAGCAAAAAGCAGGCGGCTGGATGGACACCCCACCAACAACTTTAAACATTCACTCTCTGCATCACAGATGTACAACTCTAGACGTGTGAACCATATACAACTTGTATAGCAGCAACATAATCCTTTGGTAGCAACTTCCAAACACATGGCAAGGGCAGCAGATGCAGGAGAATACAATTGCCTGAAAATGCTCATGAAACCTCCACACCGTCTTGACTGGGATCTATATCACTATTTTTTCAGTGTCAGTGGATGAAAATCTTGCAACTCCCTTCCCATCAGCACTGTATGTGTACTTGCTCATAGAGAATGCAATGATTTAAGAAGAGGGCTCACTGGCACATTCTCAAAGGAAAAATTAGAAGGGGCAACAAATCCTACGTTACCAGTGACAGCAAAACCTCATTAAATGATTTTGAACAGGTCATATATCTTATTACGTTCAACTAGCCCCCACGTCTGTTTGTATTGCAACAGGCCATGTCCCAGCCACATTACAGCATGTCCTAGAACATAGAAGATAGAAAAACAACAGCACAGACAGGCCCTTCGGCCCACAAGTTGTGCCGAACACGTCCCTACCTTCTAGACCTACCTATGACCCTCCATCCTATTAAGCTCCATGTACTCATCCAGGAGTCTCTTAAAAGACCCTATTGAGTTCGCCTCCACCACCACTGACGGCAGCCGTTTTCACTCGCCCACCACCCTCTGTGTGAAAAACTTACCCCCAACATCTCCCCTGTACCTATCCCCCAGCACCTTAAACCTGTGTCCTCTCGTAGCAGACATTTCCACCCTGGGAAAAAGCCTCTGAGAGTCCACCCGATCTATGCCTCTCAACATCTTATACACCTCTATTCGGTCTGCTCTCATCCTTCGTCTCTCCAAGGAGAAAAGACCGAGCTCCCTCAGCCTATCCTCATAAGGCATGCCACTCAATCCAGGCAACATCCTTGTAAATCTCCTCTGCACCCTTTCAATCTTTTCCACATCCTTCCTATAGTGAGGCGACCAGAACTGAGCACAGTATTCCAAGTGGGGTCTGATGAGGGTCTTATATAGCTGCATCATTATCCCCGGACTCCTAAACTCAATTCCTTGATTGATAAAGGCCAGCACACCATACGCCTTCTTAACCACCTCCTCCACCAGCGGGGCCGATTTTAGAGTCCTATGGACCCGGACCCCAAGGTCCTTCTGATCCTCTGCCGTACTAAGAGTCTTTCCCTTTATATTGTACTCCTTCATCCCATTTGACCTATCAAAATGGACCACGACGCATTTATCTGGGTTGAAGTCCATCTGCCACTTGTCCGCCCAGTCTTGCATCCTATCTATGTCCCTCTGTAACTTCTGGCATCCCTCCAGACTATCCACATCCCCACCAACCTTTGCGTCGTCGGCAAACTTACCAACCCATCCCTCCGCTTCCTCATCTGTGTCATTTCTGAAAATTACAAACAGCAAGGGTCCCAGAACAGATCCCTGGGGCACACCACTGGTGACCAACCTCCAATTAGAAAAAGACCCATCTATTCACACTATCTGCCTCCTTTGGGCAAGCCAGTTCTGGATCCACCGGGCAGCAGCCCCTTGGATCCCATGCCATCTCCCTTTTTCTAGAAGCCTTGCATGGGGGACCTTATCGAATGCCTTGCTAAAATCCATATAAACCATATAATCCATATGTCCTGTCTCTGTTAGTTCTCTACTCGGCTCATTATCAGTTGTTCATAAGTGAAGTCAAAGCCTGTTTACACGATGGTTTCTGAATTATGACTGTGCTGAAATATGTTTCAGTTAATCTGGGCGGCACGGTGGCACAGTGCCAGGGACCCGGGTTCAATTCCCAACATGGGTGACTGTCTGTGTGGAGTCGGCACGTTTTCCTTATGTCTGCGTGAGTTTTCTCCGGGTGCTCCGGTTTCCACTCACCGTCCGAAAGAGGTGCTGGTTTGGTGCATTTTGGCCATGCTAAATTCTCCCTCGGTGTACTCAAACAGGCACCGGAGTGTGACCACTCGGGGTTCTTCACAGTAACTTCATTGCAGTGTGAACGAAAGCCGACTTATGACACTAATAAATAAGCTTTAAATCTTTAATCTGGGAAGAGACTGTGTCTCAATTCCTACTGCAACAGAACCTTTATCTGTGACTCCCATACTGGAGCAACATCCTTCTTGCGTTACACAAGTTTCGGTCACTGTCATTACTCTAATGGTTCATTAGATCTAATAAAGTCGACACTGTTTTAGTTAATGCTGCACAAGTGCATGTATTTGTTTATTCAACACTGTGCCCTGCCTCTGTTATTATTGCATCATGTGATCCCTCTAATTTGCTGCATTGTCCATATCTCAGTGTATGCCAGTCTAGATCACATATTAGTAATTATTCCCAATGCGCTAGACTCTTTCTGAGTTTATATCAGTCTAAATATCGTATCTCTAGTCATTAATAACACACTAAATCCTGTCTCAGTTTTTATCAGTCTAGGTCCTGCATCAGTAATGACCACTAACACACTGGACTCTGTCTCAGTTTATGTCAGTCCAGATTCTGTATCAGTAATTACTGCTAATGCGCTAAGCTCTGCCTCAGTTAATATCGGTTTAGGCCTGTATCAGTAATTGACACGATATGTCTCAGTTTATATCGCGCAAGTAACTGCATTCAGTTAAATTGCACTCGACACCATCTCAGTTTTTCTTGTATTCGTTGATGTCATTCATATTTTTAAAATATTTATTTAATGGGATGTGGGTGTCTCTGGTAAGGCCAGTATTTCGCATTTAACTTCCCACAAGGCACTCGGCACGACCTCATTTCTATTTCACTGCATCAGACCACTGTTTATATTAAAATAGATCCTGTCTCTGTTAATACTCCGCTTGACCAGAGCTTAGTTTATGATGCACTAGACCCAATCCCTGTTTATATGACATTTGATCCTGACTCTGTCTATAATTCATGAGACCAGGTCACTGTTATTACTGCACTATAGTATTCCTCTGTCTGAACATTACTCAACGGTTCTGTGAGGTAGAGAGATAATATAATGCATAAATATGCTGGGCTATAAACATCTGTATTCAGCAGGATCTTGAAACGGAAAATATTGGATCGACAGTGTATGCTGCGCAGGGTTTGATATCTATTTTCAATGCATCAGTAGAATGAGCTTTCAAATATCACTTCTTCTTTTCCAGTTCCCAACACTTGTCTCCATCCGTCAGAGTTGTATCTGTAGGAGGATGCAGAGAATCGTGTTCCCATAGCCACTTTTCACATTATTGCACATTGTCCAGTGCAGTAATAACTGAGTCCGTGCCCAATATAAAATGAACATGGACATGGTCAAGTGCATCCAGTTTAGTACAGAGACAGGTCTACATTAATAAAAGCAGAGTCATTGTCGATCTCAATATGAACAGAGACATGGTGATGTGTAATATAAACAGAGACAGCATCTAGTTTATTATAAACAGAAAGTACGTCCAGTGTAATATGAACAGAGACAAAATCTTCTTTAATATAAACCGAAACAGGGATTAGTTAATTTAACATCAGCAGAGACAGGTCACAGATGAGTGCAATATAGAGACAGGGCCTAGTGTCCCATCAAACATTCCAAGGGCAGGTGTAGCATGTGTTTAGGCACCGAATGTAAAGCTCCCTCCACAGTGCAACATTAAACACTCCCAAGCAGGTGTAGCACGGGATAGATAAAAAGTGAAACTCCATCCACACTATCTCAATCAAGCATTTCCAGCAAATGAAGACTGTTTAGAAACAGTAAAAACCTCTCTACACTGTCCATTGAAACAATTGGACGCTGGGACAGAAAGGGTTAGATACAGGGAATGATCAGGAGAAAAGCTCCCTCTGTAGATTGAATTAAATCCATTTAGTTAGAGGCCTGAAAATAGGCCTGAGAGAATACATTGCTGGAGTTTGACTTGAAGTTGTTGAGTAAAAACAATGACCCATCATGGAGAGACAAAACAAGACACAGAATCAGAGAGGAGAAAGACAAAGAGAGATAAAGCACAATAAATCGCCGCAAATATATTTGCCGTGTCCTTATATTTTGTGATTAGAGGGAATCTTTCCTAATTTTGAACATTGATAATCATAGCTTGTTTTGCGCATATAACTGATGAAAACATATGTCCAAAAACAATCACGACTGAAATCCAATGATTGATTTGCATGTTTGTCTCTATTTCTGTGCTGTGTTGATGGGGAAATATTTGTTGTGTTTTTGTCAATCAATAAATCTAATCTGGGATTGCTATTTCTGTGTTTATTTACATAAACACCTCACTGGTTACAATGAGATGTTCATGGCAGCAAAACCAGATAAACCGTCATTTATTCATTAGTTTCAATTCAAAATAGCGGTTTCTTTTAAGTATATTGGCAGCAGGTTCAAAATCCATAGAAGCTTCGTGAATACCCATTAGACCAGACGCTATTTAATTCAAATAAAAAAATACCCTCTAATCAAGATTTTGTTCTGTAAGTTCTGATGTCAGAATAAGTAAAACATGTTTGAAAATGCTGGTATTCCACTGAATGTCAATTTGATTGATGATTTAGTCTACTAAAACTAGATATGTTAAAACATCAGGCGGAGGAGTGACGATAATCGCTTTAATCGCAGAGCTTTTGACATATCAATTCTTGCATTTTATAATAACATTTGGAAAGGCCTTGCATTTTTATAACGCTTTACCTGACCTGAGGTCGTCCCAAACCATTTAAAACTCATTGATATATTTTTGCTGAAGTTATTCACTGCTGTAAGATTGGACAGACAGCAAGTATTTGGTGCACAGCAAGCTCCCACAAAGCGAGATGTGATAAACGAACAGTCATTTTGTGATTTTAGTTGAGGAATGAGTGGCCAGGATACTGGGCAGAACAGTCCTGTTATATTGAATTTTATCAATGAGATTTTACATTCTGTCATCGGCCTGAAATGAGAATCTGTTTCACCCACTGCTAATGCCCGCTGACCTGCCTTTTTTGTTGTTTTACTTTTAGATTTCCGGAAGTCGCAGTAGTTTGCACTGTTCTATTCATTCTCTGGATATGGGCATCACTGACAAAGTCAGCATTAATTGCCCATACTGAGAAGGCGGTTGCGAACTACCTTTTTGAAATTATTGCCCTCTGTTTGGTTTTATTTGTGTTTGACTTTCTGCAGCAGCTTTGAAACACCTGAATGGCTGTTTTGTCAATTTCAGAGGCACGTAAGGGTCAGCTTCATCACTGTGGAACTGGAGTCACATGTAGGACAGACAGGCTAAACATAGCTTTTATTTATTGATTCGTGGGACTTGCACATTACTGGTTGGCCAGCATTTGTTGCCCATCTCTAGTTGCCCTTGCAGGGCAGTTGAGAGTCAACCACATTTCTGTGACTCTGGAGTCACATGTAGGTCAAACAAGGTAAGAACGGCAGATTTCATTCCCTAAAGAGACATGAGTAAACTAGATGGGTTTTTACAACTATCAACAATGGTCTCATAGTCGTCAATAGATTCTTAATTCCAGATAGTTTTTATTGATTTCAAGTTCCACCATCTGCCGTGGCGGGATTTGAACTCAGGTCCTCAGAACATTGACTGAACATTAGGTACATAGAAATTAGGAGCCGGAGGAGGCCAGTCGAGCCTGATCCACCAGTCTTCATGATTATGGGTTATTTCCTATCTCAAGGCCACATTATTGGATTCTGCCCACACCCCCTGATACCATTAAAATCTAATCACAGATCGATTTATTTCTTGAATCTATTCAGTGGCATGACATCCAAAGCCGTCAGTGCTAGAGGACTCCGTATGTTCACTCGCCTCTGAAGTGAAGAAATGTTTCCTCATTTCTGTCCTAAATTGGCTACCCTATGTCTTGAGACTGCATCCCTGGTTTGAGACTACCTAACCAGCGAAAACGTCCTTCCTTCATCTCGCCTGCTCAGCCCTGTTAGAATTCGTTTAATTATTCATAACTTCATTTATTATTAATGCACAAATAGACATACACTGCAATGAAGTTACTGTGAAAGGGCCCATGGCCACTCTCCAGCGCCTGTTCAGGCACGCTGAGGGAAAATTTAGCATGGCCAATGCACCTAATCAGCACGTCTTTCTGACTGTGGGAGGAAAATGGAGCACCCGAAGGAAACCCACGCAGATAGGGGGAGAATGTGCAGTCTCTGCCCAGACAGTGACCCAAAGTGGGAATTGAACCCAGGTCCCTGGCAATGAGAGGCAGCCGTGCTAGTCACTGTGCCACTGTACCGCCCTCATTTGTTATGTTTTGAATGTTTCAATCACAATTTTATGTATTTCAATCAGATCTCTTCTCATCCGTCTAAACTCGAGTGAATACATGAGGTGGAGATGCCAGCGTTGCACTAGGGTGGACACAGTAAGAAGTCTCGCAACGCCAGGTTAAAGTCCAACATGTTTATTTGGACTCACGAGCTTTCCGAGTGCTGCTCCTTCATCAGGTCAGTCAAGTGAATACAGGCCCGGTCGAATCAATTTCGCCTTATAGGACAGTCCCACCAATCCGGGTATCAGCTGCACTCGCCAGAGTCCCTTTCTTAGGGAGGGAGATCAAATCTACACGCATTACACCAGATGTGGTCTTATGAAGACCCAGCATTGCTGCAGTAAGACTTCCCTAATTCCGAACTCAAATCTTCTTGCAACGAAGGCCTTCCTAATTGCTTGCTGCACATACCTCTCCGATTTCATTGGTTGGTGTACAAGGATACCCAGATTCATTTGTAGATCACACTTCCAAATATATATTGTTTTGTGCTTTACACACGTATATAACTGTACATTGAACCACGTTGTACTGCAGCTGCCACATGTTCACCCATTCACACAACTTGTCCAGATCACATTGAAGCCCCCCTGCATCCTCCTCACAGCTCACAAGTCACTGCACCCTCCTCATAGCTCACAGTTATATATCGCCAGCCGCTTAGGACATGTTACATTTGATTTCCTTATCCAGATCCCACGGTGGCACAGCGCCGGGGGGGACCGGGTTCGGTTCCCGGCTTGGGTCATTTACTGTACGGAGTCTGCACGTTCTCCCCGTGTTTACGTGGATTTCTTCTGGGTGCCCCGGTTTCCTCCACCATCCGAAGGACGTGCAGCTTAGGGACATTGGCCATGCTAAACTCTCCCTCAGTGTACCCGAACAGGCGCTGGAGTGTGGTGACTCGGGGTTTTTCACAGTAACTTCATTGCAGTGTTAACGTAAGCCGACATGTGACTAATAAATAAATAAAATAAGTCGGGATCCTGAAGTACCCCATCACTCGCTGACTGCCACTCGGAAAAAGACCCATGTATTTCCATTCTCTGTTTCTTATCTGTCACCGAATTCTACAACAATGTCAATACATTATTCCCGATCCCACGTGCTTTAATTTGACCTCCTAATATAGAATAGATATAGAAACCCTACAGTGCAGAAGGAGGCCATTCGGCCCATCGAGTCTGCACCGACCACAATCCCACCCAGGCCCTACCCCCACATATTTACCCACTAATCCCGCTAACCTACGCATCTCAGGACTCTAAGGGGCAATTTTTAACCTGGCCAATCAACCTAACCCGCACATCTTTGGACTGGAATTGTACGAGGAACCGTCTCAAACGTCTTCTGAAAGTGCAAATGCACCACATAGCCTGGTTCCCTTCCCCCTCCCTATTCTATTATTTACAGCCTCAGAAAACGCAAGTATGTTTGTTACGAATTACATATCTTCCTTAAGCCCATTTTGGCTTCATCAAATTCCGTTAATGCTTTCCAAATATTTTGCTATCATGTCTTTGATAACAGCCTCCAACATCTTCACTGATGCTAAAGTCAGGCTGTAATTCAACATTTTTACTCTCCCTTCCTTTGTACATGTTGGGATTTCATTTGTCACCCTCCAATCTATAGGAACTTGGTCTGTGGAATTCATTGCCACAGAGGGCTGTGGAGGCCGAGACGTTGAGCGTCTTCAAGACAGAAATTGATAAATTCTTGATTTCTCGAGGAATTAAGGGCTATGGGGAGAGAGCGGGTAAATGGAGTTGAAATCAACCATGATTGAATGGTGGAGTGGACTCGATGGGCCGAATGGCCTTACTTCCGCTCCTATGTCTTATGGTCTTATGGTCTTATGGAACTGATCCAGAGTGTATAGAATTTTAGAGGATGACACCAATGCACCCAATATTTTCAGGGCCATTTCCATTCATACTCTGGGATGTAGATTCTCAGGCCTTTGTGATTTATCAGCATTTCACCTCATTAATTTCCCCAGCATGATTTGCTACTAAAGCTGGTGTTCTTCAATGCCAACCAGCTCTTGGTTCCCTAACATTTCTGGGAGGATATTTGTGTCCCCTTTTGTGAAGATGGAGTCAAACTTTGTGTTCTATTCATCCAACATTTCTTTGTTCCCTATTATAATTTCCCTGGATTCTGACTGGAAGCTACCTAATTTGTCTGAACTAATCTTTGTCTCTTCAGATATTCAGAGAAGCTTGTACAATTAGTTTCTCTGCTTCCTGCCATTTTACTTTCATATTCTATTACCCCGCTCGCACATTGTGTCTTCTTTTGTTGAATTATAAAACGTTCCAAACCCTCAGGCTTGTTGCTTCTTCTGGCAATTTTATATGCCTTAGAAATAAAAAGTAAAATTTCCTCTCCTAAAATACATCAGAGAAGACAATGAGCTTTGCCGAAATATGATTGTTACTAATTAGACAACGATGTTTGATTCAGCTTAATCAATTAATTGAAATGAAATTCCCCAGCTGCTGGGGTAGAATTTGAACTCTTGCCCGCAGAGCATTACTTCAAGCTTCTGGAATACATTCTTAATAATAATATTGCTATGCTACACCTTGGACTGAAATATCATCACATCCAATAATGGAACAACTGAACATTCAGCACTTGGTCACAGGTTGTACCATGAGCTCAGGTATCTGTTGTGGGAATTGAGCACATTACCAGTTGACTCAAAAATGACGTTGATTCCACTGGGATAAGACTGTTAACCGATCACAGTTTGTGTTTTGACATGACATTGAGCTCAGTGTGTCTAAACTCTGAGATCTGTGTCCAATATTTCACTGATGCATTTAATTGTCAGAAGCAAGTCTTTTCTTGGCCTTGAATCTTATTCTGACACGATGCCATTGATTACTGAGAATCCATGTGAAAGTTCCATCAATTCCTAAAATGACATCGGGAAACATGCGAGGCAGAAGGTGGTGTGGAGCTTGACGTTCATCATGCGTGAGCTGCACTATCAGAACAGCTGAACGCGGAGTTTCTTTCCTTTAGAACAGTGCAGTTTATGGGAGATTTAGTACAGAAGTTCAAAGTTATGAATGAGAATGTTTTGCTCATTATGATGAAAACGCTATCCATTGGCAATAGGGTCAGTATGTAGAAGACCCTGCTATTTTGGTTATTAATTAACTGAATCAATCCTCTGATTACATGACATTGGTCCATACTTCTATTTATGTTGTACCAGACCCAGTCTTTAATGATATGGCAGTGGACCCTGTCTCTCTTTATACTACATTCGGTCGTTTTTCTCGTTATGCTACACTCAGCCATTTCTCTATTTATGCTACATTAGGTCATCTCAATTAGTCCTACAGTGGACCACAGATCTGATTATATTACGTCGGATCCCAACTCTTTTTATATTACACAGGATTTGTCTCTTTATATTACATCAGAGCCTGTCTCTGTTAATCCAACATGCGACCATGAATATGTTGTCTGTCGAGATATTATCAATCACGATATATGTGGGTGTGCCTGTCCGATACCAATCATTCTTGTTTGAAACAGTAGGTTTATTTTTTGCTAATATTTATAAGTAGCTGTGAGAAACGTCTAATCACTCTGCTATTGTGTGGGTAATATTTAGCGTGAACGTTATAACAATTTCTCAGTGATAAACTGGCATTGAGGGACAGGTCAATATGAACAATAGTGCAGTGCTCTTTGCAATATATTTAGGAATCTCTGTTATGATGCATTTTATTCGTTGTAGATTGTGGTGCACTATGTCAATTTGCTGCAGATTTTAGCGATAAAGATTGTTTCGCCTGTCGTATTTTATTAATAGCATTCAACTGATACACTGGCGGTATGAGACAGAATTTTGTACTCGCAATATCGCCAGATGGGCTCCCACAGGCCAATTTTCTAACCAATGATTAATTGTTCATCTGTTTCAGAGAGAAATAAAACGAAATGGCCGCAGAACAAGTATGTTTGAATAGAATTTAAATATATATATTTTCTGCAATTTCCATTCTTATCTTCAAAATTATTTTTCAGTTTGGGATGTGTTAATCTGCCCAGGCCCTAAGCTCTGTTATTCCCTCCCTAAATCTCCTTATCTCACTTTCCTCGTCTAAATCAGTGCATAAAACTGTCCCTCTATTGATCGTCCTTTTAGTAATCTGTTCAAATATCTCCTTGCTCAAAAACAAGATACTGCGGATGCATGGGATCTGAAAAATTAACTGCCAGAAACACTCAGCAGATCATTCATCATAAATGGAGTGACATTAGTGCACTTGTCCATCTGTCTCTCTCTCTCTCTCTCTCCTCCCTCAGTCAACACTGCAGTTCATCCTCCAGGATTCATAGCATTAGATCACATATCGTTATTACTGAATTAGGTTATGATTCCGAGGAACATATTAATGGCCATTTTTGTTCTATTGCTTACTATGGTACGACGATGTATATGCTTAAATTTCACTATATATTGAGGTTAGTTTTATTACACTGCCCCTCCTTCTGTTATTACTGCATTTAACCATGTAATTTTTTTTATTGCACAGGAGTTGTCTCAGTCATGTCTGTACGCCACCATATCTCGTTTTATCTTTCTTTCTGCACTATATAACGCAACCTGAAGTTTAATTTATTAACGGACTGGGCCTTGATCTATTAGGGCTACAATTAACCCTGTCTCAGTTAGTACTGTACTTGACGATGTTCGCTGCAATAACCCATTTGGTGCAGTCGTATACAGTAATGCACTCGGCCATGCCTCTTTATATACTGCATTTGATTCATTTGAATCATTATTGCAATATACCTTGTATCTGTTTACATTACATTACGTACCGCTTCCTTTATATTACATGAAGACATGCCGTGATATATGCTACAATTAATCATTTCTGAGCTGTTGTTGCTCAGTCAATAGTCCACATATGTTACATTAGGTTCCATCTCAGATATTATTTTTGGTAGGTTGTATGTCATGCACTACTGAGCACACCCGTACCTCACGTTGCATTACATTGGGTCCGAATAAAAAAGCAGGCACTGCCTCAGTTACTAATTTTCTATAAAATGCGTCTGATGGATGGAAAAAGAGGAAGACCAAGCTAGCTGGATGGCGCAGTGGTTAGCAGCGGTTAGCACTGCTGCCTCACAGTGCTGGGGACTCGAGTTCGATTCCTGGCTTGGTCACTATATGTGTGGAGTTTGTACGTTCTCCCTCTGTCTGTGTCGGTTTCCTTCCACATTCCAAAGCTGTGCTAGTTAGGTGCATTGGGAATGTCAAATTCTCCCTCAGTGTACCCGAACAGCTGCCAGAGTGTGGCGACTGGGGGATTCTCAGAGCCGCTTCATTGCAGTGCTAATGCAAGCCGACATGTGACTAATAAATTAACTTTAAATAAATAGATACTAACTTAAGAAATGAAACGTATTCGTGTGGATGAAAGCGGTTGGAAGTATGCATTTCATCTTGTTAATAAATATTCGGTGTTGCACATCATATCTAGTTGCTCACGTATTGTGTGCAATAATTTGTTGAAAGCATGGGATGAATCTTGTAACATCCTCTTGTTCAAAAGAAATTGAGGAATACAGTAAACGTATGCCACGTTGGACTGCAAATGGATTCTCAGGGACAATTCAGCATGACCACTCCTCCTAACCTGCACATCTTTGGACTGCAGGAGGAAAGCGGTAAACCTGGCGGAAACCCACGCACACAATTTGCAAAAACCAGACAGACAGTTACACAAGCCCGAAGTGGACCCTATGCCCATAACAATGTGATGTACCAGTCATAAATCCTATGTAAATAATTGCAATTAGTTTTAAGAATTTTATGGTAATTTGTTCAGTATTTACTTGCACATTCTTTGCCTCAGTCAATGCCTAAAGTTAATGAACTGCTCTGGACGCTCTTGAATGTGATATACAGCTGGCCATTCCACTGCCAAGGCATTGCATCTTTCAAATGACTCACTGAACTTCTCTCCTCTCTTTCTCTGTCTCAGACAAGACCTAAATCGGAAAACCTCTCTTCTCTCTCTCAATCTCCTTTAGCTCACTTACACAGGTACCCATGAGCCGGATCTGGCTACTCGTTCAAAAATGTTTAACTTTCATGCTTAAGGCAACTTGTGACTGAAAAGATGAAACAGAACAATCTCAACAGAGGAAAATTCAGTGCCGGAAACAGACCAGTTCACTCTTTTATACGCTCTCCTCGATTTCACTCACACAACACCTAACACACTTAAACTTTCTATTTTAGAACACCTGTGCGGGGAAAAATGTTGCTTTAATTTTCCATCTTTTCTCTCAGCGATAATTTTCAATCCATCTTCCTTTCAATTAACCTACCTAAACCCCAAATATGATCATTTTCTTGATTCATTAACATGGCAATCGAAGTGAATGTAATGCTGCGACCGGCAGCAATTCTGTGACTGTTCTTGAAGCTTTCAGAATGAGTTCACCCTCGCAGGCAGGAAGACTGTTCACGGTGATAACATTAAACTGGCCCCGTTTGTTTCATTCTCAGGTAATATAACTTCCTGATTCTTGTTGCCAGTTCCAAACCACACATCTCACTTCTGAGCAGAAAATAAATCCAGGGGCCACAATCTGACGAGAACATCTGTCAGTGCGGCCTATATCTGTCCACAGAGTCGGGGCAGAGTTATAAAGATCACATTGTGGTGACATTTACAAATGAGTCTGGTGCGATCTGTTCAGAGTTTCCATTCCAGGACATAACTGGATGGTCAGTGGATCAGTCACTGAGCTCTCCCAGGTTTCGTGAAGAAAGGAAATGATAGCTGTTATCTTGCATTGTTCGATCATTTTCTCTCCATCTGCTATTTATTTTTTGTTCTTCAGCTTTTATCTGTCAGCACCCCGTTTTTCTTTCTCCTAACTCTCCCGGTGTCTCTCTCTCTCTATCTCCTTGCCAGTGTTTTGAACACTTTTATTCGTGTTCAAAATCATGACGTTTTGAGTGGGGTAATTAAAGAGAGGATATTTCAACTGGGAGGACGGTCAGCAACCAGTGGGCACAGATTTATTTTATTGAGCAGAGAGACAGAAATGTGATTGTTTACTTTTACACAAGAGTTGTTGTGGACTGGAATGAACAGCTTCAGAGGGTGGTCGAATCAGATTTCACAGTAACTTTGAAAATAAATGAGATATATCCTTCATGGAGTAAAATGTGAAGGATTTTCGAGAACAGGTCCATTTTAATGGTTCTTATGCACCATTGTCCTAGCATCGTTTTTGAGTCTCCCCCTGTCCTTCATTGAGACTGAATATGATGCAATGTTTATACAGCTGTCGTCTTGTGCTAATCTTATCTTTTGGCAACACGTGTGTGTGTGTGTGTATGTGCGTGCGTGTGTGTGCGCGGTGGGGGAGGGGGGGATGGGAGGGTTGGTGGTGGACATTTGCCAGGAACGATGCCGAAATTTAATTATTCAATTCTATTTACAAGCCATCACTTTGAACAAATTAGCATTGGATCGAACTTGTTTCGGAAAAGTGCAATAATCCTTAACAGTTATTGCACTATTCGTTTTGCCTCCGATGATATTTTCATACTTCGTCTTTTCAGTCTTCACATGTCCCAATTCTGACTGGAAATGTGGAACTGTTTGTAAGAATGAGAAGGAGCATGTTATTTTCTGTTCCTCTAACAGATTCACCATTGTTACCTCAGATGACAGAATTTTTTGGAGTCCACCATGATTGATCCCCCCCCCCCCCCCCCCCATGGGAATAACAGCTCTTTGTCAGGTGGAGTCAGTCATTCTTGCGGCTGTCATCGGTTTCCAATCCGTGTTTGCCACACAAATCACTGCATCACTCGTCATGACAAGGAAACCTGCACAAGGCCCTCGAAAAGATATGCTTCCTTATATCAGGTCCCAGTCTGACTCCGGGCCCAGCTGTCTCTGTTAGTGAAACACCGGGGCCGGCCATTCAAATTATAATATTCTAATTCTCTATGATTATTTTTCGAAACCGTTACCCAATCAGTTGTGAATTGGAACCTATATCTGGTTTTGCTACGTTTGACGCCTGCCAATTATTATTGGACAATTTACTTTTTTCTAGAATGATCACACGGAACAAACTGTTTATTTAAATGTTATATCATGTTCTGTCTCTCTTATTCTATATATCTAATGCATTAGCTTACATGACTCTCCCGGCCAGTTTATGTTATCATTGCGCCAGCATATCTGTCTATATTAGATTAGATTCTGTCTCTGTTGTTACTGCATAATTTTTAATCATTTATGGGATGTGGGCATCACTGGCATCTGTTGCCCTTCCCTAATTGCCCTGACAAAGTGATGATGAGCTGCCATCTTGAACAGCTACTGTCCATGTTCACCAGGCAATATCACTGTTTGTATCACACAAGGTCTGGCCACCCTCATAATATACCTGATCCTGATTCGTCGTGTTACCGAGATTGTACAACCTTTCCACAGTAGAAAATACTTAGGATGGTTACCATGGAATTGGCGAATGTAACGGTTAAACAGATCTCTGGAGAACAGCAGATGTTTCAATCCTTTGCATTAATAGGAATAAGAAGTCTGAGAATTACAGATGTAATTATCTCCTGTCGGCTATATATCCACGGTCACTTCCGCCATCATTTTCACAAATCAGCACATAATTGAGTCGAAAATCAGGAACTTTAGTGAGACACGAAGAAGATCAATTTCCAGTAATCTCCTCGTCATTCGAGATGCGATTTATCCATTTTCCAACAGATTTTTAAAGACAGATAAGTCAATGTTGGCAGCAAAATAGTCAGATTGAAACAGCAAGAAACACAAAGCTGTGATAGTAGGGGATTTTAATTTTCCACATATAGATTGGGACTCGCATACTGTTAAAGGTTTAGACGGGGTAAAGTTTGTAAAATGTGTTCAGGAGAATTTTCTACATCAGTATATAGAGGTGCCAACTAGAGAGGATGCGATACTGGATCTCCTATTGGGAAATGAGTTAGGGCAGGTGATGGATGTGAGTGCGAAGGAACACTTTGGATCCAGTGATCATAATGCCATTAGTTTCAACCTGATCGTGGATAAGGATAGATCTGGTCCTCGGGTTGAAGTTCTGAACTGGAAAAAGGCCAATTTTGATGAAATGAGAAGGGATCTGGGAAGTGTGGATTGGCACAGGCTGTTCTCTGGTAAGGATGTAAATGGAAAGTGGGAGGCCTTCAAAGGAGAAATTTTGAGAGTGCAGAGTTTGTATGTTCCTGCCAGGATTAAAGGCAAAGTAAATAGGAATAAGGAACCTTGGGTCTCGAGGGAGATTGTAACACTGATTAAGAGGAAGAGAGAGTTGTACGAAATGTACAGGCAGCAAGGAACAGATCAGATGCTCGAGGAGTATAAAAAGTGCAAGAAGCTACTTAAGAGGGAAATCAGGAGGGCTAAAAAAAGACATGAGGGTTGCTTTGGCAGACAGAGTGAAGGCAAATCCATAGAGCTTCTATAGGTATGTTAGGAGCAAAAGGATAGTGAGGGATGAAATTGGTCCTCTTGAAGACCAGAGTGGTAGACTGTGTATGGAACCAAAAGAGATGGGGGAGATACTAAATGGTTTTTTTGCATCCGTATTTACTGAGGAAACGGGCATGGAGTCTACGGAAATAGGGCAAACTGGTAGGGAGGTCATGGAACCTTTACAGATTAAAGGGGAGGAGGTGCTCGCTGTCTTGAGGCAAATCGGAGTGGATAAATCCCCAGGACCGGACAGGGTATTCCCACAGACCTTGAGGGAAGCTAGTGTTGAACTTGCAGGGGCCCTGGCAGACATATTTAAAATGTCAGTATTTACGGGGGAGGTGCCGGATGATTGGAGGGTGGCTCATGTTGTTCTGTTGTTTAAAAAAGGTTCCAAAAGAAATCCGGGAAATTATAGGCCAGTAATTTTGACGTCGGTGGTGGGCAAGTTATTGGAAGGTGTGATAAGGGATAGGATCTACAAATATCTGGATAGACAGGGACTTATTAGGGAGAGTCAACATGGCTTTGTGCGTGGTAGGTCATGTTTGACCAATCTATTAGAGTTTTTCGAGGAGGTTACCAGGAAAGTGGATGAAGGGAAGGCGGTGGATGTTGTCTCCCTGGATTTCAGCAAGGCTTTTGACAAGGTCCCTCATGGGAGGTTAGTTAGGAAGGTTCAGTCGCTAGGTATACATGGGGAGGTAGTAAATTGGATTAGACACTGGCTCAATGGAAGAAGCCAGAGAGTGGTTGTGGAGGATTGCTTCTCTGAGTGGAGGCCTGTGACTAGTGGTGTGCCGCAGGGATCGGTGTTGGGTCCATTGTTGTTTGTCATCTATATCAATGATCTGGATGATAATGTGGTAAATTGGATCAGCAGTTTGCTGATGATACAAAGATTGGAGGTGTAGTGGACAGTGAGGAAGGTTTTCAAAGCCTGCGGAGGGATTTGGACCAACTAGAAAAATGGGCTGAAAAATGGCAAATGGAATTTAACGCAGACAAGTGTGAGATATTGCACTTTGGAAGGACAAACCAAAGAATAACGTACAGGGTAAATGGTAGGACTCTGAAGAGTGCATTTGAACAGAGGGATCTGGGAATACAGGTACAGAAATCCCTAAAAGTGACGTCACAGGTGGATAGGGTCGTAAAGAGTGCCTTTGGTACATTGGCCTTTATAAATCGGAGTATCGAGTATAAAAGTTGGAGTGTTATGGTAAGGTTATATAAGGCATGGTGAGGCCGAATTTGGAGTATTGTGTACAGTTTTGGTCACCTAGTTACAGGAAGGATGTAAATAAGGTTGAAAGAGTGCAAAGAAGGTTCACAAGGATGTTTCCGGGACTTGAGAAGCTGAGTTACAGAGAGAGATTGAATAGGTTTGGACTTTATTCCCTGGAGCGTAGAAGATTGAGGGGAGATTTGATAGAGGTGTATAAGATTTTGATGGGTATAGATAGAGTGAATGCAAGTAGGCTTTTTCCGCTGAGGCTCGGGGAGAAAAAAACCAGAGGGCATGGGTTAAGGGTGAAAGGAGAAAAGTTTAAAGGGAATATTAGGTGGGGCTTCTTCACGCAGAGAGTGGTGGGAGTGTGGAATGAGCTGCCGGATAAAGGGGTAAATGCTTTTAACATTTAAGAAAAACTTGGACGTGTTCATGGATGAGAGGGGTGTGGAGGGATATGGTCCAAGTGCAGGTCAGTGGGACTAGGCAAAAAATGGTTCGGCACAGACAAGAAGGGCCAAAAGGCCTGTTTCTGAGCTGTAATTTTCTATGGTTCTATGGTTCTATGGAAATCGTTTTGTGTGCAAGAGCACACAGCAGAATGGTTGTCAATAAATAGTTGCATATTAAATGTTCTTCAGTTGAAATACAGGACTGTCTGGTGTTTTCATACACTCATGGAAGGCAGAGATGGACTGAAGGTTATCACTTGGAAAGCTGAAGGGAAATTGCTGAAAGAAATCATTTCTCCAAAGGGGGTAATCGGAAAAAAGAATATTTAAAAGAAATAAGCACTCGTATGTCTAAGCAAGGTATGATATGATAATTCTTAGACATCGAACTATAGAATCCCTGGAGTTCAGAAAAAGACCATCTGGCTCTCCGAGTTTGCATCCCACCCAGGCCCTCCCCTCTGCCCTATCCCCGTTAGCCCCACACATTTACCATGGCGAATCCACATACCCTATGGACAATAACGGGTAATTTTGCATAGCCAATCCATCTAATACAATCTGTTCTATTATGAACGAAGGACGGGTTTTGTGCAGTAATACAGAGACAGTGTCGAGTGCACCAATTATTGATACAGCACTTGTACTAATATGAATGCAGACTGGGTCCAGTTCAATGATTACTGAGAGCGGGTATGGAACAAAGAGAAATTACAGCACAGGCCATCCAAGCCTGCACCGACCATGCTGCCCGACTTAACTAAAACCCCCTACGCTTCCGAAGACCATATCCCTCTATTCCCATCTCATTCATGTACTTTCCTAGACGCCCCTTAAAAGTCACTACCGTGTCGGCTTCCATTACCTCCCCCGGCAACGAGTTCCAGGCACCCACCACTCTCTGTGTAAAAAATCTGCCTCGTACATCTCTTTTAAAATTTGCCCCTCGCACCATGAACCTATGCCCCCCAGTAATTGACTCTTCCACCCTGGGAAAAAGCTTCTGACTATCCACTCTGTCCATGCCTCTTATAATCTTGTAGACTTCTATCAGGTCTCCCCTCAACCTCCGTCGCTCCAGTGAGAACAAACCAAGTTTCTCCAACCTCTCCTCATAGCTAATGCCCTCCATACCAGGCAACATCCTGGTAAATCTTTTCTGTACCCTCTCCAGAGCCTCCACATCCTTCTGGTAGTGTGGCGACCAGAATTGACCATACATTCCAAGTGCGGCCTCACTAAGATTCTATAAAGCGTCAACATGACTTGCCAATTTTTAAACTCAATACACCGGCCGATAAAGGCAAGCATGCCGTATGCCTTCTTGACGACCTTCTCCACCTGCATTGACACTTTCAGTGACCTGTGTACCTGTACACCCAGATCCCTTTGCCTATCAATAGTCCTAAGGGTTCTGCCATTTACTGTAAATTTCCTATCTGTACGAGACCTTCCAAAATGCATTACCTCACATTTGTCCGGAATTTCTATAGCGTAGTACTAACCAGCGTGATGTTTTCTCAAATAGACAGAAACATGAATTACGCAACTGTAACAAAGTCAAGGTTCATTCCAATGTAAGCAGAGACAATGTGCACTATAATTTAAACTGAGACAGGTTCTAGTGTAATGTAGTCTCACATGGACGCTATTAGAATATAGGGATATAATCTAGTGTGATATAAAGTGTGGCAATGCAGAGTAAAGCAATAACTGAGAGAGGATAATGTGTAAAATGAACAGTGGTATGGTTTGGCGCATTAATAAAGGACACAGCAGCTAGCGCAATAAAACTCCACCTGTTCAATCGGTTCAAGTACTGTTCAATCTGATTCTGGGCATTGTATGATATAAACTGAGACAAAGCTGATGCAATAATTTCAAACTAAGGCTTCAGATTGATAAAAGATTTGACAGGGACATTAGAGCAATAAACGAGTCATGAAATAGAACAATAATTAGAGACAGGATATTATTCGGTATAAACAGGGAGGTGGACTGGTGCAGCAGTGATTGAGGTATCGTCGAGGTTTCTTTACACGTTGCAGATTCCAGCAATGTAATATCAAATGAGGCTTGGTGCGGTATAGTGACAACTGGGATTTTGCTGAGTAGAGAATCAATTGAGAATTATTGTCACGTAATCAGAAATATGATTTTGTGCCACATAAACTGGGTCTAGTTTAGGATGAATAAAGACTACATCGATTGCAGCAATAACTGAGACGTTCTGTTTCGCGTCGTGCCAAAGAGCACGGTTTCACTGCCATCTCCTGGACGTCCTTTGATATAGCAGATGTTGTGAAATGCTGATTTTCGTTGCTGTTTCTTATTCTTTCATGGGGTGTACACACAGCTGGCAAGGCCAGCATAATTTGGCAATCGCGAGTACTCTGAATTCATTGGTTTCCTAGATCATCACAGAAGTCATGTAAACGCCAAACACGTGTGGGCCTTGAGTCAGCTATGGGCCAAACTGGGAAATGATGGATGGTTTCCTTTTCTGCTGGGCATTAGAGGATCTGTTATATTACTTGTATTGGCCGCAATTACGGAACGAGGTTTAAATTCAAAATTGCAATTGCATTTTAAAACCCACGTTCTTTTGCAGTTAGATTTGAACATATACCTTGAGCAAACTGCCTCCCCTCAGAAATCCTCTCCCAGTGATATTACCACTTTGCCACTGACTTCATTTTCCACACTGATAGACTATTTACAGGAGAGAAGCAGGCCATTTTGAAGCATCATGTATGTGCTGGTCCTCTAAAGGAGCAATTCATCCAATAACACTCTATAGCCCACAGTCCAGCATTTTTTTCAATTCCAGACAATAATCCAATCCCATTTTGAAACCATCAGTTGGCGCTCCCTGAACCGTACTCTGAAACAGCAGATTGCAGGTCTGAATCAGTCACTGTCCGAAAATGTTTTTCGTTATGACTCCATGCTTCTTTCACCAATTAACTTCAACCCGCGCCCTCTGTTACAAAATCCATCTGCTATTGAACAATTACTCTCTATCTACTCTGTCAAGACCCCTCAGGATTTTGAAGGCCTCAATGGGATCACATCAGCAACTTCCTGTCAAGGAAATCAGTCGGAACCTCACCAATATATTTTCGGAACTGAAGTTTCTGATCTCTGGAACTAATCTCGTATTTTCCCCCTGCATCCAGCCTATTGGCTTTACATTTCTCCTTACGTTTGGTGCCCAGAATTTGACGCAATTTTTCAGTTGACTATTTTCCAGTGCTTTTTACAAATTTAGCATAACTTCCTTGCTTCTGTATTCTTTTCCCCAACAAAGACTGTTAACTATTTTCTTTTCCGCTCTTTCAAACTGTCTTCCACCATGAATGATCTATGCACATAGTCACTCAGGTCCCTCGGCGTCTTACCGCCACATTCATAGCGTTTTCATCATTTCCCTTTGTCTCTTCACATTCTGCTTAACAAAACTAATCATGTAACTTTACATGCAATCAATTAAATCTCCCAATTGCAGGACAATTCCACAAATTAGTTTTTTTTTCGTTCTGAAGTTCTGCTCGGTCTTCTGATGGTTGGCAATGTTTCCATGTTTTGCATCATACACAGATTTTGAAAGTCTGACCTCCATACCAAGCTCTCGGCCATTACTATGCCGGGAAGATCAAGAGTCATATAACCTGTTCCTGGCACCTTCACTGCAAACTTTGTTCCAGTCCGAAAAACAGCTAGGAGTTGTTTCCTGGCACTCAGCCAATTTCCTATCCGTGTTGCTCCTATCCATTTTATTCTCTGATCTCCACATTTACTCACAAGCTGTGATGTAGCACCATATCACATGACCTTTGGACGCCCATTAAGAGAAATACCCTCACAAACCATCTCTGTTGTTCAGCATTAAACTCAAGCAAGTTGACGAAAAACGATTTGATCTGAACAAATACATTCTGGCTGAATTTGTCAAAAAGCATTAAAGTGGGATGATTTCTGCAGTGATGAAGGCAGTGAAGATATGGATGTTATATCTGCTGGCGACACAAGGATAGATCGTAAAATTGGGCATTGGCGAGGGCATTGGATATATATCAAATATTGTGCACACTACTTGTCTCCTTATCTTAAGAAATATGTTAATGCATGAGAAAAAGTTCAGAGGAGTTTTACGAAACCATCACCAGCTCTGAGCGGGTGATCTGATGAGGAAAGGATGTTGACGTCAGGTTTGTATCCACGGGAGTTCAGAAGAGTAAGAGGCAAATTGACTGAAAGCTTTAAAACGCGAAGGGGTGCCAACAGTGTGGATGTTGAGCGGATGATTCATCTTGTCCAATGTTGTAGCTGCACTGG
The DNA here is from genome assembly GCF_964213995.1 of Mustelus asterias. Lineage (NCBI taxonomy): Eukaryota > Metazoa > Chordata > Chondrichthyes > Carcharhiniformes > Triakidae > Mustelus > Mustelus asterias. The sequence continues at coordinate 280,841 of NW_027590170.1, forward strand.
ATATGTCTCTGAGTGTACATTTGTGGGCTCTTGGTATTCCGTCTGTTTCCAATGCTGTTGTACTGTCCACGGAGGGCGCTCTCTGATCGCTTACCGAAAATCATGGCATCTTTTTGCAGAAAGTGAATATTTGCCGATATGCAAATGGGCGGAGAAAATAAATCCCATCCCATCACATTGTATCTTCCCGGTTCTTTTGATTCAACCTTTAACTTCAATACATTTATTTAACACAAATGTCCTCATTCTGAATTGAATATCTCTGAAATAGACAACATTGAATTGCAAGCATGGCTAATCAACAAAAGAGCGCGAGTCACTGGGAAATACACATCCCATGGTACTTTTTGAAATTGACCACAGTCAGCTTTCAAACAAAAGCAAATATCTTTCAAGGGAAGAGATTTAAGAATGATCTGTTAGTTATACGTGATCCTTCTTTATTCGGTGTGTGAAACATTCTGGCACTTAAATCTCTTTCATCGACAGGAGGCCCAGCAGTTCCGCTCTGATCCTCGATTTCCTCATCTGTCTGAGTGGTTTTTCCGATTTCTTTATTCGGAAGAACAATTTTAAAAACAAGCTTCGAAGCAATGTGTGTCATTTCCTCTAGCTCAGTTACAGTTTTACTTGTGTCTGTCTTTATGAGCCCGCATTACTGGTCGACATGTTTCAGATGGTGATTAAATCTGTTAGTCTGCACCCGTAAACGCATTAAATTTTGTTGCGGACTGAACGAGTTGCGAATATATGTACAAACAATACAAACATTTATTTCCTGCCATTGCATCCTAAATAACAGCATTTCTGATTTTCCTAAAGGCAATTGAATTAATGTAAGGTCCGATTTTCCGAAAAGCATTTGAGTTGATGTAACATCGAGATTCACATAATGGTGAGCAATGATGGTGGCACAGTGGGACGGTACAGTGGCACATTGGTTAGCACTGCGGCCTCACAGACACCTGGGTTCGACTCAAGGCTTGGGTCACTGTCTGTATTGAGTTTGCACGTTCTACCCGTGTTCCCCGGGTCCTGGTTTCCTCCCACAGTCCAAAGATGTGCAGGCGAGGTGGATAGGCCATGCTAAATTGCCCCTTAGTGCCAGGGGGCGAGGTAGGTAAATACATGGGGTCATGGGGATAGGGCCTGGGTGGGATTGTGTTCGGTGCAGTCTCGATGGGCCGAATGGCCTCCCTCTTCACTGCATGATTCTAGGAAGTTAAACCATGCAGGCTTCGCACTCCCTTAATAAGAATGGTCCGAAAGTGCTTCTTCCGGGTTTTGATCCGGGGATCTTTCACGTGTGAGGCGAACGCGATAACCATGACATTACATGAACAGCTGACAGCATATTTTAGCTAATCGGCCTGCCTGCAATGTCCAACTGCGCTGTGTTGCTCCAGGTTCCAATGGATAGACTGAGAGCCCATGTCACTGAATTCAAGAAGAAAACCGGTACTTTTAACCTGATTTCAGAACTTATCTTGAACATCAAAATTTAAAAGCTTTCGTTTGGCAAATATCTAAGTGAGCATTGATTTCTGCCCATTCATTAATGCATCATTTTCATCTTCCTTCGAATAATCTCAACAAATTGTAATCAAAAAGTAAATTACTGCGGATGCTGGAATCGGAAACCAAAAGAGAAAATGCTGGAAAATCTCGCAATGTCTGACAGCTCCTGTTAGGAGAGAAAAGGGCTGACCTTTCGAGTCCAGATGACATTTTGTGAAAGCTCATTGAGCACTTGGACTCAGTATTTGTTTTATTATTCAATATTTAGTATCAATGCATTATTTAACACATATGTCTTCATTATGAATTGAATATCTCTGGAATTGAATATCACTGAAATTGCAAACATAACTGACCAACAGAACGAATCGAATCACCGGGTAATACAGATCGCAATTTTGAGGTTGATCATAACCAGCTTTTAAACAAAGTCAACTACGTTTTAAATGGAAGTGATTCAAGAATTAACTGTTCGTGGCCTTTTTTTATTATGGGCGTGAAATATTCAGGCGCATAAATTCCGGCCATTTATAGGAAGGTCCAGAAGATCTGCACTGAGTCCCGATTCTCTCATTTGTTTGAGTGTTTTTTTTTCTATTTCTTTTTTGTGAAGAACGATTTTTTAAAAGAATCGTCTGGGAAATGAACGCCATTTCTGATAGATCACTTACAATATCACTTGTGTCAGTCTTCTGGAGCAGACACTACGATTAGAAACGTTTCATTCTTGTCAGTGCATCAAAAAAAAGTCAGCATTTCTTATTTTACAGAAAACATTGGAGGCTGATGTCAGAGCAACAATAATATGCCTGTAATATTGAGGTTCAGATAATGTTGAGAAACGAACTGAAATCATGCAATTTTCCTTCACGCGACATGAGAAAGCTTAATGAATGTTTCTGCTCCGTTTCGAACCAGGATCTTTCCGCGTGTCAGACGAACATAATAACCACTACACTGGAGAAACAGCTGGACGCAAACTGCAGCAAATCGGACTGTCCGCAATGTTCAACAGCTGCAGGTTCCAATGGTCAGACTGAGAGCCCATGCTTCTTAATTCAGGAAGATAACCGTTGCTTTCAATCTGATTGCTCAACTTATCTTGAACATCAAAATTTAAAAGCGTTCTTCTGGCAAATATCTAAGTGAACAATGATTTCTAGCCTTTCATTAATGCATCATTCTATAGCTATACGATAAATGGCAGAACCATAAAGGGTGTAGATACGCAGAGGGACCTGGGTGTGCAAGTCCACAGATCCTTGAAGGTGACGTCACAGGTGGAGAAGGTAGTGAATAAGGCATATGGCATGCTTGCCTTTATAGGACGGGGCATAGAGTATAAGGTTGGGGTCTGATGTTGCAGATGTATAGAACGTTGGTTCGGCCGCATTTGGAATACTGCGTCCAGTTCTGGTCGCCACACTACCAGAAGGACGTGGAGGCTTTGGAGAGAGTACAGAGGAGGTTGACCTGGATGTTGTCTGGTATGGAGGGGCTTAGTTATGAGGAGAGATTGGGTAAACTGGGGTTGTTCTCCCTGGAAAGACGGAGGATGAGGGGAGACTTAATAGAGGTGTATAAAATTATGAAAGGCATAGATAGGATGAACGGTGGGAAGCTTTTCCCCAGGTCGGTGGTGACGTTCACGAGGGGTCATGGGTTCAAAGTGAACGGGGGGAGGTTTAACACAGATATCAGAAGGACATATTTTACACAGAGGGTGGTGGGGGCCTGGAATGCGCTGCCAGGCAAGGTGGTGGAGGCGGACACACTGGGAACGTTTAAGACTTATCTAGATAGGCACATGAACGGAGTTGGAATGGAGGGATACAAAAGAATGGTCTAGTTTGGACCAGGGAGCAGCACGGGCTTGGGCTAGTTCCTGTGCTGTATTGTTCTTTGTTCTTTGTTCTTTATTCTCATCTTCCTTCGAATAATCTCAACCAATTGTACTCAGCAATAAAAGCAAATTACTGCGGATACTGGAATCGGAAACCAAACGAAAAAATGCTGGAAAATCTCACAACGTCTGACAGCACCTGTAAGAAGAGAAAGGAGCTGACGTTTCGAGTCCAGATGACACTTCAACAACGTTCATTGTACAATTGTACTCAGCATTTGTTTCAAAATTTAGTCTCAATGCATTATTTAACACATATGTCTTCATTATATCTCTGAAATTGAATATCATAGAATTGTAAATATAACTGACCAACAGGAATCGAGTCACCGGGGAATACAGAGCACAATTATGAGATTGACCAGAGCGAACTACATTAAAACAAAGTGAACTACATTTAAATAGACGAGATTGAAGAATTATCTGTTATTGACACTTGAGTCTTTTCTTTTTTGGGTGTGAAACATTCAGGCGCATAAATTCCGGCCATTTAAATGAAAGTTCAGTAGATCCGCACTGAGTCTCGATTTCCTCATTTGTCTGATTGTTTTTTTTCCTATTTCTTTGTTTTGAAGAACGATTAAAAAAAAGATTCTTCTGGGAAATATGCGCCATTTCCTAGAGTTCACTTACCGTATCACTTGTGTCAGTCCCCTGGAGCACATACTACTATTCAAAAAGTTCCAGATGGTGATTAGCTACGTTAATCTGCACCTATAAACTCTTTACATTCTGGTGTAGACTGAACGTGATGCGAATATACGCACAGTGTCAAAATCGAAAGGTTTCTTTCCTGTCAGTTCGTCAAAAAGCTATCAACATTCTTATTTTACAGAAATCATTTGAGGCCGAGGTCAGAGCAAAGATCATCTGGCTGCAATATCAAGATTCGGATAATGTTCAGCAACGAAGATCTAATACAGATAGGAAATATACAGTAAATGGCAGCACCCTTAAGAGTATTGATAGGCAAAGGGATCTGGGTGTACAGGTATACAGGTCACTGAAAGTGGCAATGCAGGCGGAGAAGGTAGTCAAGAAGGCATACGGCATGCTTGCCTTTATCGGCCGGGGCATTGAGTTTAAAAATTGGCAAGTCATGTTGCAACTTTATAGAACCTTAGTTAGGCCGCACTTGGAATATAATATTTAAATTTGTTCGCCACACTACCAGAAGGATGTGGAGGCTTTGGAGAGGGTAAAGAAAAGATTTACCAGGATGTTGCCTGGTATGGAGAGCATTTGCTACGAGGAGAGATTGGACAAACTTGGTTTGTTCTCACTGGAGGTTGAGGGGAGACCTGATCGAAGTCTACAAGATTGTGAAAGGCATGGACAGAGTGGATAGTCACAAGCTTTTTCCCAGGGCGGAAGAGTCAATTACTAGGGTATATCTGTTTAAGGTGCGTGGGGCAAGGTTTGAAGGAGATGTACGAGGCAGATTTTTTACGTAGAGACGTTTCTTTCCTGTCAGTGCGTCAAAAAGAAATCAGCATTTCTTATTCGCAGAAACCATTTGAGTTTGAGGTCAGAGCAAAGATAATATTGTTGTAATGTCGAGATTCGGATAATGTTCAGCAACGAACTGAAATCATACAGGATTTCCCTCATCTTCCATGAGAAAGCTTAACGAATGCTGCTTCCCTGTTTCGGACCGGGGACTTTTTGTGTTTTAGGCGAACGGGATAACCACTCCACTGCAGAAACAAGTGATAGCATTGGGGCCTCAATGGGCCTGACTACAATGTTTAACTCCACTATGTTGCTGCAGGTTTGAATGGTATGATTGAGGGCCCATGTCACTTAATACAAGAGTTTTCAACCTGATATCTCAACTTATCTTGTTCTTCAAAATTAAAAAGAGTTCGTCCGGCAAATGTCTAAGAAAGCATTGATTTGTGCTCAATCATCAATGCTTCATTCTTATCTTCCTGCAAATAATTTCAACCAACTGTACTCAGCATTTGTTTCATAGAATCATAGAATCAGTGCAGAAAAGGTATTCGATCGAACAAATCAGCAGCGACGCCAGAATATCATAACCAGGCCATTTCCCTCGTTTGCCCCGCAACGCTACTCCTTTCCCATGGCTATTCAATCTAACCAAAGGGCAATTTAGCATGCCCAATCCACCTTGGATCTTCATTCAATTTTTAATATCAATACAGTTATTCAATATGTATGTCCAAATTCTGAATTTAATATCTCTGGAATATACAATCGGTCTGACTGCATTGTTCAACTCCGCTCTATTGCTGCAGATTCGAATGGTTGGAATGAGAGTCCATGTACCTCAGTGCAAGCAGATAACCTTTACTTTCAACGTGATGTCTCAACTTGTCTCGAATTTCAAAATTTAAAAGCGCTCATCGGACAAATATGTAAGGGAGCAATGATTTCCGCTCAATCATTGATGCATCATTCTCATGTACGATCGATTAACTTCAAACAGTTATATCGAGTATTTGTTCGGTAATCAACATTTAATATCAATCCATTTATTTAACACAGATGTCTTCATTGCGGATTGAATATGTCTGAAATACATAGCATTGAATTGCAAACATTATTGACCAACAAAATAAATCGAGTCACGGGTAATACACATCCCATGGTGCTTGTTTGAGTTTGACCATGATCAGCTTTTAAACCAAATCAAATATCTTTAAAGGGAAGAGATTCAAGAATGATCTGTTAGTTATACTTGATCCCTCTTTATTCTGTGTGACAAACATTCTGGCCCCTAAATCTCGTTCATCTATAGGAGATCCAGAAGGTCCGCTTTGATTCTCGATTTCCTCTTCTGTCTGAGAGGTTTTCCCTATTTCGTTATTATGAAGAACAATTTTAAAAAGATGCTTCAGGAAAATGTGCTCCATTTCCTCTCGTTCAGTTACAGTATCACTTGTATCTGTATTTTTGAGCACACAATACTATTAGACATGTTTCAGTTGGTGATGAAGTATGTTAGTCTGCATTTATAAACCTATTAAATTCTGGTGTGGACTGAAAATATTGCTAATATGTGCACGGTTTTAAAATAGGAACATCTATTTCCTCTCATCGCGTCATGAAAATACAAGATTCCTGATTTTGCTGAAAGCTTTTGAGGCCGAGGTGAGCGCAAATATAACATGGCTGTAACATCGAGTTTCGGATAATGTTCAGCTACAGTCTGAAATTATACAGACTTCCCTCAACCTTAATGAACACATTTCATTCATGCTTCTGCTCGATTTCGAACGTGGGCCCTTGCGTGCGTGAAGCAAATGCAACCAGCACTACACCACGGAAACTGTTAGCTGCTCTGTAGCCCAATGGGGCTGTCTTGAAATGTTCCAAAATTCATTGGGAATGCTGGAGACACATTAATCTAAGAATGATTGAAAATGGTTGACAATGGCACAGAACGAGGAGAGGCCCATCAATCCATCAGATCTTTGCGAATTATTTTATGAGGAGCTAAACAATTGAAATGACGTTGCGGGATTGGTGGGTCGATGGGCCTGTTCCTGTCCTGAGCTGGTCTTTGTTCCAATTTCAATTTCCTCCTCTAATTCCATGAAGTTGATGTTTCTCCCTTTGAAGTCATTGCAAAATCCCCATTTGAAGAAGGAGTTTCTGCGGAATCCATGTACAATTTGCGTAAACAACCTTTCCCTTACCCAATGGCAGTAAGTATTGGATTTAGCTTCCCGATATAGTTTTCAATATAAACATATATTTATTTATGCAATTGATTTCATATCGATTTTAGAAAACGAATTTAAATCTGATGAGGCATCTCCTCATTATTTCTGAATTATATCTAAAATAACTACATTTACTCCACAACCTTCCACAGAGTGTGGAATATAACCGACGAGAATGAATCACCTGCACCTGAAGCAGTCTTCTTGTGTGGTCCTCCTGTGTCCTGAACATCCGATCCGAGAACCTCGAGAATCGATGGAGAATCTGTCTTATTCTCACGGACTTCACATAGGGCAATACAGTGGCACGGCGGTTAGCACTGCTGTTTCACAACACTCGGGACCCAGGTTCAATTGAAATTCCTCCTTAGTGTACACGAACAGGCGGCGGAATGTGGCGACGAGAGGATTTTCACAGTAAGTTGAATTATTAATTGCAGTATTAATGTAAGCCTGGTTGTGACACTAGTAAATATGTTTTGGACACGGACACATCCAGAATATGTTTGGCGTTAAAAATAAATGCATCCATTATTGCTTAGTCTGCAAAAGGGTCCACGTCGATTTGTCAATCAATGGTCAGCATTGATGAGAAATAGATTTCTGGCTGCTCCTGTTGTTAAAATGTCGTGTTCCATCGCAATGAATATCTAACACGATATTGCCGCAGTTACACCACACCAGGGAATTCCAGTTCAGGAAGTTTACTCTGGAGCTCGCACGCTTTTTACGTTGCCAATGAGTTCATTTCTCTTTTGTGTGTCAATGGCTGTGCTCATCTGCTTGGTTATCTTTCTTAGTGATTGTCCGTGTGTCTCGTGGAACAAGCTGCCAGAGGGAGTAGTAGAGGCCGTTACAAGTTTATCTTTTAAAAAGCATTTTGACAGTTACATGGGTACGATGGATATAGAGGGATATGGGCCAAATGCGGGCAATTCGGATTAGCTTAGGGGTTTATAAAAAAGGGCGGCATGGACAATTTGGGCCGAAGGGCCTGTTTCCATTTGTAAACCTCTATGAATCTATGTTTGAATCGATCGGTTTGGGAATCTATCACTTAGTTTACATGTCTCTGTGTTGATTCTGTGCAGTATCCGAGGCTTCCAGTGAACACGGAGGTGGAGGTATTCATGCATTATCATCGTTAGCAACGCAAACTAGTAGGTGTCAGAAGTCTGCAGAATAATTCTGGGTTTATAACGAGGGACGTTAGAATTGATGTCACTGTCTGGACATATATCTATATGGTTATATATCCTTATTCGTGTTGGTCTTTCCACGGGGCCGTGTGTGTATCTGTTCTCCGCATGTCTGCTGGGTTTCCTCGGATGCTGTGGTTTCCTCCCACAGTCCAAAGATGTGCGGATTAGGTGGATTGGTCATGATAAATTGACCCCTCGTGTCAGGGAGATTATGTGTGCGGTTACGGGAATAGGGCCTCGGTGGAATTGTGGTCGGTACAGAGTCGCTGGGCCGAATGGCCTCCTTCTGTTCTGTAGGGGTTCTATGATTCTATGATCTCCATAAGTGTCAGTCTTTGTAGGTTGCCGTGTGTGTACCTGTTTCCAATATGCGGCTCTGCTGTCCACGGGAGGGCGCTCTCTGATCACTTATGAAAGATCACGATCCCCTTCTGGAGGAAGCGACTGTTTGAAGATGTAAAGATGGGCGGAGAGATGGAGTCACCTTCGATCTCATAACATCCCCCTTACTGTTTCAACTACTCCAATTGCAGATTTGATGCAGACAGTGATCAGTCTCTCTGTTTCTGAACTCGAACCATGGGGGTGAAACTCTGTCTCACTCTGGTTATTGTCCTGATTACAGGTCTGTCATTTTGAACGTCTGCGTGAAATCCGCCAGTCACCACATTCATTCCCCATTTCCATCTCGAGGGGATTATTCCGTTGTTGTTACTCCTTCTAACCCGCTGCGGGTCTGTTCCCTATTTTCAGACATGAGTAACGGTGACTCAGTGTCCCAGTCAGAACCAGGAGTTGAAGCAGCAGAGGGTGAAGAATGAGCAATACCCGGCAGTTACTCGGGACAGAGTTTAACTGTACAACATTACCTGTTCTGGTATCGCCAGTATACACACCGAGCTCCTCGTTAACTGCTCAGAGCCGCTAATGTACCGAAACGGCTCCAGGCTTTTTACACTGCAGCGGGAATCTCAACCTGAAACAAAGCACTTTTCACTTGCCCATGAAAGATTTGAAGGTGACAGACAGCACCGTGTATTACTGTGCACTGAGAGCCACAGTACATGAAGCTTCATACAAAATCTGGCACAGGTCGATAGTCAATGATTCATTGTCAGGACAACACATGGGGTTAACCTTCAGAGAAAATTTACTCATAGTGAACGTGACAATACAGCCCCGTCTGAGTGTTTTCCCTCACTGAGGTTACTGATTGTCACTATTGGGAAATTTGACATGTTTTTACTCATATTACTATCACATCAAGGCCAATCGTTCCCCGATCCTTTCACACAAACCCGCAGATCTCCCAGGTGAACAATGTCATCCATCTGTACTTTAAATGTTCCAGATCAGTTAACTGTGTGACAGACCACACCTTCCAAAAGTGATCAAATATCAAAGGCAGACTCAGAGTTGTCACATGTTGAAGTCGCTGAGTTAAAATTATTGACTGTAACATGTGTACTTTATAAACAAAAGCCCCCAGTTGCAAACAGTCGAGGTAACAATATTGGACGGATATTTTGCTGGTGCTTAAAGTCCACAAATGCTGATGCGGTGAGTTATTTAATCAATTTTGGCTTTCACTCGAGGTGTCAGAACTGCTTTGTAGAAAGTTAAACAATTTTTATTTTGCTGGTTGCTAATGTGCAGGCTCGTTGGTCTAGGGGTATGATTCTCGCTTAGGATATCTCGCCCCATTAGCATGCGAGAGGTCCCGGGTTCAAATCCCGGACGAGCCCCTCATTTGTTTCGTTTTGACCAAAATATTGTGTTCAAAAGGAGATATTGTGATTTGTTTCAGGTGCAAAAGGCGGGATGGCTTTCTGCTGACTGGCTCCGAAAAAGAGTCATAAAGGCACAGAATTTTACAGCACGGATAGAGCCCACTCGGACACCCACATGGCAGGCGCGGACACCCATCATGTCTGCGCCTGCCACGTGACAGCTGGGCGGGAAGCGTTCGTTCTGATTCTCGCTCCACAGGTACTTCCAGAAATACTGACATAACCCAGTATTTTCTGTTTTTATTTCAGATTTTGAAAGTCCGCAGTGTGCGGCATTATATTAGACTTTGGGCTGACAGGTGGCAAGTAACATTCGCGCCACACAAATGCAAGACAATGTCCATCACCAACGCGAGAAAATCTAACCATCGCCTCTTGACAGTCAACAGTTTTTCCATCACTGAATCCCCCACTGTTAACATCCATACGGTCAGCATTGGCCAGATACTCAATTGGACTCGGCACATAAACACAATGGCTACAAGAGCAGGTCAGGGGCCAGGAATACTGCGGCGAATAACTCACCGCCTGACTCCCCAGAGCCTGTCCACCATCGACAAGGCACAAGTCAGGAGCGTGATGGAATATTCCCACCTCGCCTGGATGGGTGCAGCTCCAACAACACTCAAGAAGATTGACATTATCCAGGACAAAGCAGCCCGCTTGATTGGCACCACATCCTCAAGCATTCAATCCCACCACAACCGACGTTCAGTAGCAGCGATGTATATTATCTAAAAGATACACAGCTGCAATTCACCAAAGATCCTGAGACAGCACCTTCGAAACCCATGACCACTTCCATCCAGAAGGAAAAGGGTAGTAGACACATGGGAACATCACCACCTGCAAGTTCTCCTCCAAGTCACTCACCATCCTGACTTGGAATTGTATTGCCATTCCTTAGCATGGCCTTATTCTGTGGTGTACTCATTTTCTGATTTAGTGCGTACCTCACCCTGAGGCCGTGAACCGCAAAGTATTTTCTCATTTCTCATTTCTGACATCTCTCCCTCAATGTCAACAAAACGGAGATTGTCATTGACTTCAGAAAGCGTAGAGGAGAACATGCCCCTGTCTTCATCAAAGGGAACGAAGTGGAATGGGTCGGGAACTTCAGGTTTTTAGATCTCCAGATCAACAACAACCTGTCCTGGCCTCCCATGCCGACACTATGGTAAAGAAAGCCCATCAACGCCTCTACTTTCTCAGAAGACTTAGGAAATTTGGCATGTCAGCTATGATTGTCACCAAGGTTTACAGGCGCACCATAGAAAACATTCTTTCTAGTTGTATCACAGCTTGATATGGCTCCTGCTCTGCCCAAGACCGCAATAACCTACAAAAGGTCGTGAATGTAGCCCAATCCATCACTCAAAACAGCCTCCCATCCATTGATTCTGTCGACGCTTCCTGCTGCCTCACGTGTGCGGAACTTGGTTATCAGTAAAGAGATTAAAAGGGAAGGTCTGTGATAGAGAGCATAACAGGATGGATTAACTGACACAAGGAATGATGGACAAGGGCAACATTGGCTGGTTCTCATTATTTTTAAACTTTGCTGCTTTCCTGGGTGAACTCCAGCTCTCCATTCCTCTGGCAGCGTCACCAATCAAACTGAGTCTTTCTCTATCCCACTTTGTTAATGTCACAGTTACTGCTTTTTGAACGAAGACTGCTTGGAATCAGTCTAAGTCAAATAGATTACTGCTAAATTCAGTGAGAAGTTTCTTGTCATTCAGCACGATATTTTTATCCAGAAATGAGTGATATTTCTGTGTGCAAATGGTTAAATCTGACCCATTACCACCCAGATTTTACCTTCTATCAACATCTCCATCGTCAGCGCTTTGCAGGCTATCACTGTCTTTCACTATCAGTATTTGTTCTCGACCTGACCCTGTTGCCCACATGACATTTCCAACTCGGAAGCAAAAATACAAATCTGACTCCACTGTTTCTGGCTGAGCTGCTTTCGAGCAGAAAGTATTGAAGGTTTGTTTATCAAAGCATTTAAACCTTTATATATCGAAGCCAGTCTGCGACCCTGAAAGGGCTGAACCCTAACCACTGGATCACCAGGATCTCATCTTCTTGATTCTCCCAAATACTTACGACAGGAATGTGCACAGTGCCAATTATCGACATTCATACACTCCTACCTGTCTCTTAAGACATTAAATTGTTCATATTTTCACACTGGCTTCCAGTGTGACGAAAGCAGAGCTGTGATATGCTGATGTTAGAACATAGAACATAGAACAGTACAGCACAGAACAGGCCCTTCGGCCCACGATGTTGTGCCGAGCTTTGTCTGAAACCCAGATCCAGCTATTTCCTCCCTATCATCCCGAAGTACTCCATGTGCCTATCCAATATCTTCTTAAATGTTCCTAAAGTTTCTGACTCCACTATCCCTGCAGGCAGTCTATTCCACACCCCAACCACTCTCTGAGTAAAAGACCTACCTCGGACATCCTTCCTATATCTCCCACCATGAACCCTATAGTTATGCCCCGTAGTTACCACTCCATTCACCCGAGGAACTAGTCTTTGAACGTTCACTCTATCTCTCCCCCTCATCATCTTATAAACCTCTATCAAGTCTCCTCTCAACCTCCTCCGCGCCAAAGAGAAAAGCCCAAGTTCCCTCAACCTTTCCTCATAAGACCTACCCTCCAAACCAGGCAGCATCCTGGTAAATCTCCTCTGCACTCTTTCCAGTGTCTCCACATCCTTCTTGTAGTGAGGTGACCATGTTGTTCAGCATTTTTAACACAACAGGTTTATAAAAGTTCGATGCTAACATTGCTCTTTAAACGTGGTGAACTACTGTGAAATATAATGCAGTTGAAGGTAGCTTACTCATTTTTGCGGAAGGAATCAGCAAGGGCAATGTAAATATGAATTGCTGTGGGTAATTGACGGAATTGTGCAATGGGACTGATATTTCGCCCTGCTGTTCAAATTGGCACAGGTACTGAGCGACCATTTTCAGATTGCTCCCGCGTGCTGGGTTCCGTGGTGTAATGGTGAGCACTCTGGACTCTGAATCCAGCGATCCGAGTTCAAATCTCGGCGGAACCTTGCTTTAATTTGCAGATGATGGATCTGCTGAAGGGCGTTTAATTTTCTCACCAAGTCCAAATCGAGAGGACAATTTGTCAGCCACTTCAGCTGCTGTTATAATGCACATTGCTGAACCTCTGGCGCCAGATGCCTGCAACATCAGTGCTTTTCATCTTTTCGCTACTCTTTACCTCCTCTGTTGAAAGATAGAAGCAGTTGGTGTCACACAATAGCAATTAGATTGGAGTCTGGCAATTATTGAGCAAAATGTGTGTGTGTGCGTGTGAGTGCGTGAGAGAGAGAAAGAGAGACGGTGCGTGTGTGTGTGTTCTGGAGAAAAGACTGCTGTCGATTCCATGGTGTAATAGTTCGCACTCTGGCCTCTCGCCTCCGAATTCTGGTTTAAATTGGGACGGATGAGTGAATGAGTGACACATGTAGGTGGACCCCCTGCCACTGTGGTGACTCTGCTTCTCAGCCCTTTGTGTTCTTGAGCAATTGTTCTCTGGAGCTGATGCAATGACGCCAGGAGAGTCATTCACTGCATCGTCTGCAATGTGATTGTGGTGGAATTTGCTGAAATTTCCTCAGTGTTTAGTTTTCCACTTTCTGAGAATTAAAAATGAAATGCGCTTCAGCAAACTCATCATCGCCTTTAGCAAATAAAAAACAATCTTTCACCGAGTTCTGAACTCCGCTTACTGCATTCGGAGTCCAGAGTGCCCACCATCACACCACAGAAACAGGAACAGAGCCACCTGATGCAAATGGTTACTCAAAGCATGTGACCTTTTTCATTCAATGTGGCAGCAACAGCAAGTGGGTCAAATGCTTTGAGTGACCATTTGCAGCCGGCTGCTATGTTGTAGGTCCTCTGGTCTAATGGTGACCACTCTGAATCCAGCGAATCGAGTTTAAATTTAGGCGGACCCTTGCTCTTCTTTGCCATTGTTGAGGATTGATTTGTCGATGGATCTTTTATTTCAGTTCCTCATAAAGCAGGAATCGGGAGGACAATTTGTCAGCCAGTTCAACTTCCATTACATTGCACAATGCTGAGCCTCCGGCGATAGATGCCGACATCAGCAATATTTTTTTCATCTTTCGCTACTCTTTAAATCATCTGTTGAAAGAAAGAAGCAGTTGGTGTCACACAACAGCAACCATTCGACTGGAGACTGGCAATTATTGAGCAAGTGTGTGTGTGTGTGTGTGTTTTGGGAGCAAGGTCTGGTGTCATAGGTCAGAGTGCTGTCGTTTCCTTGGTGTAACGCTTAGCAATCTGGACTCTCGCCGTCCGACTTCTTGTTTAAATTGCGACAGATGAGTGAGTGACTGACACCCGGAGGTGGATCCCCTGCAAAATATATTTTGAATTAGGAACATCTTTTGGAATGATTGATCCTCATTTTGTTTCATTTTATGTCAAATAGGGTGAAACATTCTTGTATCTTATTTTTAAAACCTCAGCCCTTTAACTATTTAAACAGGTAAAATTCAGTCCAAGAAAACTAATCCACATTGAACTCGAAAAAGAAACACTGAAGTTACTGAAAATCCCGTCTCAAAACAGAAAATATTGGAAACACTCAGCAGGTCAAACGTCGTCTTTGGAGAGGGAAACAGAGTGAATGTTTCGGGTCGTTGACGTTATATCCAAAATGGAAGAAGTTAGAGATTTAATGGTTTACAAGCAACTACAGAGTGAATGACAAAATGAGGGCAAGAACTATTTTTATGACCTTGTGACAGGATGTAAGGTTGGAGTGACTGAATGGCAATGGCGATGATTATTGTTTCCACTGACACAATCTCCCAGATCTTGTTTCCAATCTCGCTCAAAATGAGAAGAAAGCTTCTTGCTGAATTAAGCATTAAACTCTTCGACTGCCAGGGAAGCAGAGATCACTTTAACTCATTAAAGTGGTTATTGTGAAATTCATAGAGCGGCATGGTGGGACAGTGCTTAGCACTGCTGTCTCTCAGCGCCAGGGACCTGGGTTCGATTCCCGGCTTGGGTCACTATCTGTGTGTGGTCTGCACATTCTCCCCGTGTCTGCGAGTGTTTCATCCCACAATAGGAAAGATGTGCTGGTTAGGTGCATTGACCCGAAGAGGCGCTGGAGTCCGGTGACGAGGAGAATTTCACAGTAACTTCACTCATGTAAGCCTTCCTTGTGACTGCTAAATAAACTTTAAAACAAAGCGGGATGGAAAAAGGTTCAGTTTGAACGGCGACACTGCTGGAACTTAACCCAGTAAAAACAGAGCACAACGTGGGACTCAAATGCACGACCCTGAGCGAGACGGACACATATCAGAACATATAATAAAATGCATGGAGACAAATATGGCTTTTCCATCTGGTATCTCAGTTCATTCCAATTAGAAAGTTGACGATTAATCAACCGGCAGAATCTTTGCGGTTAGAATGCATTCCTCTCAATGATCAACAACTTCATTCACATCTTGCACTTCTCAGCTGGATCTCCTTCCAAACATTGCAAACTCCTCTTACATCTTTCGCCTTAATATTTTTGATCTAAATGCTCAAACCAGGTGCGGAAACAGCATCTCAGTATGCCCGGAGTCAAACTATCGCCCCATTTTCAGACTTTTCCATCTGACCATCTCTCAGCCCAAAATCATCCCACTGAGTCTCTCCTCCCCGCACAACCGCCTCATCACAGGATTAAATCCAGTGAACGTTGGTTAAACATAGACAGCGAGAGAATAGAGGTTGCAAAGAGCAAAAGAGGGAACAGTGATCGATGCACAGACAGAGAGACGGAAAAGTGAAAGAGTCAGAGACAGGTCTCCAGCGCCAAAAAGAGACAGATAGGGAAAGAGAGTGAAGCAATCACCCGCAACTCAATATACAGAAAACAACTGTCGGAACCCTCAAGCATGGGGTCCTCTGAATGGGTGAATAAGGATTAAATGAATGTCTGCAAGCATTGTCTGGATCCTCTGTGAGTGTGTTGTGCGAACAGAATTTGATTTGATTCATTGTCACATGTATTAACATACAGTGAAAAGTATTGTTTCTTGCGCGTTATACAGACAAAACATACAATTCATGCAGCAGGAAACGAGAGAGTGCAGAACGTAGTGTTACAGTCATAGCTAGGGTGTAGATTAAGATCAACTTAATGCAAGGTAAGTCCATTCAAAAGTCTGACAGCAGCAGGGAAGAAGCTGTTCTTGAGTCGGTTGGTACGTGACCTCAGACTTTTTGTGTCTTTTCCGGAAGGAGGCTCTCAAACTATACACGTGAGCTCTTGTTCTTGATTGCCCCACAAGAAGAAACTTTTGGTCTACCTTTTCTTTATCAATCCATTTGGAATTTTATATACCTCTATCAGATCCCCTCCTCATCCTTCTAAACGTTAGCATTTAGTGGGAACATTTCACCTCACTATCAATTCCATGACTCAGCGAATTCAAACCCTGTTGTCATTGGCTTAAGGAGGCAATTATGTTCCATCCAAACAGGACATTTTGAAGGAGAAACGTGTCACAAGTTAAAAAGATCTGAGGGGAAAATAGTGAGCAAACGGACATATGTGAAGTCAGTTTGAAAAACACAGTTCACCGGTGCCGTGGTATCCAGTGGCTTGTGTTCAGCACTCCCCTTGTGATGTCTTGTTTCAATTCCCGCTTTGGAAAAGAAGAATATTTGATCTCAGCAAACCATTAATAATGATCTGACTTACTCTCTGATCGAAAACAGATCTACTAGAATCAGCCGAGTGAGGTTTGCAAGTTTATATCAGAGCTGGAAATTTCACATGTGCAACAGTTCAAGAACAAACACAGAAAGAGAAGGACAGTGATAGGGTGCATCCTACGAACGATTGAGACGTTGTTGCAAGGTAAAATCTGTCTGGTAATTAGTCAGATTTTACCGTTTACGTTGACACTGAATAATGAAACTTTTTCCCGCACTCTGCATTGAAAAGCATTTGGAAATATTTCTGTCCAGTTTCGAACCGTCGGAAGCGAAAGTGATAATTGCACTGGAGTGTTTGTTATATGTCGTCATTGGCTGAACACATCACTGGCGCAGAGACAGAAGGCGCCATTTTGCAGGAGAAAGCTGTTTGTGGCGAAAGTGGCGTGAAAATTAAAGTAACAAAAGCAGCGTGGATAAATTAAATTCTAAAACACGCTGTAAGCTGCTGGTCTGGTGGTTAGAGTTTGACTCTTTCCCTGCTGTTTAGATTACTGATCTGGAATTGAAGATTTATTGCTCTCATCCAAACTGTGAAAACAAATGTGAGTTATTGCCTGGATGAAGATGAAAAATATAATTTCGCCTCGTGCCCTGAAGTGCAGACCCTGAGCAAATTCAACAGGAGGTTCCCTTGTCATTTCTGGCAGGAAATTGGGAAGAGACGAGCTTAAGGACAGTTTAAATGATGCCAACCCTTCACTGCAGCTCATTGTGTTTCTGACGTGAGGTGATTTCTGTTTGTTGCGCAGCTTAGGTTTACCTGAATCAGTGAAGGAGCAGGCTCATGCCTCCTGTTGGCCTTTCCAAACTCCATTGCTTTTAATGAATTTCAGTAACATTATCATTAAATAACATGATCGCGGTGCATTTCAACGTGGTAGCGTGGCCGAGCGGTCTAAGGCGCTGGATTAAGGCTCCAGTCTCTGCGGAGGCGTGGGTTCGAATCCCACCATTGCCAAAATAGATTTGAGTTTTGGTCTAACAGCTCAGATAGAATGCAGGAGTGCGTGCGGTGTCGTTTTCGTCATGAACAACGAGCAGGGACATTACCAACTTAAAACGTTGTTGGGGTAAAGCAGCGTGTGTTCAAGTGGCTCCTTTCGAGAGCACACACAGGCTGAATTTCTGACTGCGGAGTCAAACAACCTGATGAAGGAGCAGTGCTCCTGAAAGCTCGCAATTCCAAATAAGCCTGTTGGACTTTAACCTGGTGTTGTGAGAATTCTTACTGTTCCCACTCCAGTCCAACGCCGGCATCTTTGCATCATGATATAAATAACAGGATTACAAACAGTGAGACTGTATTCCCTGCCCAGGAATTAAGGTGCTGGACTTGAACTTTCGAAGTGAAGTTCAAATCCTATCATGTACACGTCCCATCATTCCTCGTTCTAACCAGATATTTTCAGAATTAACCTGGCTCTTGTGATAACCACCGAACTACAGAAACACGGTGTGATGACCTCAGGGCAAGCAGATCCGGTTTACTGGAGAAACAACCACACTGGCTCCAGAAGCCCATCTTTTGCCCACAGCAATTGATATGACATTGTCTCTGCTGGTTTCTCCTGTCAAAATGAGTAATGATACATCCTACTACATTAAAGTTTCGTAATAACATGTTCGAGAAAAAGTATTCATGACGTGTAAAACAAATCAACCGAACACCTGACATTTGCGGCATTTGATCACTTTCCCCCACAAATGCTGCTGCCTCGAATTCAATGCCTCAGAACACCCACCAACGCTTTTAACAGAGGTGATCCCTATCAGATCTGGTGCTGCAGGGAACGGAATTAATGGAGTAGGATTGGCTCACATGTCCCATGGAGTCTCCTCCACAATTTAAGGAGATCATGACGAATCCCAGGAATCAACATCAATTTCCAAGTATCCTGATGGCCCTTCATTCCCTTAGATCCCAAAAATATCTCCCCCTGAAACTTCAATATTCTAATTAACTGAGGATCTACAGACCTCTGATGAAGGGTCATCCAGACGCGAAACGTTGGCTCTGCTCTCTCTCCATAGATGCTGCCAGACCTGCTGAGATGTTCCAGCATTGTCTGTTTTTGTTACAGATTCCAGCATCCGCAGTATTTTGCTTTCACCGCCACCATTTACATTCCCTTTGATTTTTTTTTCCATCACAACTTTGTCAACTCTTACCCACGGCTCTCACCCTCACCCCCCGCATCTCCCACACTTAAAGTATAAATCTCGTCCTGTTTTACTGTCTTCAGCTTTGATGACTGACCAGACAGACTTGAAATGTTGGCTCTATTCTCTCTCCAGAGATGCCGTCATGCCTGTTGAGATTTTCCAGCATTTTAAGTTTTTCTTTTACATTCCAGAATCTGCAGTAATTTGCTGTTGACTGAAGGAGTCATTCGTGTTCCATCAAAACATGAGGTTTTTTTTCCCCCAAACCTTTCTCGAGTATTGAAAAAACGCAGCAATGTATTGGTCAGATTAAAATGCTTGCTTGCATCTTCCCTGGTGGTCTAGTGGTTAGGATTTGGCGCTTTCACCGACGCGGCCCGGGTTCGATTCCTGGTCAGGGAATGTAGATTTTATTGCTGCCGAGGAGGGGCTGAAATTACTTCCTGATCTAAAACAGGAGTGATCATTGTGCCAGTTTGAACTACCTGGAGAAACAAAATAAACCCACTTGCACAATCCCGTCAATTGTCCCCGAAACCTTTCCAAGTTTCATTGCTTTTATTGAATTTCAGTAACATTATCATTAAATAACATGATCGCGATGTATTTCGAAGTGGTAGCGTGGCCGAGCGGTCTAAGGCGCTGGATTAAGGCTCCAGTCTCTGCGGAGGCGTGGGTTCGAATCCCACCGCTGCCAAAATCGATTTGCGTTTTGGTCTAACAGCTCAGATTAAGTGCAGGAGTGCGTGCGGTGTCGTTTTCGTCATGAACAACGAGCAGGGACATTACTAACTTAAAACGTTGTTGGGGTAAAGCAGCGTGTGTTCAAGTGGCTCCTTTCGAGAGCGCACACAGGCTGAATTTCTGACTGCCGAGTTGAACAACCTGATGAAGGAGCAGTTCTCCTGAAAGTTCGCAATTCCAAATAAGCTTGTTGGACTTTTAACTGGTGAGAATTCTTATTGTACCCACTCCAGTCCAACGCCAGCATCTTTGCATCATGATATAAATAACAGATTACAAACAGTGAGACTGTATTCCCTGCCCAGGAATTAAGGTGATGGACTTGAATTTTCTAACTGAAGTTCAAATCCTATCATGTACACTTCCCATCATTCCTCGTTCTAACCAGATATTTTCAGAATTAACCTGGCTCTTGTGATAACCACCGAACTACAGAAACACGGTGATGACCTTGGGGCAAGCAGATCCGGTTTACTGAAGAAACAACTAGACTGGCTCCAGAAGCCCATCTTTTGCCCACAGCAATTGATATTACATTGTCTCTGCTGATTTTTCCTGTCAAAATGAATAATGATACTTCCTACTGCATTAAAGTTTCGTAATAACATGTTCGAGAAAAAGTATTCATGACGTGTAAAGCAAATCAACTGAACACCTGAAATTTGCGGCATTTGATCACTTTCCCCCACAAATGCTGCTGCCTCGAATTCAGTGCCTCAGAACACTCATCAACGCTTTTAACAGAGGTGATCCCTATCAGATCTGGTGCTGCAGGGAACGTAATTAGTGGAGTAGGATTGGCTCACATGTCCCATGGAGTCTCCTCCGGAATTTAAGGAGATCATGACGAATCCCAGGAATCAACATCAATTTCCAAACGTATCCTGATGGCCCTTCATTCCCTTAGATTCCAAAAATATCTCCCCCTGAAACTTCAATATTCTCATTAAAAGAGGATCTACAGACCTCTGGCGAAGGGTCACCCAGACTCGAATCGTTGACTCTATTCTCTCTCCGTAGATGCTGCCAGACCTGCTGAGATGTTCCAGCATTGTCTGTTTTTGTTTCAGATTCCAGCATCCGCAGTATTTTGCTTTTACCGCCACCATTTACATTCCCTTTGATTTATTTTCCATCACAACTTTGTCAACTCTTCCCCACGGCTCCCACCCTCACACAACATATCCCACACTTAAAGTATCAATCTTGTCCTCTTTTCCTGTCTTCGGCTTTGATGACTGACCATACAGATTTGAAATGTTGGCTCTATTCTCTCTCCAGAGATGCCGTCATGCCTGTTGAGATTTTCGAGCATTTTAAGTTTTTCTTTTAAGTTCCAGCATCTGCAGTAATTGGCTGTTGACTGAAGGAGTCATTCGTGTTCAATCTAAACATGAGGTTGTTTTTTCCCGACAAACCTTTCTCGAGTGTTTGAAAAACGCTGCAATGTATTGGTCAGATTAAAATACTAATTTATATCTTCCCTGGTGGTCTAGTGGTTAGGATTTGGCGCTTTCACCGCCGCGGCCCGGGTTCGATTCCCGGTCAGGGAATGTAGATTTTATAGCTGCCGACCAGCACATGATTTAGGAGGGGCTGAAATTACTTCCCGATCGATAACAGGAATGATCATTGTGCCAGTTTGAGCTCCCTGGAGAAACAAAATAATCCCATTTGCACAATCCCGTCAATTGTCTCCGCCAATTTTTCATTACATTCCCCTTGCTGCTTCCTCCTGTCAAAATGAATAATCATGCATTCTGCTCCACTAAATTTCACTGTAGCTCACCACATTCACAGATCATTCGTAACCTCTGCCTCTTCTGTAGCTTCTTGTGGTAAATCTGCTGAACAACATCAGAGATTTGTATCTCATTGTTCATCATTACTGTCTCCATTGCTTCATTCCAGGTCACGGTCGCTACAGACATAGTCACACAGTCATTCTACCTTCTGCAGCAAATGATATACTCTTCCTTTGCTATCAGATACTTTCACCTCCAGAAACTGATTACATGATAAGTAAAATGTTCTGTTTCGTTGACAGTTTATCATCAATCCCGGGCCTTGGAGGTGAATGGATTGACTCTGAACGACTTGACCACCTGGCCTCCAGCATCACCAGCTAAATGTTGCCTTATCCATCACTCCTTGTTTCATTGAATCATCCTCCCTAGCTTTATATCACCGAACATCCGTTTTGTTCTTTTCACAGGTTGATTCATGGCGTTACCATCAGAAAATGTTGGAAATACTCGGCAGGTCAGTTAATGTTTCGTGGCAAATGCGTGATTATTTCTGAAAGTTGAATTACCCTGAAATTGAAAACATTTGGAAATTTTTCAGTAAAGGTGAAATACTGCTCATGCTGGAACCTGAAACACAAAAAAAAGTACTTGAAAATCTCAGCAGGTCTGGCAGCATCTGTGAAGAGAGAACAGAGCCAATGTGTCGAATCAGGAAATCTGATGAAGGGTCATCCAGATTTGAAACGTTTGTTTCCTCACAGATTTTTGTCAATCCTGCTGAGATTTTCCACCATTTTCTATTCCTGTTTAATAAGTTTCTGCTCAGGATTGAACCAGAAATCTGCATGTGTACGGCGCCCGTGATAAGTACCACACTGCAGAAAGGCTGCGATGCAATGATGTAAGGAAACTGGCTCCACAAACACGTCAATTACCTACAGCAATTTATATTTGCATTGTGTCTGCTGGTACCTCCTGTTAAAATGTTTAACAATACATTCTACTGTGTAGAATTCGTGTGATAACACGCACGACCTACCTTGCATTAAATTGATCTTTCTCTACATCCAAGCTATGACTGTAACAATACGTTCAGCACTCTCTTGTTTCCTTCTCGATGAATGATATGCTTTGGCTGTGTAGCGCGAAAAAAAAATGCTTTCCACTGTATGCTAATGCATGTGACAATAATAAATCAAAGTTACTCTATGAAGTTAATTAATTGAACATTTAGCAGTGAAGGGCTTCGATCACGCATCTTAACCAACGCTACTACCTTGAATTCAGGACCTGAGACTTCAATGCTGTCAGCAGAATCCATTGGTACTGGATCTGATATTGACAGTGAACAGAACCAATGAAAGAAAACTGGATTACATGTCCCATTGAGCCTCCTCCACGACAGAAACAAGGCAGATCCGCAACCTCAACCCCAATTTCCCAGCTTATCCCAATAGGTCTTCATTCCCTTAGATTCCAAAATCACTCGAACTCAAACTTCAATATCCTCAGCGACTGAGGATCCACGCACCTCTGGGCAGCTGCAGAATACTAAAGATACACAAGCGTTTGGGAGAAGAAATGTCTCCTTACCTCAGTCATAAATGGCTGGCACCTGACCCAGAGAATGTAGGTCCAGAGTGCCTGACCGAGACACTTGTCGCCATCCTTACCCACTTACCCTCACACATTTACCATGGCTCATCCATCTGACCGACATCAGCTGCACCGTGAGTGAGAGAGTGAAAGCAGAAATATGACTGTGGCGATTTTACTGAGCGCATTTTCTTTTTTGGAAAAAAACATATTTTGTTGGATCCATATTCAGTTCATATTCAACAACGAAATACAATCTGGGAACTTTCAAGCAGTAAATTTCGATCGTGTTCGACCCTGTTTCGAATCGGAGAGCCTATCCTATATGATAAGCCTCACACTATAGAAACTCTGCTCATGACCAATGTGACCGGCCTAGGATATCAAACCGTGCAGTCTGATTGCAATTTAGAACCTTGCGTGGGTCCTTAATTATGCTGGCTGCTTTGCCGAGGCAGCGGGAAGAGCCAATGGATGGGAGGCAAGTTTGCGTGATGATCTGAGCTACGTTCACGACCCTTTGTAGTTCCTGGCGGTCCAGGGTAGAGCAGGAGCCATACCAAAATGTGATACAACCAGAAAGAATGCTTTCTATGGTGCATCTGCAAACGTAGGTGAGAGTCGTAGCTGACATGACAAATTTCCTTAGTCTTCTGAGAAAGTAGAGGCGTTGGTTGGCTTTCTTAACTATAGTGTCAGCATGGGGCGACCAGGACAGGTTGTTAGTGATCTGGAGACCTAAAAACCTGAAGCTCTCGACCCTTTCTACTTCGTCTCCGTTGATGTAGACAGGGGCAATTTCTCCTCTACGCTTCCTGAGGTCGATGACAATCTCATTCGTTTTGTTGACATTGAGGGAGAGATTATTGTCGCCGCGCCAATTTCATCAGATTCTCTATCTCATTCTTGTACTCTGTCTCGTCATTGTTTGAGATCAGACCCCCTACGGTGGTGTCGCCAGCAAACTGGAAAATCGAATTGGAGGGGAATTTGGCCACACAGTCATGGATATATCAGGAGTGTAGTAGGGGGCTGAGAACACAGCCTTGTGGGGCACCGGTGTTGAGGATGACCGTGGAGGAGGTGCTGTTGCCTTTCCTTACTGATTGTGTCCTGTGGGTTAGGAAGTTGAGGATCCAGTCGCAGAGGAAGGAGCCGAGGTCCAGGCCATGGAGTTTGGAGGTGAGTTTCGTCGGAATAAGGCTGAGCTGTCGTCAATAAATAGAAGTCTGACATAGGCGTCTTTGTTATCTAGGTATGCCAGAGTTGAGTGCAGGGCCAGGGAGATGGTGCCTGCTGTGGACCTGTTGCGGCGGTAGACGAACTGTAGTGGATCCAGGCAGTCCTGGAGGCTGGAATTGATTCGTGCTATGACTAGCCTTTCGAAGCACTTCATAATGATGGAAGTCAGAGCCACCAGACGGTATTGATTAAGGCACGCTGCTTGGATTTTCTTTGGTACTGGGATGATGGTTGTCTTCTTGAAACAGAAGTAAAGAGAGGTTGAAGATGTCTGCGAATACCCCCGCCAGCTGATCCACGCAGGATCTGAGTTCACGTCCGGGTACCCCATCCGGGACAGTCGCCCGTTGGGTTGAACTTCGAGAAAGCTGGTCCGACATCTGCAATGATGACCTCAGATACAGTTTCATCCAAGGCTCCCAGGGTGGAGGGAACGCATCGTTTCTGTCATGTAGTGATTACACATTCACCTAATCAAAGATTCCCTGTTGGAAAGCGGGCGGAAGTATATTTTTAACCTCAGAGTGAGGAAACGTGCAATAATTCACGTTTATTGTTCAATATTAACTGAATACTGTATCTTATACTGTGTTACACTTCCCCTTCCCCTTCACAGTTCTGTATTCAAACCCGACAGAACATTTTTCGCAGACTCTCCTTTCCAATCTGAATGTTCAGAAAGCTTCCCTCAAACCTCCACAGTCCGGCTGATTGCTGTTGATTTGTTTGTGATTATTAAAGGCTCCTGCAGCACCACTTCGGTGAATAACAGTCACGCGAAGCCACGTTTCAGACGGGGAAACAAACCCAACAATGATTCTCTATTCTCCGGCTCCACATTGAGTGAGACAGGGACAAGCAGCAGGATTTTAACCCGCAATCTCCAATCACCCGCTGACAGCAGAAAGGCGCGACTGCAGATGCACCTGTACGTTGTTTTAAACTCAGAGTGAGAATTTATTGTTGAAAATTAACTCAACAGAGTATTTTACACTGCATGTTACATTTCCCCATCCATCTGTACACACACAAACGCAATATTTTTCACTGACTCCCGTTTCCAGCTCTGACGGTTCAGAAAGCTTCTCTCAAACCTGCACATTCCGGCTCTTCCTTTCGTTCGTTGAACAGAAGCACCGCTGATCAGCATTTATTGCCCATCCCCAGATGAGGGGCAACCACTTTGCTGTGGCTCTGGAGTCATGTGTTGGCCAGACCATCTCACAACAGCAGATTTCCTTCCACGACGGACATTAGTGAATCATGATTTTTTAGCAACAATGGATGTTGTTTCATGGTCATCAGTGGATTTTTATTCCAATCTTATTTATTGTATTCAAACTCCACCAGCTGTCCTGGCGGTCACCAGAATATTAGCTGGTCGAGGGATCACACCACTGGACGATCGTCTCACCTAAAACAACTGCTCCAGGTGAGGCTCAAACTCACAACCTCGGCATAGCCCGCTGGCTGCACTGCTGTATAAGTACCGCGCGCTAACCGATTGCGCCACTGGAGCACTGCGTCCTGCTCATTTGTGACAGATTATTAAAGGCTGCAGCAGCGTTACCTCCGTTAATAACAGTTATTCGAGGCCACATTTCAGACAGGGAAACAAATCCATCGCTGATTTTTTCCCCCCGGCTCCACAGTGAGTGAGACAGGGAGAAGCAGCAGGATTATATCCCGCAGTCTCCAATCGCCAGCAGAAAGCGGCGATTGCAGCTTCAATCAGCGGGTTCCTGCCCATTCCTGGGACACAAGATCCAATTCCGTTCAAACCTCCCCATACACAGAACACAAGCTCAGCAAAACGCAGATAGATCATGTCCGGCTCACTGAACCTTCGAGTAGCATTTACACAACACCTGAGTGATTCACAAACAAAATTCACACCAACTTTCCAAAACCTTTCAGTGATAAGTTCCTCCATTTGGTTGAAAAACTGAGTGTTGTGAATCTGGAAATGAGCACCATGGGATTTGTGTTACCCAGTGACTTGTTTCCCATGGTTCGCCTTCAGGTTTGCAATTCCATTTGTGTTGTATATTGAAGCGAATCTTAGATCAAAATTAGGAGAAAACAAGGGAAATATTAAATCTTGGATCAAATCGTGAGGGAAATGGATCACAATATTTGGAAGGAGGTGCAGCTGTGAATGGTGTTATTGATGATTGAGTGGAAAGTATTGGATCGTTGGGCTACTGGTGGTCAGTTGCCTGTCACAGTTTATGTGGCGCAATTGATCAGCGCGTTCGGCTGTTAACTGAAAGGCGGGTTGTCCGAGACCACCCAGGGACGGCGGTTTTACTATTTTCTCACCATCAGCATTCATAGGTGAACAGTTGCGGGTTGGCAATGTGTCCGTGGGCGTCAATAAAAAATAACTCTCAATTATTATCGGCTGTACTGTTATCTGGTGTTACCAACATTATTTAATGATGATTGACTTCAAACATATTGCATGTACATGCTTCCATTGTACCATTAAATTTAACAATTCCAATCGAAACATGAATTTGTGGCTGAGCATTTATTCCAATTCCATATCCCTGCTTCCGTTCATTCCTGGATAGGTCATACATCTGTCGAAGCCAGACTGAAATGTGTTCAATGATGGAGCATCTACAGCCCTCTGGCACAGAGAATTCCCAAAATTCACTACACTTTGAGTGAAGAAATTTCTCCTCATCTCAGTCCTAAATCATCAGCGCCTTATCCTGAGATTGTGCTCCGTGCTTTAGATTCCCGGACTAGGGAAAATAATGTCTCAGCATCCACCCTATCAAACCCATAGAATCATATAATCCCTGCAGTTTTTCAATGCTATCTGTTCTTTCTCGTTAAAGCTGTTGAGATTTTCCAGCATTTTCTGCTTGTGATTCAGGTTTCAGCATCCTCAGTATTTTGCTTTTATTCTGTCTAAAATGCGGAGATCCAAACTGCACACACTATTACAGATGTGGTCTCAACAAAACGGTGAGTATCTGTGGCAAGACTTCAAACACTTCAAAACTTAACTCCGTGGTCAAGGCTAGAAGGAAAGTGTGACAGTGGATAATTCGCATTGTGTACATTCCTGCAATCAGTAAGTGGGTCAGGATGATGAGATATCTTTGTCTCTTTCCACTGTCATCTCTAAACTCCATCTCCTCTCAATGCCGTGTGTCATACATTCGCTTTCCCTACTTTCCAGGTAAATCTCGGGTTCACCAATTGTCTGTTTTTGTATCAAGCAGCGAATTGGCCCTGGGAGCTTGACAGCCAGAAGGAGCTGGAAGAAAGGCAGCGACAGAAACAGAAAGAGAAGCGACATGATAGAGTTTCGTAAATGATGTGTGTCAGGGCGGCACGGTAGCACAGTGGTTAGCACTGCTGCTTCACAGCTCCAGGGACCTGGGTTCGATTCCCGGCTTGGGTCACTGCCTGTGTGGAGTTTGCACATTCTCCTCGTGTCTGCGTGGGTTTCCTCCGGGTGCTCCGGTTTCCTCCCACAGTCCAAAGATGTGCGGGTTAGGGTGGATTGGCCATGCTAAAATTGCCCTTAGTGTCCTGGGATGCGTAGGTTAGAGGGATTAATGGGTAAATATGTGGGGGTAGGGCCTGGGTGGGATTGTGGTCGGTGCAGACTCGATGGGCCGAATGGCCTCTTTCTGTGCTGTAGGGTTTCTAAGAAGATTCTAAGTTGCTCTCCGTGGTGAATACCTGCCGTGTGTTATCTTGTAAGTTTCACAAAAGCCACAGTAATGACTTTGGTGGGTTTTGGAAATTGAAATGGAAGATAGCAGCAGGAGGAGGCCATTTGGCCCGTCCAGCCTGCTCCACCATTCAATAAGATCATGGCTGATCTTTACGTGGACTCAGCTCCACTTACCCACCCGCTCAACATCATCCTTAATTCCTTTACTGTTCAAAAATCTATCTCCCTTTGCCTTAAAGACATTCAATGAGGTAACCTCAACTGCTTCACTGGGCAGGGATTTCCACAGATTCACAACCCTATTGGTGAAGAAGTTCCTCCTCAACTTAGTCCTAAATCTGCTGCCCCTTATTTTGAGGCTAAGTGCCCTAGTAGGATGGGGTAGGGCAGTGGGTCTTGTCTACGTGGACTTCAGTAAGGCCTTTGACAAGGTCCCTCATGGCAGACTGGTGCAGAAGGTGAAGTCGCATGGGATCAGAGATGAGCTGGCAATTTGGATACAGAACTGGCTCGGTCATAGAAAGCAGAGGGTAGCAGTAGAAGAGTGTGTTTCTGAATGGAGGGCTGTGACAAGTGGCGTTCCTCAGGGATCAGTGCTGGGACCTTTGTTGTTTGCAATATATATAAATGATTTGGAGGAAAATGTAACTGGTTTAATTAGTAAGTTTGCAGACGACACAAAGGTTGGTGGATTTGCAGATAGTGATGAGTACGATCAGAGGATACAGCAGGATATAGATTGGTTGGAGACTTGGGCAGAGAGATGGTAGATGGAGTTTAATCCGGACAAATGTGAAGTAATACATTTTGGAAGATCGAACACAGATAGGAAATGTACAGCAAATGGCAGATCCCTAAAGAGTATTGACAGGCAGAGGGATCTGGGTGTACAGGTACACAGGTCATTGAAAGTGGCAACGCAGATGGAGAAGGTAGTCAAGAAGGTACACGGCATGCTTGCCTTCATCAGCTTGAGTTTCAAAATTGGCAAGTCATGTTGCAGCTTTATACAATCTTAGTTAGGCCACACTTGGAATATAGTGTTCAATTCTGGTCGCCACACTACCAAAAGCATGTGGAGGCTTTGGAGAGGGCACAGAAAAGATTTACCAGGATGTTGCCTGGTCTGGAGGGCATTAGCTGTGAGGAGAGGTTGGAGAAACTTGGTTTGTTCTCACTGGAACAACAGAGGTTGAGGGGCGACCTGATGGATGTCTACAATATTATGGACAGAGTGGATAGTTTGAAGCTTTTTCCCAGGGTGGAAGAGTCAATTACTTGGGGGCTTTGGTTTATGGTGCGAGGGGCGAGGTTTAAAGGAGATGTACGAGGCAAGTTTCTTACACAGAGGGTGGTGGGTGCCTGGAACACGCTGCCGGGAGAGGTAGTGGAAGCTGATACAATAGTGACATTTAAGGGGCATCTTGACAAATACATGAATGAGATGGGAATAAAGGGATATGGTGCCCGGAAGGGAAAGGGTTTTAGTTCAGTCGGGCAGCATGGTCGGTGCAGGCTTGGAGGGCCAAGGGCCTGTTCCTGTGCTGTAATTTTCCTTGTTCTTTGTTCTTAGTTCTGGTTTTACCCGCCAGTGAAAACAACATCCCTGCTTCTATCGTATCTATTCCCTTCATATTCTTATATGTTTCTGTAAGATCCCCCTCATTTTTCTAAATAACGATGAGTATAGTCCAGTCTACTTTTTAAGGCAATCCACCTTTACCACCCTCCGAGGCAGCACATACCGTCACCACCCTCTGGGTAAGGACGTTTTTCTTCAGATCCCCCCATAACCTCATGCCCCTCACCTTGAACCTCTGTCCCCTCATGACTGACCCTTCAACGAAGGGGAAGAACTGCTCCTTATCCACTCTATCCATGTCCCTCATAATCTTGAACACCTCAATAAGGTCGTCCCTCAGTCTTCTGATCTCAATGTGAAGTTTAAAGGTCATATTCACTTTTGTTAACTTTCAAATGAATTCTCTTGTAAAATATTCTGAGTTTTTAAAAATAAATATTGAATGCAAAATTAACCAACTCTGACTTTGCTTAATTCCGTTCTCCAAAGCCCATAGACACCACGCCATTTTCCCGATTTCACGGTTTTCCCCCTTTCCCAGGCAGGTATTTCCCAAGTCCTGTCTGGAATGTGTTTGAACTCAAGGCCCTTCATTGAGTCACTGCGCCACTCAGTGACACATTTGTGTAAATACAGTTTCATCTCTGCCTTTTCAATTATAAACTCCAGAGACAGAATGATTGAACAGCTTGAGAACCCGGTTATAAACTGATCTGTCACGATAATATGTCAGTTAACTCTGAAACTCCAAAGGCTCTGCTTCATCCGAGGCCGGTACAGCGCAGTATATGGGAGAAGAAAACTTCTTTTTACTGCCCCGCCTAACACTACACAGGTTGCTGCGGCGTTGGGTATCAGAGTAAATCTCTCTCCCTATTGTCTGATTAAGTAATTCCAAGGCTGGCACGCCACAGGCTAGATATAAAACACGGAGAGAACAGTGGGGTAAAGACCATGGAGTGAGACTGAGTGACTGGAACATTATTCACACAAGCGTATAATCGAGTACACATTCCCAAATAATAACTAGAATTTGGGCCTGTGAGATATACTCGGGGAGGGGTGGGGGGCTGAGGGACGGAAACGTGGAAATTCCCAAACGCGATGTCCATCCAAACAACAAGTAAGCAGAAATCAAGGGAAAAGCTCCCAGATAATGGAGCTCATTCTCATAAAAAGACACACATTTTCTCTTTGACACACCAACAGATGTTCTCTCCCCCCTGTCTGTTAGACATACACACGCTCCACTTTCTGGTGAACACACACTGACTCTCTGCTTCAAGCTTTATTTTTGTACCAATTAACAATGTCCCCGACTCCTTTTACAATTACACATTATCCCTAATAAGGTCCATTCCCTCAGACCATCTCTGTGAACTCACTGAACATCACCCAAAGGATCCTTCTCCCTGCTCCATCCCCTCTAACAACATCGCTCTGAAATCATTGAACATCACCCAAAGGATCCTCTCTCCCTGCTCCATGCCCTCTGACTCCATCCCCCTGAACTCACTGAGCATCACCCCAGGGATCCTCTCTCCCTGCTCCATTCCCTCTGACTCCATCCCCCTGAACTCATTGAGCATCACCCCAGGGATACTCTCTCCCCAGTAATCAACAGAGCACCTTTAAACAGGCCCTTTATTGTAATGAGTTCGTATTATTTCCGTGCATATGTCCATCTGAATTTAAGTATATTATAATAAGAATAATAGGGACAAGAAAAACTGCAGCACCATAATCCTGCAACAAGATCCTCCAGTATCCTGAGAATTCACTGATCTCCCAAGCAGAGGCCATTTACCTCACGTCACCACCAGAGGGAGGTCCCTCACCGTGTTTTTGTGTTCTCTGTATCAGGAGC
Organism: Mustelus asterias; assembly: GCF_964213995.1. Taxonomy (NCBI): domain Eukaryota; kingdom Metazoa; phylum Chordata; class Chondrichthyes; order Carcharhiniformes; family Triakidae; genus Mustelus; species Mustelus asterias. The sequence continues at coordinate 312,393 of NW_027590170.1, forward strand.
GGGTTCCGTTACGCACTGATATAGAACATAGAACATAGAACAGTACAGCACAGAACAGGCCCTTCGGCCCACGATGTTGTGCCGAGCTTTGTCTGAAACCCAGATCAAGCTATTTCCTCCCTATCATCCCGAAGTACTCCATGTGCCGATCCAATAGCTTTTAAAATGTTCCGAAAGTTTCTGACTCCACTATCCCTGCAGGCACTCCATTCCACACCCCAACCACTCTCTGAGTAAAGAACCTACCTCGGGTATCCTTCCTATATCTCCCACCATGAACCCTATAATTATGCCCCCTAGTTACCGCTCCATTCACCCGAGGAAATAATCTTTGAACGTTCACTCTATCTATCCCCCTCATCATCTTATAAACCTCTATCAAGTCTCCTCTCAACCTCCTCCGCTCCAAAGAGAAAAGCCCAAGTTCCCTCAACCTTTCCTCATAAGACCTACCCTCCAAACCAGGCAGCATCCTGGTAAATCTCCTTTGCACTCTTTCCAGTGTCTCCACATCCCTCTTGTAGTGAGGTGACCAGAACTGCACACAATATTCCAAATGTGGTCTCACCAAGGTCCTGTACAGTTGCAGCATAACCCGACGGCTCTTAAACTCAAACCCCGTGTTAATGAACGCCAACACACTATAGACCTTCTTCACGGCTCTATCCACTTGAGTGGCAACCTTCAGAGATCTATGGATATGAACCCCAAGATCTTTCTGTACCTCCACATTCTTCAGAACCCTACCTTTGACCCTGTAATCCACATTTAAATTTGTCCTACCAAAATGAATCACCTCACATTTATCAGGGTTAAACTCCATTTGCCATTTTTCAGCCCAGCTCTGCATCCTATCTATATCTGTTTGCAGTCTACAACAGCCCTCCACCTCATCCACTACTCTACCAATCTTGGTGTCATCAGCAAATTTACTGATCCACCCTTCAGCCCCCTCCTCCAAGTCATTTATAAAAATTACAAATACCAGAGGACCATGCACTGATCCCTGTGGCACTCCGCTGGTAACCGGTTTCCAGTCGGAAAATTTTCCATCCACCACCACCCTCTGTCTTCTGTTAGATAGCCAGTTACCTATCCAATCGGCCAAACTTCCCTCAATCCCACACGTCCTTACTTTCTTCATAAGCCGACCGTGGGGGGCTTTATCAAACGCCTTACTAAAATCCATGTATATGACATCAACTGCACTACCTTCATGTACACACTTAGTTACCTCCTCAAAAAATTCTATCAAATTTGTGAGGCAAGACTTGCCCTTCACAAATCCGTGCTGACTATCCCGGATTAAGCTGCATCTTTCTAAATGGTCGTAAATCCTATCCCTAAGGACCATTTCCATCAACTTACCGACCACCGAAGTAAGACTAAGCGGCCTATAATTACCAGGGTCATTTCTATTCCCTTTCGTAAACAGAGAAACCACATTCGCCACTCTGCAGTCCTCTGGCACCACCCCCGGGGACAGTGAGGACGCAAAGATCAATGCCAAAGGCTCTGCTATTTCATCCCTTGCCTCCCAAAGAATCCTAGGATATATTTCATCAGGCCCAGAGGACTTATCAACTTTCAGTTTATTCATAATTGCTAGTACATCTTCCCTCCGAACATCTACTTCCTCCAGCCTATTAGCCTGTGACACCTTCTCTTCCTCAAAAACATGGCCCCTCTCCTTGGTGAACACCGAAGAAAAGTATTCATTCATCACCTCTCCTATCTCTTCTGACTCCATGCACAAATTCCCACTGCCGTCCTTGACCGGCCCCAGCCTCACCCTGGTCATTCTTTTATTCCTCACATCAGAGTAAAAAGCCTTGGGGTTTTCCTTAATCCGACCCGCCAAGGACTTCTCATGCCCCCTCCTAGCTCTCCTAAGCCCCTTTTTCAGCTCATTATAGGGAGACATAAATCAGGAGAATTGGATTAATTGTTGGATTACACAGTGAACTCCTTAACAGTGATAGTGCTGGACCTTTTCTTCTGGTGCACATGTACTGTAAACCATCCACCAGCTCTTTCATCTCTGAATGTGGAGAAAGGGTAACCAGGAGCTCGATTGAAGAACTGTCTGTACAAAACTAGAAACTTGGTAGAGGCGATGGTGATGTGGTGATGAAGCAAAATGCTTTCTCCATCTGTTCCTTGAATAATCAAGATCTGTAATCCCTCCAGGTGACAACGCAAAGCTGACAAATCTGCAATGAAGCAGGCAGAATTATATATGGAAGTAAAGCGCTTGAGAATACAGGAAGAATAAAGTAATCAATTCATATGTCCATCTATCTAATATTTCCTCTGCTAATCGGCCTATCCATATAATTTCACTCTATCAATCTTCTGCTCACCAGTCAGGTCACTATTAGTAACACATAAGAACATAAGAAATAGGAGCAGGAGTAGGCCATCTAGCCCCTCGAGCCTGCCCCGCCATTCAATAAGATCATGGCTGATCTGACGTGGATCAGTACCACTTACCCGCCTGATCCCCATAACCCTTAATTCCCTTACCGATCAGGAATCCATCCATCCGCGCTTTAAACATATTCAGTGAGGTAGCCTCCACCACCTCAGTGGGCAGAGAATTCCAGAGATTCACCACCCTCTGGGAGAAGAAGTTCCTCCTCAACTCTGTCTTAAACCGACCCCCCTTTATTTCGAGGCTGTGTCCTCTAGTTTTAACTTCCTTACTAAGTGGAAAGAATCTCTCCGCCTCCACCCTATCCAGCCCCCGCATTATCTTATAAGTCTCCATAAGATCCCCCCTCATCCTTCTAAACTCCAACGAGTACAAACCCAATCTCATCAGCCTCTCCTCATAATCCAAACCCCTCATCTCCGGTATCAACCTGGTGAACCTTCTCTGCACTCCCTCCAATGCCAATATATCCTTCCTCATATAAGGGGACCAATACTGCACACAGTATTCCAGCTGCGGCCTCACCAATGCCCTGTACAGGTGCATCAAGACATCCCTGCTTTTATATTCTATCCCCTTCGCAATATAGGCCAACATCCCATTTGCCTTCTTGATCACCTGTTGTACCTGCAGACTGGGCTTTTGCGTCTCATGCACAAGGACCCCCAGGTCCCTTTGCACGGTAGCATGTTTTAATTTGTTTCCATTGAGATAGTAATCCCATTTGTTATTATTTCCTCCAAAGTGTATAACCTCGCATTTATCAACGTTATACTCCATTTGCCATATCCTCGCCCACTCACTCAGCCTGTCCAAATCTCTCTGCAGATCTTCTCCGTCCTCCACACGATTCACTTTTCCACTTATCTTTGTGTCGTCTGCAAACTTCGTTACCCTACACTCCGTCCCCTCCTCCAGATCATCTATATAAATGGTAAATAGTTGGCCCGAGTACCGATCCCTGCGGCACGCCACTAGTTACCTTCCTCCAAACGGAAAAACACCCATTTATTCCGACTCTTTGCTTCCTGTCGGATGGCCATATTCCTATTCCTACGACATGGGTTCACATTGCACTCGATTTGAACCATTTGTTCCTCCACCGCACTCACCTCTTCGAACTGGGATATCCCAAGTGGGGCCACTGTTGACACAAGAGAAACATGGGGCAGTCTCGAAAGCTTTTTGATCCAACACGATCTTCTGAACTCACGAGAACCAGACAGAAATAAAACAGGTCCAACTCAATTGGCACCTCAATTGGATGAATCTCAGGAGATTTGTTTGAAATGGCAGGAATATCAGTTGTCCAGAGATCCAACTGCATCGTTCGTAAATACGGTAATGAGCTTTAAATTTAAGGATGACCGTACATTTGCTCATAAGTATCCAACATTCACGATGCTGGCTGTTTCTCACCCACACGCCTGGTATTGCTGCTGGTTGGATGCTCAAAGGCGACTCGAGTCAATTTACTCTGATGCGTGTGATCATGGCTAGCCAAGTGTGGCAGGCAATTGTTCCATGCTATGTTAGTGAATGTTTACCCCAGATGAATATGAATAATGGGTCGATGAACAGGGTTTCAAGCCGATTACCCTGGACAGTGGAAAAATGCAGTAATAAATGAGGAATGTCATGCCAAAACGTCTGAAGAGGCATGGGATAAATTAACAGTTGATGAGAAACTGCTCAGTTTTGTTTCACGATTGAGTGCAGGCGGACACTCAGCTTATGCATCAAGGGGAATCTCATTCACCTCTACAGGTACATTGTGTAACATTGCTTGTTATTCGTTGTTTTGAATTTTACTATTTCATAACTTTCCATGTTTTAACGTAAGCTTTTTTTTCCGTTTGCCCATTTCACCTGATGTTATTTCGGTATCTTTTCGCCTCAGTCTCTTTGCAATTCCATGATTTCCGATATCTCGGTTTCCTTGTAACAGTGAGCAGTTCTCAGGTTGTACGTGCGTCTTTGAGTTTCATTAAGTTTCACTCTTCCATGCTGTGTATCAGTGTAGACCACTGTCATCCAGGCTTTGCTTTAATGAGCGGATTAGCTTATGAGGAAATGTTGGTGAGGCTAAGTTTGCATCCGCTGGAGTTTGGAATAAAGGTAGGCTACTTGATTGAAATGTATAATATACTGAGGGATTTGACAATGTGTTGTAGTGAGGATAGCTCCTCTTGTGCGAAAATCTAGAGCTATCTAGAACTATGCCACTGTTTCAAAATAAGGGTTCACCCATTCAAAATACCATTCTACCACGGCCTCTTCAAATGTATGTCTCTATTTATATATACACATCTGCAGTAACGTCCTTCCTTGGGGTCGCTCTTTATCATTTACTGCTCTCAGTCTCACATTCATCCTTGTCCCTCAGTTGGATTCTCTCTTTATTAATCCGCTCAATGTCAGCTTTATCTATGTCAATGACTTTTATAACTCTCTCAAAATTTGCAGGTGGATTGGGTGATATACGTCCTGTACCGCTTCGGGAGTGAGCGTTTACTTGCCTGCATAGCATTCTTGATCAGTTCTTTAAACACGGGATGTTAGCAGGCACTAAGCTGGTGCACTGGTGATCCCATTCAGCCACCTGACCTTGAGATTGCTCAAGTATTCAGCATTGAGACCAGACAGTGAAAGGCCTGATCCACTGAAGGATGCCTCAATCAGCTCCGTGCCAAAAGTCTCAGGTTCCAAAGCGTTGAATCTAGACAGTCACTAGCTGATGCACAGACTGGCTCACGCTCACCTGCATAGGTACATTGCTCAGATTTTTGACAGTCAGTATGTACGTGGATAGGAAAACATACATTTCAGTTGCACCAATTTGCACTGGTATATTGCTCAGATCTCCTTTTATTTAGTCACATTCTTTGTAACGCTGCATCATTTTTACTTTGTTTGTTTTTTTCTTCTCAGCTTGGACTGTTTTTAACTCTATATTTTTTCCCATAAGTTCTACATTTTGGTTGCTCCTTCAATCTCATTTCCGTCACTCCCCATCTGGAGGATCCCTACAACTCCCCCCCCCCCCCCCCCCCCGACCAACCACCATCCCCGTCACCACCACAACTAGTCCCATTCAATTTTGTTATTCCCTGGTTACATCTCGCAAGCTGTATTATATGAGGTGCTGCCGGACAGTTTTGAAGCCTTTTTTAAGTCTGAGCAACCTATATTTGGTGAAGCTGATCTTCCCGGCCAAGCTTGAATTGAAGGAAATAACAATTCGAAAGGAAGCAGGAACTGTTTAACTGGTAGCTGCTCTCTCTCTCTCTCTCTCTGATCAATCTTTCAGTCTGATGGGATTCTGCTGTTTGCTTTCTCAGCCGATCCTGGATTCAGTTGGGTGACAGTTTGATCCGAGGTCAATGTGGTTTCCTCTGGTTGTGTGTTGGAGCGGCTGACAGCGCCGCTGCTCAATATGGCTGTAACTTTCTGCGATTCTCTACAAAAATCTCAACAGACTGGAGCACCCAATGATAGCTGGAAGGCAGTTTTTGCACGGGGGTGAGACTGCTTTCTATCACTGTGAGACTGAAAGCGCAGTAATAGCGGCCAGCGTCAGCCAGCTGCAGACTCGAAATGGTTAAAGTGGTTAATTTAGCCAAGACCTGGAGTTCAGCAGAGAAACGGGGTCCAAAACCTTCCCCTCTCTCTTCGTGTGTACCCCAGGACAATTTCAATGCAATGAACTGCAAATCCGTCTGTGGCTGCTGTTTGTACCAATATAAGACATAGTGGCTTGCTGTAGTGCTGTAGGTACATCGGATAGTCACCGTTTCACCTTCTCTCCTCTCTAAAGACGGCGGCTGAGAAACAGAATCTCCATCAGCCGGATCTGTAACATGTGTTGAAGAAGAGGACAAAGGTAAGTATTGGGTGTGCTGCTGAAATAATATTAATAATTTACATACACTGGAGTTATGAAACAAAAACTAATAATGGCCGAAATACTCAGCAGCGTCAGGAAGCATTTTTCGAGGCCAGGAGAATTACAGTTTCTGATCGAGATAACATTTTACCAGATTGGAGTCATCCTTACCGATAAGAAAGAGCCCGAACACAATGCAGACGGTGAGGAAATGCATGGCGGCTGCAGAGCCCGGAGCTGTGGCTATCTTTAAAATTCCAAGCACTGCTGGAACAAAATCTGTTTTTAACGTCACTTTCTGAACTCAAACCTCCCGTCCAATCAAACAATCTGCAATCTACCCGTCATAGATTGAGATAACATTTAAATGAGTTTCAGTGATCAGCTGAAGCTCTTTGACCAACAGTATTAAATATCACAGAATGGAGTCAGTGACTGAGTGAGTACAGTGCATGGTGTGAGGGAAGAATCAGCATTGCTGACAAGACCATAAGATATAGAAGCAGAATTAGACCATTCGGCCCATCGTGTCCGCTCCGCCATTCAGTCATGCTGAAAAGTTTCTCAACTCCATTCTTCTCCCCTTTTCCCAGTAACCTTTGATCCCCTTACCAATCAAGAACCTATCTATCACAGTCTTAAAAACACCCAATGACCTGGCCTCCACAGCCTTCTATGGCAATGAATTCCACACATTCACCACCCTCTGGCTGAAGAAATTGCTCTCATCTCGATTCTAAAGGGCCGTCCCTTTATTCCGAGGTTGTGCGCTCGGATCCGAGATTCTCCGACGAACATCTTCCCCACGGCCACCCTATCGAGGTCTTTCAATATTGTGTAAGTTTCTATAACATCCCCCCTCCGCCTCCCCCCCCCCCCCCCGCCCCCCCAAACTCCATCGAGTTCAGACCCAGGGTCCTCAGATATCTGCAGTTTTATTTGATCGGCTTCAGTCGCTCATGTTTGTTGTTGTTTATTTTAAGGTCGGTTTGGGATGACTTCTCAAGACCATTAATCGCATTGCCATGTGTCTGACCTGTTTACATTGAACTCTTCGTTCTGAACCGTTGATTTCCTGGTGTTGCGATTGTAAATGAAACGGATTGTACAGCAGCGGATTGAGAAGTAGATCCAGTGCGAGAAACAGATGCAGCAACACAGAAACCTTCAAGCTAAGAAACGGAGATAAACAAATGGAAAGACAGAGGTTGAATCCGAGGCCGAGGCCGTAATAGAAGTCAAGTTCGGAGAAACAGACGGAGCTGCAGAGGGATAAAAACGAGGAAAGGGAATGGTAGAAATGAGGGAGAAGCTGAGAGATAAATAGAGGGGCAAACAGTGAGATAAATGGGGGAAAGAGGGAGGCAGGAAGGGAAATAGATGAAGATACGGTGAAGGAACCGTGAAGGGAAAGGATGCATATATATGGAGGTAATGCAGACGGAGACGCAAAGAGAGACAAACGAATAGAGAACAAGAGAAGCAGAGAAATAGGCAGTGAGATAAACAAAGGAGTTCACTGAAAAAAGCAATGGCCCAAATGCAACCAGGAAAAAAAGGGAAAAAAGGGAAAGAAAAATAGTATAATACAGCGTATAACGTGATACCGACAGGGTGATTTCCAAAAACCTCTTGACACCCTGAGTAACAAGACCAGTGGCACCCTCACATTGCTTTCCTTCCCGTACCCACTGCAGTAAATACACAAACATGGTGAGGCATCGCCATCTGGCGGCGATCTGCGGTAAATGATCATTCCCTGGAAAATCATCGAATTCTCAAATTACAGAAGGTTGTTGCTGCATGATTATATTACATTACTCTTGTTCATCCTTTTACTGTTACAATGTAATTGAATGCAGTTGAACGTATCAGAACATAAGAAATAGGAGCAGGAGTAGGCCATCTAGCCCCTCGAGCCTGCCCCGCCATTCAATAAGATCATGGCTGATCTGACGTGGATCAGGACCACTTACCCGCCTGATCCCCATAACCCTTAATTCCCTTACCGATCAGGAATCCATCCATCCGCGCTTTAAAAATATTCAGCGAGGTTGCCTCCACCACCTCAGTGGGCAGAGAATTCCAGAGATTCACCACCCTCTGGGAGAAGAGGTTCCTCCTGAACTCTGTCTTAAACCGACCCCCTTTTATTTTGAGGCTGTGTCCTCTAGTTTTAACTTCCTTACTAAGTGGAAAGAATCTCTCCGCCTCCACCCTATCCAGCCCCCGCATTATCTTATACGTCTCCATAAGATCCCCCCTCATCCTTCTAAACTCCAACGAGTACAAACCCAATCTCCTCAGCCTCTCCTCATAATCCAAACCCCTCATCTCCGGTATCAACCGGGTGAACCTTCTCTGCACTCCCTCCAATGCCAATATATCCTTCCTCATATAAGGGGACCAATACTGCACACAGTATTCCAGCTGCGGCCTCACCAATGCCCTGTACAGATGCATCAAGACATCCCTGCTTTTATATTCTATCCCCCTCGCGATATAGGCCAACATCCCATTTGCCTTCTTGATCACCTGTGGTACCTGCAGACTGGGCTTTTGCGTCTCATGCACAAGGACCCCCAGGTCCCTTTGCACGGTAGCATGTTTTAATTTGTTTCCATTGAGATAGTAATCCCATTTGTTATTATTTCCTCCAAAGTGTATAACCTCGCATTTATCAACGTTATACTCCATTTGCCATATCCTCGCCCACTCACTCAGCCTGTCCAAATCTCTCTGCAGATCTTCTCCGTCCTCCACACGATTCACTTTTCCACTTATCTTTGTGTCGTCTGCAAACTTCGTTACCCTACACTCCGTCCCCTCCTCCAGATCATCTATATAAATGGTAAATAGTTGCGGCCCGAGTACCGATCCCTGCGGCACGCCACTAGTTACCTTCCTCCAACCGGAAAAACACCCATTTATTCCGACTCTTTGCTTCCTGTCGGATAGCCAGTCCCCAATCCACTTTAACACACTACCCCCAACTCCGTGTGCCCTAATCTTCTTCAGCAGCCTTTTATGGGGCACCTTATCAAACGCCTTTTGGAAATCCAAAAACACCGCATCCACCGGTTCTCCTCCATCAACCGCCCTAGTCACATCTTCATAAAAATCCAACATGTTCGTCAAGCACGACTTTCCCCTCATGAATCCATGCTGCGTCTGATTGATCGAACCATTTCTATCCAGATGCCCTGCTATCTCCTCTTTAATAATGGATTCCAGCATTTTCCCGACTACAGACGTTAAGCTGACCGGCCTATAGTTACCCGCCTTTTG